>NC_058094.1:54841250-55171875 GCF_020171115.1 Neogale vison | reverse complement strand
TCATGCTGTTCTCAACCTGAAAAATCCTCCTTTAATTCTTGCCCTCTTCCAGATTCTTTCTGTTCTTCAACTTCCAATCAGTTATTTTGTAATTTTCTTTTTTTTTTTTTTTTTTTTTTGTGAGGGAGAGAAAGAGTAAGAGAGAGAGAAGTGGGAGAGAGGCAGAGGGAAAGGGAATGGAAGAATCTTAAGCAAACTCCACCCCAGCGTGGCGCCTGATAGGGGGTTCCATCTCACAACTCTGGGATCATAACCTGAGCCAAAGTCAACAGTCAGGTGTTTAACTGACTAAGCCCCCTGGTGCCCCTAGATTAGTTATTTTCTGTTCTTAAAAGTCTTGCCTTCTGGCTGCACTGACTTTTCTCTGGATTGTGTGTTTTTGTTTCACCATCCAAATGGTATGAGAGTAATAGTACTTGAGAGTGATGGTCATCTCATATTATTCTTGTATTCTCTGTGATATCCTGCACAGCACTGGGGCCAATACAGACATTCATGCTCAAGTATTCACATATTGGCTTAAGCCATATATATGTATGTTGTATACAAGCCTCCAACTTAATGTTGCTCTCTACTGGGTACTATAACAACAGGAGAAATGAGCACCTCTTTCCTTCCTGTCTTAGGGACATTTATGACCTAAAGTAATGAAAATAATAAAATAACTCTTATCTTTGTCATTATTATTTTATTGATTGGTTGAGAGAGAGAGAACAAGAGAGAGAGTGTGCAAGCAGGGGGAGGGGCAGAGGAAAAGGGAGACAAGCAGGCTCCGTGCTAAGCAGGTAGCCCCATGCAAAGCCCAATCCCAGGATCCGAGACCATGACCTGAGCCAAAATCAGGAGTGAGATGCTTAACCCACTGAGCCACCCAGGTAGCCCATCATTATTATTTTATATACCACATGCCTACTATGTGAGCTAAGATCTACATATATTATTTCACTTCATTTCATTTGATTCTTACAACAGTCTAGCAAGAAACGTGTTGACATTGCCATTTTAGAGGTGAAGACACTGAAACTCAGAGAAGTTAAATGAGTTTCCCCTGGTCACAGAGACAGTAAATGATAAAGCTGAACTGGAATCCAGGTCATCTTTTTCTTAAACAAAACAAATAAATGTTTCATTTTTCCTGTTTTGTTTTGTCATGTTTTGGGGAGTGGGAGTGACAGGATTCACTCATCATTCATTATGTGCTCCTTCCCTCTCTTGCCTAGATAGTGACAGCCCTCAGGTCTATGACCCCAGGCTGCCCAGGGGCCTCCTCTGCAGTGCTTACAAAGGGTTTTCTCATCATGAGGAAAAGTGATCCCTTCTTGTATTCTTCCCCAACTCTTTCTTCTACTGCTCTTATACCTTCCCAGGTGACAGGCTTGCTCATGTCTGATAATTTGATCTTCATATTATACTAGTAGATAATTGTGCCTTAATTTTTGTCATTCTTACCAGAAAAATTTGTGTGCTGAAAGTGACTTGTAAGGATCATAGTTTTTTTATCCCAAAATAAAGAAGTTCTAATAATGAGAATATTATGATTAAAGAAAGATTTAGGAACTTGAGCCTTTCAATAGTGCCTCTCAAATCACATCTATACCAACTGCCTATGCAAGCTGAGGAACATTTAAGTTTTACTTTCATTTCTTTTCCCTAACCTTTTCCTTGGAGCAGAATGAGTTATCAAGAAGTGTCGTAAACTCTTGCCCATGCAGATAGCCTTCTTTGTATGCTCATTTTAGAAATCTAGAATTTAAGACAGCTGTTACCAGTGCCTTATGTGGAAGATGAATGGACTTGATCTCAAGGATATTCTCCCATGGAAACAGAGACTTTGTCTCATGCTCACTGCTGTGGAACCAAAACTCAGAGCCTTGCCTGATAGAGTAGGCACCCAGGAAATACTTACAGAGTTAATTGAGGAAATTAGTATATATCAAATTAGTTATTCCTAAAGATAACCATGAAAGCTAATATTTATTGAACTAACTATATGCCAGATATTCTTTTTTTTTTAAGATTAATTTATTAATTTTTGGAGAGAGAGAGAGCATGCATGCATGTGAGTGGGTGGAGGGACAGAGCAAGAGGAAGAGAGGGAATCTCTAGCAGACTCCCAGCTGAGCACAGAACCCAGTGCTGGGCTTGATCTCATGACTGTGAGTTCATGACCCCAGCCTGAACCAAGAGTGAGACGCTCAACCGACTGAGCCACCCAGGTGCCCCTATGCCAGATATACTTATAAGTACTTTGCACACATTAATTTAATACTTGGAACAACTTCCAATACTTATATAGCTGAAGAAACTAAGACACCAAAATATTACATAGTTTACCCAGTCATCAACTAGTCAGTTTTGGATCTGTGAGATCTGTGATATGAAACCAGACAAACTCAGTCCAAAAAGATACTCAACTAAAAAAAGTTGTTCAAATATCAAATCCTCCAGAAATATTGTCTCTACCACCACTCCTAAAACAGGCTGGTAAAGTGTTCTATTTAGGATCAAGTTATGGTGTATACTTTGTATCTATCACACTGTATTATAATAATTTGTTTGTCTTTGTCATTCTTAATTGAAATGACTGGGTTTAAAAATAAGGTTGGTAAAAAAAAAAGAATTGATGCAAAATGTGTAATTAAAAATCAATTTGGGATAAGAATCAGAACAAAGCATTTTCTATCTGGAAAATTATTTTGATTATCATATAAAATATATAGCTTAATGCTGATTAGAATAACAAACAGCAATAAACACTACTAGACTCCAGAGCCTAATGATTCTCATTTTTTGTTAATTTCTATAATTTGAATTTGCTGAGCAAGAGCATTTGATTTTCTTTGTACCTTCAGTTTTATTTTATGCAGTGCTATCTAGGTCAAATTAAAGTATCATTTACCAAAGATATAAATTAACTAACTCTTTATTATGCTATCCTGTATTAGGTGTTCATTCCCCCTCATATTTATTTGATAAGTACTAACTTCTTTGTCATTGGGAAATATGTTCTCTGAGTTAGCATTATGGAAATGCAGAGAGTGACCCTGCTGTGGTTTATTGGGTCAGGTCAGAGATTGAAAGGTCCCAAATGGTTGCAGGATCTTGCAGTATTCAAGTCTGTTGCTAGGAGACCATATTGATCTTTTCTAGCCTCTTTGCAGATGACCTCGTCTACTTGCTGGTGATTGATTGCCATCATTTACAGCATTAGGTAGAAGGTTTGCTATGTCTTCAATATTTATAAAGTTAAAAAATCTAGTCATTTAAGCTTAAAATGCTTTATGGTATTTTTTTTACACACCTATAGTAGCCTATCATTAGGAATGCCTGCTTATTTAATGTGCCCAATTTCAAACATGGTTCAATAGATATATTTTTTCCTGCCTTAATATAAGTACAATATGATTATCAAAACCAATTTGCTTATATTAACCAAAGTCAAATTGCTTCTTACTGATCAAAACAAAATTGTGTTGTGTCTGCCTTGCCCAGCTCTTTGTCTTAGGCAGAAGGCTCCATCTAGAATGGCCTTTCTCAAGATGATTGTTTTCATACATTAAAATGTTTCACTTATGGAAAATAACAGGAGACTTAATTGCACCTCAGTGCTTTCATGTTTGGCCCCTAAAGGTCAAGTTGGACAGTGTAGTCAATAACTCTACAGCTAGTCCAATGAGAGCACTGACTTTTTTCTCCTAACCTCACACCAGTGGAGAAGTGCATTACCTTTGAATGCTGCTCCAGTCAGTCAAAAAGGAAGTCTATACACAAGTCAGGTTCCTTGATTACAGCTCTCAATGATTAAATGCCTGATAAAATATTTTAGGGTAGATTAAAAAAATCAAATGGAGATAGCCTTGAAATAGACAACTTTTTATTAGACCTGCAGAATAATCCATTTAAATGGATGCCCCAGCAGTAGTTTGCTTAGCCTGCTTTGTCTGAGACAGGGTCTTAAAGACCCTAGTATCCTATAAATCTTGACTTCTCTCAAGTTTCTGGGAGAATGGAGACATGATGGGAGTTTTCATAAAAATAATGGTGATAGATACTAAGTGCTTATTTTGTGTAAAACACTGATCTCAGCAATACATAGGTACACACACCACAGAGACTGAGAGAGAGAGAGAGGGAGATGGATAGCTATTATTTTTCTTATAACAGCCCTAATAGGTAGGTATTATTATTTTAAATAAGATGAGTACATTGAAGCACAGATGTTTCAAATGATTTGCTAAGGTCATTGCACCCAGGAAGGGATGGATGGAGCCAGGATCCAAGCCACACAGTTGAAAGGCAGAGGCAGAAGTCCTAAGTACCACTACCACCATCTGCCCTGCAAGAACGGGATCTGGACCTGCCTGATCCAAAGCTTCTCTGTAATGATCAGAGAACTCCAGCAACTCTCATATCCACTCACCTCATCACTGGTCCCTTGATGCTTTGCTGACAGTAGCCTCCATCAAATATTTTGCTAACCTGTAATTTGGGTCCAAGGACTGAATTAGAGAAGCAGCCCTTCCCACCAGGCCTCCCGGAGAAGTGAGAACATGTTTCCAAATCACTGCTGTATGGTAGGATTGTTATCCCCCCACCCTGTATCACAGTGGCTGTACTGTCTTACATTTCCACATTCCCATTAATTTATATATCTTAATTCATTTATAGTCACCTCGCCTTCCTAAGTGCCCCCTACTCTTCTCCCATGAAAAATAGAGAAGTGATTAATATCTTCAAAAGCACTAAGAGAGATGCTAGAAATTAGGTAGCATCCCATTTTTGGAGATTGGCCCACCAGGAGCACATTCTTAAGGATTTCATCCACTTCCAAGTGCCATCAATGTAATTTTTACTCTATAAACCCTAATTCATATTGCTTGACGCCAATAATTTTATTCTTTTTTTTTTAAGATTTTATATATTTATTTGACAGAGAGAGAGAGAGAGATCATAAGTAGGCAGAGAGGCAGGCAGAGGAGAAGGTTCAATCCCAGGAGCCTGAAATCATGACCTGAGCTGAAGGTGGAGGCTTAACCCACTGAGCCACCCAGGCACCCCGCCAATGATTTTATTCTTATTCAGGCTTCTGAAAACATTGACTCATTGAAGCTCATGAAATACAAACAACTATATACATTTTAGGGTTCATTTTTTTCTTTTGGTCTCCTATTGCGCTGAAGAATAATAGCATCTTAGAGATTTTTAAGTTTGGTAAGTAAATAAATTAAATTCTAGAAAATATGTAGGCATAAAAGGGACACTGTGGATATCTCAATGGATTTATTACTAAATTATAGTAATATTAGCTGGCCTGTGTAGAGAGGTACTGTTCTAATCACTGTACATGTATTATCTCACTTAATATCCACAGCCACTCTATGAGGTAAGTCCCATTATGATCTCCTTTTGCCAAATGAGGAAACAGAGGCACAGAAAGTTTCAGCAACTTGCCAAAGAATACACAGAAACTATTTGCCAGAGATAGGATTTGATCCTACACACTTAGGCTGAATGGTCCATATTCTTAAGAAGAGTATTTACATTCATTTTAATTATTAGAGAACTCTTTTTTCATTAAGTTAATCAGAGCAAAATTTTCATTGTAATATGAAGTTAATCAGAGCAAAATTTTCATTGTAAAATGTCTCATTGTAATAGTTGAATAAAATGTCTTAACTGAAATTTTCTATTAGCTCAATTTTTGTTAGAAGTAGAATTTTCCTCATATTTCACCACAGAGAATCCACTGTAAAATTTAAATTTACATAGGATCTATTGTGAGAAATTTTATCTTGTCTCAGTTACTCCAGGATCACTGTAATAGAACCAGATCTGTAACATGAGAAGAACATGTTTCTGCCTTTAAGTACTGAGATCCTAGAGTATAAAGACAAAAAAACATATAGTTATAATTATAGTTTTAGTTTTATTTATAGGGATTCATAATTCATATAGAGAGTCTTGTATACAGAGAGAGGTAGGAAGAGAATTATATATATGTGCCCATGTGCCACAAGAAGGGTTGGAGATTGGGCTCCTCCCCAGGCCCAGAATCTGAATCCTAACTGGCCTAAACAAATCATGGTAATTACATTCCCCTCACTGGTAATTATAAATGGTATTTTTTTTCCCAATTTATTTATTTTCAGAAAAACAGTATTCATTATATTTTCACCACACCCAGTGCTCCATGCAAGCTGTGCCCTCTATAATACCCACCACCTGGTACCCCAACCTCCCACCCCCCACAGTTATGACCAGTGAGATACACTGGGGAAGTCAGATGGTTGCAGTTCTAGCAAAATTCTCCTAATTCTGTTGCACTGGATTAACCAACGTAGAACCAAGAACCTGCTGCCCTCTGAACAGGTTGTTTTGTGGGATAAAATTATCTTGTTACTTTAAGCCAATGTGATCAGGTTTCCCATTACATTGGCAATGTAACTATCCTTTCATGGGCAGGTCTAAGAGAGATGATATCGATTAGGGGTGAACAAACATTTGCTAAAAGGAACCAGTAAGCAATTTCAGCTCTGGAGGTCATACAATTTCTGTCACAGTTACGCAACTCTGCCCTCATTCAACCATCCAAGTGGGTGTGTCTGTGTTCCAATCAAACTTTATTCACAAAACAGTTTTTTAAATTAAATTTGTTGAACAAATGCCTGCTCAGACATAAAATCAACAAGTGTAAAGTCAGCTGGAGACCCACAGATATGTGTTTGAGTCACATTCATAATTTTGAACCAGAGAGATAGTGGGAGGGGGTCCTCGATGTGGGGTCCAATCCCAGCCCTGTTAACTTCTTTTCTGTGTGACCTTAATTAAACAAGTGACCCAGCTTCTCTGAACCCTGGTTTGCTTATGGGCAACATGGGGATCATGTAGTATCTCCCCATAATGTTGAGATATTGGAAGTGAAGTCTAAAGTACTCTGCAGAGTGTCTGGCCCCTAAGACTTCAGGTCTTACTAATTTGTCCTCTGTGGTTTCTGCAGAGTCACTACGGCTAACACACTCCTTCTGCCTGCGGGAGCTCAGGTGCTTGGTAAATGAAGCTATTGTTGTTGTTTTATTAAATAATGCAAAACCAGATTTATTTGCATGCACAACGGTGAGGATTAGGACTTTGGGTAGAACAGGAGAGCAATTTTCTGTCAATTGGAGAGCAAGATTCTTAAATAGCTGACTTTGGGATCTACTACAATGGGACAGTGTTGCCTTCAGAAGTGATGTCTCTTTACTGATGCTTCAGCAGGCTCTTCAAACATGCCTTAGTGCCAGGCTAGCTCTTCTAATTCTTTCCGACAGCCAAGATGGGTTCAAATGGATTTGGTTCACTGGCCACTGTTTGCCAACCTCTGATGTAGATGATATTCTCATGCATTTTAAATTAGACTATGATTTGGTGAATCAAAGTCTCTACACTGCTTTATTATACAGTAGAAACTTCTAGTTACACATGGGAAAAAACAAACCCAAACTGACTTTCTCAGTGAAGAAGTCATCTTAGCCTTTATAACTAGAAGGTCCAAGCATAAATTTAACATTCGTCTAGATTTGATCCAGGAGTTCAGATAAGATTATTAAGTAATTTCTTTCTCTCCATCTCTTGGCTTAGCCTTCTGCTGGCTGGATTTATCCTCAGGGTAACTATAATGGTCCCTGGCACTTCATGGCTCACTTCTTTCTGCCAGCAGTTCCAAGGGAAGAGACATCTATGCAAGTCCTGGGATTCACTAGAATCAAACCAGTTTGGGAGATTTGTGTATCCCTACACCAATCATGTTAGACTAGCACAATTGGAATTATGCTAACGATTCAATAATGTACCAATAATAAAACTAATCTTTCTGATACACCCTTAAAGTCAAAAGTCATTGCTGAATCATACAGACCAAGAATGGGCAAATAACAATCCCCAAAGGTAACATAGAATACTGAGATAGAGATGACAGGTAACAAATATCGACTGTGTTTACTTCTTGAATATTTGAATGCAATTTCCATGAAAAGTTATACGAACATTGTAGAATATGTAAGCAATGACTATCACCTTATCTACAAAGCCAGCCCTGAACCCTAACAGGAAATGACTGCCCCCCACTCTGTGCTCCTACAGTTCTATCCTCCCATTCCATATCATACCATCATATCTCTTCAATGCCTTAAACCACTTGTTTAACATGTATATAACAACATATATCTCCCCACTTCTGGCTGCATTTTCCATAATGGTAAAGAAGTCATCATTTCACTGTGTATCTCAATTAATTTCATAATGCCTGACAAATAGTAGGAACCATAATAAATGCTGATTTCTTCAATAAATTATCTCCAGAATTAATCATATAATAAATAACAATATTAAAAGATATCAGATTATATTAAGTAATCAGACTACTTGTTAGTCTGACACTCTACAGTTGATACCTACCCCCCACCTCCTCCCAAATACTCCAAATAAAGCTTTATTTTTGTTCAAAAAAATAAATTCTTTAAAAAAAAATCATTTGTATATTATAGAGATTTATTGACCCATGGGAAGAGAAATACATAGAAATAGAGTAGTACAAACTCCAGACTCCAGCATCTAATTTGGGGCTTTGGTGACACTGTTTAAAATTAAGATTGAAGAGTTTGTCAAGAATACAGTTGCTAGACAGTCATTGAATTTACAAGATTTTATCAATTAGCCCAGTCAAACTGCTTAATTCTTTCAAGGGATTATATGTTGTCCTAGAGGCAAAAAGCTGTGTCAGGAGGAACACTGGACAGAGAGTAGGAATATTTAGGGTCCTGTCTTAAATATTGTACTTGATGGCTATATGACCTTGAGTAAGTCATTTAATACCCTTGTACTTTGAGTTCTTCATGAATAAAATGAAACAAGTGGGGGGCACTTGGGTGGCTTAGTCAGTTAAGCATCTGCCTTTGGTTTGGGTCATGATCCCAGGGTTCTAGGATCATTTCTGGTATCAAACCCCACACTGGGCTCCTTCCTTTGGAAGAGGCCTTCTTCTCCCACTCCTCTCCATCTGCCTGCCACTCCCCCTGCTTGTGCTCTCTCACTCTCTATGTCAAATAAATAAAATCTTTAACATGAAACAAGGGAACCATGAGATCTTAAGCTTCATTCCAGTCAAATAGTTTATAATCCTGCCACATATGTAGGGTATAAAATGTGCTTAGTTGACATTTATGTGGGGGAAATGGAATTGAGATTTGAGTATTTTTCTAATACATTTTTAAAAGATTTTATTTATTTATTTGAGAGAGAGGGAATGAGAGAGATCACACAAGGAGAGGGAGAAGTAGATTCCCCGCTGAGCAGGGAACCCGATGTGGGGCTCAATCCAAGACCCTTGGTTCACGACTTAAGCCCAAGGCAGACACTTAACTGACTGAGCCAACCAGGTGCCCTGAGACGTGAGTATTTTTTTTTTTTTAGATTTTATTTATTTATCTAACAGAGAGACACAGTGAGAGAGGGAACACAAACAGGGGGAGTGGGAGGAGAAGCAGGGTTCCCGCAGAGCAGGGAGCCTGATGTGGGACTCGATCCCAAGACCCTGGGATCATGACCTGAGCTGAAGGCAGACTCTTAATGACTGAGCCACCCAGGCACCCCAGATGTGAGTATATTTTAAGCACACTTTTTATTTTAAAATTATTTTAGAATTAAAGAAAATTGCAAAGGTAATAGAGTTTCCAAATACCCTACACCTACTTCTCCCTATTATTATCACTTACATTAGTGTGATACATTTGTCATCATTAACTGATACCTTATTACTAAAATCCATGGTTTATTCAGATTTCCTTAGTTTTAACCTAATGTATTTTTACTGTTTTAGGAACCATCCAGGATAGCACATTATATTTAATTGTCATGCCTCTTTAAGTTCCCATTGGCTATGAGACTTTTTTCACACTTGCCTTGTTTTGATAACCTTGACAGTTTTGAGGAGTGCTGGTTAGGAATTTTATAAAATGTCCCTCAGTTGAGATTTGTCTAATGTTTTTCATGATTAAACTGGGGCTGTAAATTTGGGGCATGAAGACCACTGAGGTTAATGTACCATTCTTATTATCACATTAATTCAAGGTATATATTATCAGTATTATTTAAGACTGTTGGTGCTGACCTTGATTACCTGACTGAGGTAAAGAGACATGAGGTTTTTTAAATTCAAAAGTCATGTTGTGCCTTCTGTGGGTCTAGTACTGTGCTAGATGTTGAACAAATAAACATGGTGCCTGCCCTCATGGAATATACCATTGAATAGAAACTTAACCAAGTAATTTCATATCTAATTGTATCCATATCTATACCTATGCCATCATACACACCTATATTTAAAACAGGGGCACATAATTTAAATTGGTTGGTCAAGAAAGCCTTTCTAGGAAATAGCATTAGCTAAGACTATAAATCATGATTAAAAGGCTAGACAAAGAGATTTGCGAAGAGACTTGAAGACAGAGAGAATTGCACAGCTGAGCACCTGACAGAGCCGATTAGAAGGGAGAGAGAATGAAAGGGAGGGAGGGCAGGGGAGATGTAGGAAAGGGCCTGAAATGATGAAAGTTGGAGGGTAACCAGAACAGCCTTAGCAGTTTTGTGAGCTTGATTAAACTTTAGACAGGATTCTTCCTGATTACAGGCCCCAAGCCTCCCTTTTCTTAGAGCATTTACTTCAGAAATCTTGCAATTGTAAATTCTTTCCCTAGTCCTTTGAAATGTAAGTCATTTTACAATCCAGATATGTCTTTCTAAAGAACCTGGGAACCATGTTCCCTTTGAAACATAATCACTGACGGAGTTAGCTCCCTATCCCCCAGTCTCCTTAGGAGGCCAGGAGCCTAAATTCAAAAAGGGGAAACTAGCAAACACAGATGGACTGGTCACATTGATCCTCTCTTCTAGTTTACTTCAGAACCTTTCCATTAGCTCACCCCACAGTTTTAAATATCCCCACCCTTTCGTTCAGCCAAGATGAGCTCAATCCTTCAACCTACTCCAATAGTTTTGTAAAAATTTTCTTTTCTATGTAGTTGGTCTGATGCAAACCAAGAATACCTAGAAAAGGTGAGGGGAAAAGGTTTACAAAATATATTTGAGGGTAACAGAGAGCAAGTCCCTGAGAACTTGAGGGGCCAAAACCCCAAAGGGAAAGGGAAGCCAACAATAGGCATCAAATTTGCCTGCAAACCATTAATCCATAGCGGTGACTGAGTGTTTAAGAATTTGAGTCAAATTTTCAGAAGTTTCATCTGGCCTGATTGTCCCAAGCATTTCTTGCCCTTCTTTATACACACACACACAAGGGACTTACCTGCCTTTGATATCTGGGTTGTGTCTGACTGCTTTGAACAATAGTGTGCCAAAGTAGTATCTGAAATTTCTTCTGTCTTGGGACATAGCCACCATACTGTGAGAAAGCTCCTAATGCCACATGAGAAGTCCACATGGGAGATGTATACGGAGGAATGGTCACAGCTTCATTATTCATTATAATTCACAGCTGGGACAGCCCAAATGTTTATCAGCATTAGAAGGTGGTAAATATTTTGTGATATGTTCATACAATGGACACCAGAGAGAATGAAAATAAACTGGTATGTGGAACAATATGTGTGAATCTCACAAACATATTATTGAGTTGAAAACATACAAATCTAATCAATGGCCTGTTAAAAGTCAGTATATACCCTTAAAGTGGAGTGGAAATGCTCTGGCTGGTGGGAGCCTGGGGGGAACTTCTCTAACACTAGTATGTACAATTTCTTTACCTGGGTGGTGTCTCTATGGATGTGTTCACTTTGTAACAATTTATTGAGCTGTTCTATATGTTATAATTCAGTTGTGTGTATGTGTGTGTGTGTGTGTGTGTGTGTGTGTGTGTGTGTGTTTTAAACAAAAACAACTTCAAAATGAACCGAAACAGAAAACCTTTCTTTATCCATGGCTAATAGATTTTACCAATACTTTAGGGAGCAGGAAGAGAAACTGAAACTATGAAAGAAATAAGAAGCTCTAACTGTAGCTGTTGTATTTATGCAATAGCAATGGGATTTATTTTAAAGTCTATTGTGTAATCTTACTTGTGTTGGTGTCAAAAATCTGTCCCCTTTCCTGGTGTTTGCTCATCACCGTAAACCTTTCGGAGTCCATATTATTGGAAGGCTTAGCTTTTCTGTTTTCTTTCTGGGGAGACCTCAGATCCGTTTCCTTGTCACTCCCTGATCTCATTCTGTTTCAGTAAATGGATTGTCTTCTGGGCCAAAGCAGTTCATGTGGAAATGCTCAATTGTCTTATCCTTCAGCATATTTGTTTTCTAATTTACATTTCTCTATCGAGTTTGTGTCTTTAAATGTCACACACTGACGACTTTCAATCTGAGCAATAAAGCTTCTTAGTGTTCACAGAGCAAACAACCTTGTCTGCCTATCAAACATGAAGTATCAGAGAGAAATGTGACTGTGAAGCCATTTCCACTGGTTCAGGGAGTTTTCTCTCACCTATTCACTTAGTGCCATTAAACCTGACAGCTTCCAGCCTTCAAATGATTCCTGTGGCGTTAAAAGTCTATGTGTATTTCATGTCATTCAGCTAGTTTATAATGCTTGCTTGGCTCTTTCCTCTTCACAGAGCTCCTGTGTTCTTCTTTCTCGATGATAATTGTATGTTTTTTCCACCTGTTCTTTCACTGAGCTACTGGGCACATTTCTGTACCATTTGCTGCCATTTAAAAAAAAATTACAGTGATATTTAGCTTTTTTGCTCTTGGGTTTTATAATATAGCACAATATTACTATACTGTGCTAAAGCATGAAGATACACAGCTGAAAATGCATAACTACAGAACACCATTGATTTATTAAGTGACTTTTGAGTGTATGTTTTCTTTAGGAAGAGCTGTGAAAAGCGTTGCTATAATTTGGAAGCAATGACACAGACTCGCAATCTCTTAGAGAGATAAAATAACAAATAAATTATATCGAGAAAGACCTACAGAATTTCAAACTAAATGACCTTTTTAAAGATCCAGTTCAAACCTGTAAGTTTATAGCTGAGTCAACTGAAGTCTAGAATGGTAAAAAGATGCCTAATGCTTTCGAGCCAGTAAGAAAGGCAGACCAACATTGAAAACCAGGCATGCTCTCTACCACACAACATATATATGTAGAAACAAGTGCTAAAATACAACAATAAAAACAGTTTTGTAAAACGCAAATAATTCTTATTATCTACTGCAGATGACATCCATGGAAACAATTTTGCCATAGTTTAATTTTGCTTACTTACTAGGCAACCTCAATTTTCTTCAACAAGTAATAGTAACTATCTTGCCCTCACCTTAGAATGAAAAACCAGGGTGACCTTCTCAGTATTAGATCCCTGAAAGAAAGTGCCCTCTATAAATATCTTCTGTCACAACTTATATAAAGATGTTTGAAAATAACAGAGGCCGAACTGTTCCAATGCAAATAAGTTATGGAATTATGCCAAGATGGAAAAACCTTAATATGGCCAAGAAAGAAAGGGAGAGTAGAAAAGAAAGAAAAGGAGAAAAAGAAAAGAAAGAAGGTCAGTGAGCAGTTGTAGGATGAGAGAGGGAAGAGAAGGGGGGGGAAATAAAATCCAGGTGGGCTCACTGTGAAGAGGTGAATTCAGACTATTCTATGAAATAGAAGGTCACACCAAGAATGACAGAGCCCTTTTGCAGGTATCTTTGGGGGCCAACACTGAAGCACCTTTACAGAATTATATGAAACCTACTAATAGTAAATTTGTTGTCTCTAGAATTACAAATAGATTTCACTGCCACTGGAAATGAACATAAAACTTATGTGATAAAATCGCCACCCCAAGGAAACTTTCTTTTTCATATGCAAGCAAAGCCTTCACATACTAATAAAATCTGGTTTTATTTCCAATGGTACTTTTGTTTGATATGTTGACAGTGGGCTATTTTGTTGAAAAACATTTCAATGAAACTAGTCCTTTCAAATGTTGAAATAATACTAAATAATTTGGAAGAAAATAAAATGGACAGGTTCATAGATAACAAACACATCTGTCGTTAAGCCTGAAATGTTAGCAGTGAATTCCGGATGAATTGAGATGACTAGATAAAGAAATAATTATGAATACTTTCACATTTAGTAAACAATCCCAGAAAGATTTGCTAACATTAAAGGGACATTAAACAACACCATGAAGTTAAGTAGGAAAAGCAAAGGGTAATAGCATTGTTCAAGAGTGAGTTGAAGGATCAGGTCTTAAATCATAAATTAAAATATCAAAGAGGCAACCCATGGAATGGGAGAAGATATTTGCAAATGACAGTACAGACAAAAGGTTGATATCAAAGATCTATAAAGAACTCCTCAAACTCAATACACACAAAACAGATAATCATATCAAAAAATGGGCAGAAGATATGAACAGACACTTCTCCAATGAAGACATACAAATGGCTATCAGACACATGAAAAAATGTTCATCATCACTAGCCTTCAGGGAGATTCAAATTAAAACCGCATTGAGATACCACCTTACACCAGTTAGAATGGCCAAAATTAGAAAGACAGGAAACAACATGTGTTGGAGAGGATGTGGAGAAAGAGGAGCCTTACGCTGTTGGTGGCAATGCAAGTTGGTGCAGCCACTTTGGAGATCAGTGTGGAGACTCCTCAAGAAATTAAAAATAGAGCTTCCCTATGACCCTGCAATTGCACTACTGGGTACTTATCCCAAAGATACAGATGTAGTGAAAAGAAGGGCCATCTGTACTCCAATGTTTATAGCAGCAATGGTCACAAACTGTGGAAAGAACCAAGATGCCCTTCAACAGACAAATGGATAAGGAAGATGTGGTCCATATACACTATGGAGTATTATGCCTGTATCAGAAAGGATGTATACCCAACTTTTGTAGCAACGTGGATGGGAATGGAAGAGATTATGCTGAGTGAAATAAGTCAAGCAGAGAGAGTCAATTATCATATGGTTTCACTCATTTGTGGAGCATAACAAATAGCATAGAGGACTTGGGGAGATGGAGAGGAGAAGGGAGTTGAGGGAAATTGGAAGGGGAGTTGAACCATGAGAGACTATGGACTCTGAAAAACAACCTGAGGGTCTTGAAGGGGTGGGGAGTGGGAGGTTGGGGGAACAAGGTGGTAGGTATTAGGAAGGGCACATATTGCATGGAGCACTGGGTGTGGTGCAAAAACAATGAATACTGTTACTCTGAAAAGAAAAAAAAATTTATCAAAGATGTTGACTTGCAAAGGCTATCATTTGAAAAATACAACATTTATTTGATAAATTATTTGGGCACACATTGTAAGCAACATTTTGGTTTGTTTTTAATTTAATGAATGAATTGAGCCTGTAAACCTATTATCTTGGCATTATATAAACAAAACCATTAGACTTTCCTTTGTTTTATTTTTCTTTAGTAATCTAAGTAAACAAAAATGAATTAATCATAATCTTTGGTTCATAGTGCACTATCATCATTGTTGTGTGAATGGTCCACTTCTATTCATCCATTTACTCATTTACATTTTAAAATTATTTATTTTTAAAAAACTGGTAAATAAGCAAAATTAACAACTTATTATTTTAAGAATTTTTTAATGTATAGTTCCTGGTATTAAGTACATTGACACTGTTGGGCTACCATCACGATAGTCCATCCACAGAAGGTTCTCCATCTTACAAAACTGAAACTCTACACCACTCCTCTTCCCACCAGCCCTTGGTAGCCCCCATTCTACTTTCTGATTCTGTACATTGGACTAATGTAAGTACCTCATTTGAGTAGAATCATAACAGCATTTGTCTTTTTGTGACTATCTTTTTTCACCTCACCTTATGTCCTCTAGTGTCATGTTGTAGCATTTGTCAGAATTTCTTTCCTTTTTAAGGTTGAATAATAGTCATTGTACCACATTTTGTTTATCCATTCATCCATAAATGGACACTTGGATTGCTTCCTTCTTTTGATTATTATGATCAAGGCTGCTATGAACATGGGTGTGCAAATATCTTTTCCTGTCCCTGCTTTCAATTTTTTTGGATATAGACCCGGAAGTGAGATTATTGGATCATAGGGTAGTCCTATTTTTAATTTTTTGAGGAATCTCTGTACTGTTTTCCATAGCAGCTGCACCATTTTACATTCTCACCGGCAGTACATAAGGATTTCATTTCCTCCTCACCCTCACAAACACCTACTTCTGTTGCTCTTTTGATCGTGGCCATGGTAATGGGTGTGAAGTGGAATCTCACCATCAATTATTTATTTACTTTTAATACTCTAAGAAATATCCCCAAATCTGTCCCCTAACCAGAACTGGAATATTTTAAGTTATGTGCATGCTCCTCCCTCACCTCATTTCTTTCTCTGTCTCTCCCTAATGATAATCTGAGATCATTGCTTAGCATTTCTTATTTTTTATAAATATGTATATAGTTTATGACAAAATTTCTCTACTTTTACTTGAACCATGACTACTATCACTCCTGAAGAAAAAAAGAATTTAACAGATATGTGAAACAGATATGTCTCTCTAAGTAGGAACAAAAATAGTCATGACCACATAGCCACTAAGAAGCCAGTTAAACTTGTTCACTTCTTGTGGTTACAATAACTTGATGAAAATTTTTATGTTAATTAGTTAATTCATTCTAAACTAGTCAATGTAATGAATAGCAGATAACTATACCAGGCATTGCAGAATGTCCAAAGATGAATATAAACAGTCCCTCCATCAATACTGAACTTGTTATCTAGTCATTTTCTTATCTACTTTATGTATGTATTCAAGGCTATGGCATACATAAAGAAGTTTAATAGACATTACCCTCTTCACAACCTTGCAGGATTGTATGGTCTATATTCTTAAGCTGACGTCTTCTGTGGCAGATGCAGGTTTTCATTACACCTGTTCCCTTTTCTTTGGGACACATACCTAGAATATATTTTCCAGATCCTTTTACAATTACCCATGGCCATGTGCACGGGTTTGGTTAATGGATTCTGGAAGGAAATGATGCACACTCCCTCTGACGCTGAAAACCTCATGCAAACTTCCACTCACTTTTCACCCCTGTCTGCCAGTCAAGGACACTGAAGCCCTAGGGAATGGTGGAAACACAAGTTAGAGCCTCCATCCATGAATCACATTTATAGATGTCTGCCGGCTGAACAATCACACAGAAGAGCTCCTGAGCAATCAGTTAAACTCCCACAGTGTTAAACCACTTGCAGTTGTTCAGGGCTAATCTTTCACCGGGGATAGCACTTACTTTATCTAAAATTCCTCCTGCTTCTGAAGGGATCCTGATCCAAGCAATTATAAAAGCCAGAATTAGAACCTTAGGGCCTTGGGTTCTCTGAGGTTCAAATTCTCGTTTTGTCATTTTATTTAATTTACTCATTCAGCAGTTATTATTACACACAATTTTCTTTTACCATTAGTGAAATAGCAGGGAGGCAAATGGACAAATCATTGTTTTCATGGACTTTATTTTCTAGAGTAGAAAATTGACAGATAATAAACCAGTAAGCATATTAGTATACAATATGGTGATGATAAGTGTTAGAAAAGTGCTTAGTGAGAGGCTAAGTGATTTGGGGGAGATATTCAGATTAAAAAAATAAAGCCCTAGACAAGAATGAATTAAGTATTTCAGAGAAATATTAAAAAGATGAATAGCATTAAGATTAGAAAATGTATTTCAGTTATTTTAGCTAAATATGACTCTATTTAAAATGCATTAACAGCTATGAACATCTTTTTCAGTATAGATATAAAGAGAATAGCAATATTTAACTTAAAAGGGTAAAATTTTTGAAGGAGTACATTTAATGAGATAAATGACTATCATTTGGTGGATATCAAAGAATGATAACTGATTAGTGAATTTTCTCAAGTGTGTTATTCATAAACCTTAAAGTGTCAGTCAGGTAAAGAGAAGGAAATGTTACAAGTCAGCAGTGGAATAATTCCTAAATGCTGATCCAGACAAAAGACTTATTAGAATTTAGAGGAGGAAAGTGACAGGAAAAAAATGGCATTGGGCTTGGCTTTAAAGGATGAAAAAGATTTGGTTAGGAAGAAGTAAGGAGAGAGGAACAACCTGTGTTAATGAAATGCAAGGAGGAGAAAATAGGTATGAGAGTGAGTAAACCAGTTGGATGAAGTGAAAACTATAGTCAAAGAGCAATGAAAGCTCTGGTTTTAAATACAGGCTCGAGGGACGCCTGGGTGGCTCAGTTGGTTGGACGACTGCCTTCGGCTCAGGGCGTGATCCTGGAGTCCCGGGATCGAGTCCCACATCGGGCTCCCAGCTCCATGGGAAGTCTGCTTCGCTCTCTGACCTTCTCCTCGCTCATGCTCTCTCTCACTGTCTCTCTCTCTCAAATAAATAAATAAAAAATCTTAAAAAAAAAAAAAATTAAAAAAAAAAAATTTAAATACAGGCTCGATCCATAAAACAAAGGGCCTTGAATGCCGAGGTAAGGCATCTTGTAAACACAATTCAGCAGTAGAAAGATCACACCTAAACTGATTAATTGATTCTAGGAAACTTCTCTCAGCCATCTGACAGTTTATTCAGCATAATGTCAATCATTGTCATTCTCTCAACCAAAGGCACAGTTTATGAAAACAAACAACATGTTTCATTCGTAGAGAACTTTAAAAAGTGGCTGTCACAGTGCCCTGCCCACAGTCTATATATAATGCATATTGTTCTTTACAGATCTATCTAATCACCTCATACACATGTCAGTTAGCAGAAGATGAAATTAGTTCTTTACAGATTTGCATCATGTTTCTCCTATTGTCCCAAAATGAGAAGACATGAGTAATGGGAAATTTGAGAATACTGAAAGAATTAGTTCTGGTAAAGAAATATATTTAAGTTGTCTTGCTTTAATTAAATTTATATCTTCACCTCTACTATAACTGAATAGAAATTTAAAGGGAGTTTGTTTTTCATTAGCATTACAAATGAAAACACTCTGTTTTTTAAAGATTTTATTTATTTATTTATTTGACAGAAAGATAGAGCCAGAGGGAATGGCAGAGAGGGAGAGAGAAGCAGGGTCCCCACTAAGCAGGAAGCCTGATGTGGGGTTCAATCCCAGGCCCCTGGGAGCATGACCTGAGCTGAAGGCAGACTTAACCATCTGAGCCACCCAGGCGCCCCCAAAATGAAAACACTCTTAAGAATAGAAAGAGAAGAAGAAAGGAATAAGCAAAAGATGTTCACATTGTCCCCATCTTCAGACAAAATAACTTCCAACTTCAAAACTTTTTTCAATAATAAATTAAAACTCATCCTTCCAACAATATAAAGACTGGCTACCTCCTCTCTCCCTTTTATTCTTTTATTCTACCATACAAGGGGGCAACCATGATAGGGAGAAAGATTTTGACCAAACATGTAATTCCTTTTTTTTTTTTTTTAAGATTTTATTATTTATTTATTTATTTATTATCAGAGAGTGAGAGCACAAGGAGGGACAGCAGCAGGCAGAGGGAAAGGGAGAAGCAGGCTTCCCCCACCGAGCAGGGAGCCGGATGTGGGGCTCAATCCCAGGCCCCTGGGATCATGACCTGAGCAGAAGGCAGTTGCTTAACCGACTGCGCCACCCAGGTGTCCCCAAAGGTATAATCCTTTAAGGGACATTGGCAAGTTGTACTTCAGCCAGGTCCAGTGAGATTTTTGAGGACAGTCCCAAATGGGACCTGAATGGTGTATTCATTGTCATACCTGTAATTATGGGTTTCCTTTTCTTCTTATCCTGTGGCAGTAGACTGCTACAAAAGACACATATGGAAAGGGGGGGGCGGGGAAGGCCCTTATAAGCTGTATGTTAGAAGATTCTAAAAAGATGGCCAAGTAGGGAGCACCAACAATCTATCTCCCTACTCAACAATTACACGGGCAAAATCTGTCTGAGTTAACTATTTTAGAACTCTAGAGGCCATCGAAGTTTGGTCACTTCCAGGGGATGGTAAATAAAAATTATTTTTGTCAAATTTAACTCTTTCTTATCCCAAAATAGCTCCCTGTCCACCACCTGTAGCCAGATGACAGGCAGCTGTGCACATGCTCTGGGAGCAGCTTATGTACAACTTGTGGGTACCAGGTGGCCATTGAAGACCCTGTATACCAGATATTAAGGATCTGCCTTCTGATCATACACTGAAATATGGTTAAAATGGCAAATCTTAGGTGTATTTTACCAGAAAAAAAAATGCTACAGGGGCGCCTGGGTGGCTCAGTGGGTTAAGCCGCTGCCTTCGGCTTGGTCGTGATCTCAGGGTCCTGGGGTCGAGCCCCGCATCGAGCTCTCTGCTCAGCGGGGAGCCTGCTTCCTCCTCTCTCTCTCTGCCTGCCTCTCTGCCTACTTGTGATCCCTCTCTGTCAAATAAATAAATAAAATCTTAAAAAAAAAAATGCTACATGTTTTCAAGACCAGGTGTGTATGAACACTCACATTTACTTGCATGTTGATTTTTTGAAAGGGTAAAAGAAACAGAAATACTGCCCTCATTAGAAGATTGCTTTTTAGGGGACGCCTGGGTGGCTCAGTGGGTTAAGCCACTGCCTTCGGCTCAGGTCATGATCTCAGGGTCCTGGGATTGAGTCCCGCATCAGACTCTCTGCTCAGCAGGGAGCCTGCTCCCTCTCTCTCTCTCTGCCTGCCTCTCTGTCTACTTGTGATTTCTCTCTGTCAAATAAATAAATAAAATCTTTAAAAAAAAAAAAAAGAAGATTGCTTTTAGATTATCAAAATTATGTAACAATATGCCAGAATTAAAATATAACAAAAAGTTTGGCATAAAGAGAAAAAAACTAACGCCAAACTACATAGGCCTAGAACTATAAGTTTTAAAAGTTTTTATACATTAACTATCGCTTTTGTATCACTTTTTAATTGCTTATTTCAATTTATTTAAATGAAAAACAAAAACAAAACAAAACAGTTCACATATGTCTCCTTCCTTCTACCTCCCTGCCTCTTGCAACTACCAATCTGTTCTCTATATTTTCTGTGAGCTTAGTCTTCATTCTTGTTTTGTTCTTGTTTTTGATTCCACATGTAAGAGAGATCATAAGTATTTGCCTTTCTCTGCCTGGCTTACTTCATTTAGCATAATGCCCTTAAGGTCCATCTGTGTTGTGGCAAATGGCAAGATTTCATTCTTTTTAAGGCTGAATAATAATATTCCACATATATATGCCACAATGTCTTTATCCATTCATCCGTCGATGGACACTGATGTTGTTTCCTTACCTTGACTATAAATAATGCTGCGATGAACATGAGGATGTATATATCTTTTCAAATTAGTATTTCACTTTCTTTCAATAAATATCCAGAAGTGGAATTGATGGATTATACAGTAGTTCTATTTTCTAGATTCAGCCCTAGGTCTGTTTTTCCCTGCATTATACTGCTTTTCAGAGCTCCTCATTGACCTTACCAGTAAATTTTAAAAATTTCTTTTTTATGTAATAGAGGCCAAGAAACAGAGAGATTAAAAACACTGTTTCAATAGTGGTGAAACAGCCTATTAAGTCTATCAATAGTCCAGTCAATAGACATAATTGACCACCATTGAATAAACCACTGTTCAATAAAAAGTCAGTCAATTTTATGTTAAGATCCCTGATCCAGTGATCTACACCATTGAAATAACTTACTGTTTTACTGACTTCTCATTTTGCCTCATTGCCGTTGCAGCTTTTAGATATAGTTTATGCCTTTCAACTACAGTAGTAAAACAATAAAATTAATTGAGGACCTACATCTCTAGTTGTCTGGTTTTCTTTGTTGCCAGTATACCCTATTATTGAAATTCAGCTTAACCTAATTGTTTTGTTTTTAATCTGGATTGTTTTTGTTTTAACATGAAAATTTCTAGGCACCGCTTAAGCCCTGTTAAGTTAGAATCTGTCCTGATGAACTCCCACCATCAGCCTATTAATAATTTTCCCATGTTAATCTAATGGTTATAACACATATATTTCATCTTCAAACCCTCCACCGTCATGTCTCTTTTCCTAGTTACCTATGATAACCATAGCAAGATCAGAACAATAATTAGTAGTCCTCTTATCTGAAGAGCTTTGCAAAGCTCTCTGCCTCAACTAAATTTTGAAAAATACCGAAACAAAGAAATCAAAGGCTGACAGAATTCTTTCTTAAGGCTCTCTCCATTCACTGACAGACAAAAGCCTGATCAGCACCAGTCTGTGTGAATCACAGGATCAGGCTAGAAAAGATAGGAAATCTAGAGCTTCTAAAAAACAGCAAAAGGGCAATTTTAGACTTCGCTAGCATTCTACTCAAGCTATGAGCAACTGGGCAAAGCTCAGCATTCCCTTTCTGCTGAACAGAGAACTGACTTGCAAACTCATTCTGCTGAGTCATTTCATAACGTATTTAGCAGAACTGAGTTGCCTGATTTAGTAGGTTCCTTCACTTTTGAGTCAAGGCTATGGTTTCCTATAGCACAGCACTGATCTGCTGAAACTGATGCTCACATCTCATGGTAACTAGATTAAGAATTCTTTGAAAGTAGAGAAAATCTTTTTTTTTAATATTTACTTATTTTATTGTGGTAAAATACGCTTAATAAAATTTACTAACCATTTTTAAGTGTACAGTCCTCAGGCACTAAATACAGTCACATGTCGCATGTCACACATACATCTATATCTATGTTTACATCTATATTTCTATCTCTATCATCTGTTTATCATCTATCTTCTCTCTAGCTATCTCTCCACAGAGAGTGCTATATATAATTGCAAGAACAAAAATTAAAATGTATCTTTCAGTTTCCTGAATAGACATACTAAAATTTCTCTGCTTTTTGATGAGCCAGTATATTTTTTCTTATAACTCATACATAATTGAAAACAGCAAAACAACTTACTTGTCATAAAGAACTTTTATGTGATAGTAAAAGATCCTCTTGCACATGTTAGTCATAAACAGCACACTGAAGTCAAAAGTAAATGGCATGAACAAGAAATTTCATTAGATTTTAAATTAGGACAAATAAAATTCCACATGTTATGGCTTCTATTAAATTCAGTTCAATTAAACACATATTTATCGCTTGTCTATTATGTGCCTGGCATTGTGCTAGGGAAATGCAAAGATAAGCAAAAACGTCACAAAATGTGACATTCATAGTCTGGTGGAAAAGAACATGAATCAAATAATCACACTGCTGATTGTATAATTATATGTTGAGATAAAATATGTGAAGGGTAGCAACATGGATCTATAAAAGCATATGATAAAAAATTTTAAATTTTAAAAAATAAAACCCTATGATAATAATGACTGACAGTCTAAGAAATCAGAGATGGCTGCCTGAGGAAGTGGCACTTGAAGCTGGTAAGGAGAAGTTTACAAAGCAAATGGGGGCTGGGAGATGGGCTCTGTGTGTTTTACAAAGTGAAGAAAATCCAGTGTAGTTGGAGAATTAATTAAAGAATGTCGTGAAATATAAGGCCGTCAGCACTCTTCATCTTGCTTGTGTGATCTTTATAAAACATTTTTAAATTTTTGTATGATTTACTTTTCTCACTTGGGAGACATGGTACTATTTTTTTTATTATTATCTCAAAGATCCCTTTCATTCAAAAGCTATAGAATTCTTAACATTCTACTGCATAATTGTAGAGTCCAGGGTGCTGTCCCTGGTGCTAAAAAGTGGCTGTAATCTAAGCTGAAGTTCCCAAACCTGACCAGGCTTTGGAATCACCAAAAACACCAGACTCAAGATATATTGAATTATGATCTTCAGGACTAGAGTCCTTGAGTTTGTATTTTTGTAGATATCAGAATATGAGCTTAATGTCAGAATCCAATTTAATATAATTTAACTATAAGTACTGAGCACTTGTTAAGAGTCAAATATTGCTGTATGTTGGTGATATAAAAGCCCCCAAGTGAGGACAGTTTACAAGTTGTAGATGTGATAGTAGTGGTGCTACTGATGGCAGTAGTAATAGGAGTAGTTTGAGTGAGTTTGATAGTTTTATAAAAAGAATGTGGGGGTGCCGGGGTGGCTCAGTGGGTTAAAGCCTTTGCCTTTGGCTCAGGTCATGATCTCATGGTCCTGGGATCGAGCCCCACATTCAGCTCTCTGCTCAGTGGGAAGCCTGCTTCCTCCTCTCTCTTTCTGCCTGCCTCTCTGCCTACTTGTGATCTCTGTCTGCCAAATAAATAAGTAAAATATTAAAAAAAAAAAAAAGAAAGTGGATATCTTACTGGATTCTGGGAACAAAGATATTAGATGGGCAGCTATTTTTATCTTCATGTTTTAAATAGACAAATTAAGATTCAATGATAAGTATATGGCAGTAATATTATAGTCCTATGAAGAATTAAAACTAGAGATTTAAAAAATATATTTAATGAAAGTAGCCCAGAGTCCACAGTAAAAGTCCAAGACACAGGGCAGGAGTGGGGGGGTGTCATAGCAGAAAATCTCAGCATGAGGGCAAAAATCACAAACGGAACAAAAGTGAATGTATGCTAATCAAATTCTCCAGACTCCTGCCTTCATTATACAGCAAACGGAACCATTAGCCTCAGGCATGGGCAAGTCCAGTTGGAGGGAGCACTGGGTCAGTGGGTTGCTACTCTACTGCCCTCAGCCATGTAATCTCATTTATCATCCCAGTTGTGTCTACTAGTCCCTGAAATACACCGGAACAAGAAGAGAGAAATCTGGGTGACTGTATTTTCCTCAGAGCAAGGAGATATGTAAATGGCATGAGTGCAAATCTCATGTTTTATTCATAGTTGTTCAAGTGATAAAATTTTAAGGGAAGTGTCAAGTAAGGCAAATTGATGATTTTAAAGGTCTTGGGTACTTCTGCTCTTGATATATCTCCAGCCTTCCTAAGAAACAGCATTTAACCTCCAAGTTTGCCTTCTGTATAATCGAAGAGAAGAAAATAAAATCATTTTTCTTCATTAGGATGTATAAGAGAATAATAGAAATAATTGAAAAGAACTTTTCAAGAATGATGTGTTAATACATACTTTTGTCATATATCCAACCAGTGGACACAGAGGATCATGAAGCCCAGAATTGGAGACAAAATATGAGAAAGACCAAGGTCAGGAAGCAAACTAGATGGCCAAGAAGAATGTCCTCTGTGATTGTGGCTAACAAGACATCACGTGCCCTGAATGAGATTAGAATAATTTTGTTGAGCATGGAAGCCTTCCCAGAAGTTACTCATTGTACTGCATGATTCTGAATCATTTTACAAATGAGGGGGAAAAGGTGTCTTCCTGCATATTGTCTGGAAGCAGCAGGCCTTAAATATTGTAAATGGCAAATCTGTACAAATGCAGTTAAAACACTTGAAATTATACCAAAATGAAGAGATGTTATAAAAACAATTGCAATAAGAAAAATGGTGTTATTCATGAAAACAGGAGAAAGGGAAGAATTTTCAATACTCTGAAGGCAAGGGAAGGTTGATCATCAGATGGCATTTTTCCATTCTTAATTGGAAGTAAGGCATGCAGGTGAGAACTGTGACCACCCAGGCTATCCCATCATAAAGGTAATCTCTCTTAAGGACATCCTACTACTGAAGTACAGGCTAAGAGTCCAAGACAACTGGATTCAAACCTTATTTTTCCCTGATTGTACCTCCTCTTTAGGAGGTGGTTCACTCTGCAGTCATGCTTGAGATGAGGGAATGAGCGCTGAGTGTTATGTGCAACTGATGAATAAACAAATTTTACCTCTGAAACTAATAATATACTGTATGTCAATTAAATTGAATTTGAATAACATTTTTTAAAAAATCACCTTACAAGATCTCCCCCTTTCCCAAGCCAAATGTCTAACTCTTTCTGGGTCCCGTTTCCACCACCTCTGTGACCCAAGGGTGGATTTGGAATGCTAACCTCAGAGTCCTCTGCATGTGACCCAAGATAAGTGAGACTGGTTTCCCCGGTTGGTCAGAGGGAAACCGAAGATCTGAATTGCAAAACTTTTTACAATGAAGAGACCAGAGCTTCTTTCTGCCCTTGCTATGACCTTCAATAATATAATGCAAGTATATAACCCTTTGTTCTCCTCCTTCCATCGTTATTATACTCTTCCTCTTTCTTTAAAGACTTAGGTCAGGCCTGCGAATTTTGGCTATTGAGTTGCTAAACTGTAAGATAAGGAAATTTAAAGATTCTTTTTTCTTTCTTTTCACAGCTTCTAAGACTATTATCATCTTCCTGCATATCATATTTTTGAATGTTAAACGCTCTCTCTCGTAGCATTCTTTCAGATTACAAATCATAATCTCTACTCTGAATCTGTAGACACACTCAGATGAGGGTCAGGTGCTCAGAAAGTTCAAAGGAAGATGTACATTAGTAATTTTCTGAAAATATCTTTCACTGCATTTGTAAAAAATAGTCCCTGGAATATGTTGAGCAGTTAGTAAGTCACTCTATTGCTATTTTCAAAATAATAATCATCTGTATTTGTAATAACATTTAATAATAATGCCAATCTAGTACTTATCAACCAAGGAGCATAAATATCTTGAAATTATATGTCTAGGTAGATTTTCTTACAAATTCATAAATAAGCTATCATTATTTATCTATCTGTCTGTCTTGGTCATTTTACTTAGACTGAGACATCTAGAGTCTGACCCGCCTCCAATGTACTAACAAAATTAGTGTTTTTGAACGCTGATGCTGGAGGGAGAAAGTAGAGAGCCCACAACAGCCCCCTGGGACTAGTGAATTTCAGGTCAGACTCTCCTAGGCTTCACTCACTCTTTTAACAATTGGCCTAAGGACCGGTGAAGAGCTGCCATCTTCCATTGTCTGATATGTCCTCCTGAATGGCAAAGTTTCGTAGAAAACTGGATATTCTGGAAGCCATGATGACTCCAAAATTACCTTAGAAATAACGTCCCAAGTAGCCGAAGGAAATTGTTGTAGGAAGACAATGATTACTGAAAAAGAAGCTTGTGTTCTTGAAATACTTATTCCATGGGGCCTCCTGCTTTCAGATGCTTAATGAAAATTGAAGCCTTATTGGGGCACATGGGTGGCTCAGTGGCTTAAGCCTCTGCCTTCGGCTCTGGTCATGATCCCAGGGTCCTGGGATCAAGCCCTGCATCTGGTTCTCTGTTCAGCAGGGAGCCTGCTTCCCTTTTCCCCAACCCCCGCCTGCCTCTCTGCCTACTTGTGATCTCTGTCTGTCAAATAAATAAATAAAATCTTTAAAAAAAAAAAAAAAAGGAAAGAAAGAAAGAAAGAGAAAGAAAATAGAAGCCCTATTGATGGAAGAAATGATATCACGAGGACACTTGGCCTCTGCTGGTATAAGTCCGAGCTCTAAGTTCTAGATGATGCTGCACTTCTGTGACAGGTAGGCACTACTGGGATATTCAGTGGTCTTATAGTAAGGAGACAGGCAGCAAATGCAGCTCCCCTGCCCTTCATGTGTCAGAATAGGTCAGTGCAACAAAAAGTGGTTTTCCCAGTAGCCTGGAACAGCATTCAAAACCTAGTCCTCCAGGATGAAAAAGTGTGGCATTACAGTGAGCACTTCCCATGGCAATCTATTAGTCTCTATTTAGATTAATTATGGTTGTAGGAAAGGCTTCACCCCACCAGTGATCTGTATCCAAAAAGCCCCATAAGGCTGTCTCCATTATTATTGCTTGTCTCATTTGTTCACTCACTCTTCAGCATGATTTGAGACATACCCAATGGTGATCTTGAAGCAAATATTTCCAGAAAGCCCACCACAGCTTTTGAAATAACTGAATGAAATATTCTGCTCAGAACAATCTCTGTATCCCATTCTGTTTTATGATTCTCTCACTGTACTTTTCTTACTTCAGGTCATCTGTCTGAGTGGAAATGAATTATGGATAGAAGAAAAGTCAGCGATGATGTGGAAATGCATTTTAAATCTTTGTCTTTATAAAAACAACAGTAAATTATAGCAGCAGAGGGTGAGGAGAAAAGTGCCTAGCCTGCCCACACCACTTTCCCAAATTAATTTTTATCCTTCATTTTAAAAATAAATCTTGTAGTAAGATGGAAATTAACTTGCCAATTAAATAGTAAATTATCAAGAATAAGCAAATCATACTTACAAGGCAAATTTGAAAATCTCCCTTCAGTGACAGTGTGAAGTGCTGAAGATGGGCCCTCACCAGTGAAAGTATAGACTACAGAGTGGGGCTGAGCTTTGTTTGAGGGACACCTGGGTGGCTTAGTCAGTTAAGCATCCACCTTCAGCCTGGATCATGATCCCAAGATCGTGGGATCGAGTCCCACATGGGGCTCCTTGCTCAGTGAGGAGCCTACTTCTTCCCCCTGCTTGTGTGCTTGCTCTTGCTAATAAATAAATCTAAATAAATAAGTAAGTAAGTAAATAAATAAATAAATGCTGTTTGAGAAGCAAGTACTTGAAGTCCCCATTGCATATCTTCTGAGCAGAAGTTTTCAAACTTTAGGTTGCCTTAAAATCACCTAGAAGGTTCCTCAAATTGCAGATTGTTGAACCCCACCTCCAGAGTTTCTTATTTAGTAGGTCTTCTGGGGGGACCTATGATTTGACCATTTTAATAACTGTCAGGGGGTGTTGTTGCTGCTCTGGGGACCACACAGGAAGAACAACAAAGCTGGAGGGCTTTTTTTGGCCATGCTCACACCCTAACTTTTCTTCCTCAAGAGAAGAGGAGTAATTAATCTTTGGGGGGAAAATTATGGAACAGGTTTAGCTCCACTGTCTTTTCTTTTTCTTAGACCTTATCAGGGCAGGCTTAGGCAGCCTTATCAGAGAGAGGCTTAGGATGCCCGATGCTGAAAACAATTAGAGAACTATCAAAGCATAATTTCCAAAAGTTAAAGACAAGTCTATTGCAAATACACAGTTAACACCAATCAGAGATTTATTTAAGGCAATAATGAGGGAAATAGAGGATTGGTAAAACTGGTTCAAAAAAGTATAGGAGCAATGGAATTATTTATAGTTAAAAAAACACAGAACCCTGAAATAAGATTATTACAATGTAAAATACAAAAGTACTTAATGTCTAAAATTGTCACATTTGGGGTTATCTTCTGTACTGGTTAGAAGACTACTGCATCTCTTTTGAAGAAGCATCATTTACTGTATAAAACCATAAATCAATATTTCGCTTCACAGAATCTACATTTTTATCCATGATAAATAGTAAATCAAACAAAACCACATTCCTCTAAAGTGGCGTGTTAGCAAACTACAGCCAATGAGCTAAATAAATCCAACCCATTACCTGTCTTTGTAAATAAAGTTTACTGGAATACAGCAACACTCATTCATCTATGTAGGTTTGTGGCAGTTTGTCAGCTACAACAGTGAAAATTAAATAATCACCAATAGTCTTATTACAGTGCTTCAACGTGACACCTAAAAGCAATGCAGTCACTCTTTTATCCTACTTCCCACTTTTGTATAGTGTTCTCAACAGAACAAATAAGCTCTAAATAAGGCATCTGAACAGTAGGAGTTTGGAAAGAGAATTGCTGGATTTGTACAGTATCAATTTAGCCAAGCTAAAACTACATTTCCTAGCATCCCCTTCCTTGAGACAAAGACGCCTTCAATATGCCCCTCAGCTTACTAAACCATAAACAGACATCTTCCTGACTCTAGGCTCCTGACCTCCCTTTTCTTAGAACATTTATTTTTGAAAACTTGTAGTTGTAAATTCTTTCTCTGTCTTTTTGAGTTGTAAATCTTTTAAAAAGCCTCTTGCCAGTTTTGTAGTCTAAGACGGTCTTTCTTAAGGAGTAGGGGACTACCCTTTTAAGGAGTAATCAGGGAAGATAACACCCCTGCCTCCCAGACTCTCTGGGAAGCACAACTTCAGTGGACATCTTGCTCCAAGTTGTCATAAAGAGAAAGTTTAATTTTCCTTTGGGTAAGGTCACTTAACAAACAGGGGGGTCTAAAATTTTCACAACCAAGCCCTTAAAAACTCTTGTCATTTGCTTCAGTAGAGATAAGCCCAGAGTTCTGATATGTCTCTTCATTTTTAATAACCTTGAACAAAGCCTTCATTGCCTATCCAGCATTGTCTGATATAGTTTTTGCTTTGACATCTGTATATTTTGTTATTAACAAGGAACATGAGGGACATTTTTGCATGATATTGAGAAGGCAGAAGTGGAACAGAAGCCATATTTTTTTTTACACTCAGGTCAGTGCAAGACAACAAATGGTGTTGTATCTCACATACCTTTGCCCACATGCTAGATGTGAACTGGTTCACAAATCCACAGCCCCTTAAATGAAAGGAAGCCTTGCTACCTGTAAGAAAAAAACTCTCTTCCATGAGGAAGGTATATAATGTAAATCTTCTAGCCGTCCCTTAAAGAGGTGTGCATCTTTTTTTTTTTAAGATTTTATTTATTTATTTATTTGACAGGTAGAGATCACAGTAGGCAGAGAGGCAGGCAGAGAGAGAGAGAGGGAAGCAGGCTCCCCACTGAGCAGAGAGCCTGATGGGGGGGCTCAATCCCAGGACCCCAAGATCATGACCTGAGCCGAAGGCAGCAGCCTAACCCACTGAGCCACCCAGGCGCCCCAGAGGTGTGCATCTTTTATTGGGGTGATCGTGCATTGTAAGAGAGGAAATAATCAGATTTTTGAGGGAAAATCAGATATTGACTCTAAACTTAAACCAATTCCTGGAGACCAAAAATGTCATTGTAATGCACCAATTATAGTAGAGGTTAATGGAAGTCTCAAATTAATTGTGTTTTGACTTAAGTCTATCTCACAGGGAACCAATGAGTTTCCACACTCACCCTGTGGTTTATTTCCCAGATTCCAGAATGCATGATTGTAATTGACATGCTCAGAAACTGTAAGAATTCCCACTTTGGTTTCCTAACCTATGGAGTGGAAACTATTATGTTAGAGAAAGCCAAGTGGAAGCCACTAGAACTGCCTAGATAGTAAACCAAAAACAACATTGCATTCTTAGAGGAATTTCAGACATTAGTACCATCATTAAAGACTTGAAAGATGCAGGGATAGTGATTCCTGTCACATTCCATTTAACTTGCCTCTTTGGCCTCTGTGGAAGACAGATGGATCTTGGAGAATGACAGTGGGTTTCTACAAACTCTACCAGATGGTGACTCCAATTGCAGTTGCTCCTTCAAATGTGGTTTTGTTACTAGAGCAGATCGGCATATCCCCTGGCATATGGCATAAGGCTATTGATCTGGCAAATGCTCTTTACTCCCTACCTGTTAGCAAAGACCAAGAGAAACACTTTACTTTTGGCTGTCTGAAACAACAGTGTATCACCACCATCTTACCTAGGGGCTATATCAATTCTCCAGCCTTATTTCATAATCTAGTCTGCAGAAACCTTGATTACCTCTTCTTTCAGTAGGATTTCATGATTGTTCATTTTATTTATAATATTTAGCTGATTGGGAAGGATGTAAAAATAGTAGTAGCTATTATAGGCATTATTTATAAACATCGTTGCCGGTGGATAGGAAATAAACGTCACAAAAATTCCAAGATTGTCTACTTAATGGAATTTCTAAAGATCCAATCAATAGCCCATGACATTTCAAAGTCTCTTTTCTCTTTGTCAGACAGTAAGGCTGTATGGAATTTCTGGAAGTCCTTCTAAGTGATTCACAGAACAGATATTTAGGGTTTTGCAGCAAAACTGCACCTTCTTTTGCAAATAATTATTCTCCTTTTGTAAAACATCTCTGGCTTGCTACAGAGCCTTAGTAGAAAACCAACACCTAACCATGAGCCACCAAATTACCATATGGTCTTAACTACCCATCAGAGTGTTGCCTGATTCACTGATTCATACACTTGAGAGAGACAGTAGCATCCCATCATCAAACAGAAATAATAGATATGAGACTGAGCTCAATCAGTTTCTGAAGACAGAGTGAGTTGTGCAAGCAAATGGCCCAAATGCCCCTGGCCCATTTTCCTATTATATTACCTTCTCCTTCTTAACCATCACCTATGACCTCATGAAGAGTTGTTTAAGGAAGATCAAATTGGTCCTGACTTACAAATGATTCTGTACTACTTGAAGGTATATGGCTACAACACTGTAGTCCCTTTCTGGGGGCATCCCAGAACAGTGGTAAAGGAAAATCTACCCAGTAGTCAGAACTTCAAGCAATGTGGGGTGCCTGGGTGGCATAGTTGGTCAAGCATCTGACTTTTGGTTTCAGATTGGGGTCATGATCTCAGGTCTCAGGGATTGAGACCTGCACTGGGCTCCGGGCTTTGTGTAGCTTCTGCTGGGGATTCTCTCTCATCTCTCCCTCTGCTCCTCCCAACCCACACTCTCTCTCATACAAATAAATAAATAAATATTAAAAAATAATAACTTTAAGCAATGTACCTGTTGTTCATTTTGCCTAAAAAGAGAGATGACCAGAAGTATGGATCTTCACTATTCAAAGGCAATAAATAGGTAATGGTTTGGCTGGATGATGAAGGACTTGGAAGAAACACAATTGGTGAAAAAGATGTCTGGGGAAGAAATATGAGGTAGATCAATGACACAGAAAGTGAAGATAAGCTCAGAAGGTTTATTCTGGCACTAAGCTCTATTACCACTCATGCTCATTGTCACTGACCTGACTCATCATGTTGGTGAAGTGTAGCAGCGAGGCTCATAGCTTCTCTAGCTCCCACTGAATCTATTTTTACTTCTCTAAATCATGGCCAGTTCCATGTTTAGCTCTGTGATGAAGAGGACCAGCTTTTCTTCAGGTCACCCCATCATTCAAGTTAGAGGCTTGGTGATGGTAAGAGCTCTATGTGGGTTCAGTTAGCCCTTGTGCGTTCTATTGCCTTTGCTCTCCCCAGTCCATGTTTATTTTTCCTTCCTCACTGTCTGCTCTGTTGACTTTATTCACAGAACCAGATGCATTACCAACAGCTTCATAAAGTGTTTAACAAGCTCCGTAATAGTGCAAGAACAATAAATAATGAATCCCATATTCTGTATCACTCCCAGGAGCTTTGTTTTTCTGATCAAATCCCATTGAACCCAAAATCAATTTTAAAAATGAGCAAGAAATTTTGAGGAAGATATAATATAGGAGGCTAATTTTAAGTCAAAACTTCAAAGAAATAATTGCAAAGGGCAAGATGAAAGATCCTTAGATGGGAGAAAAAAAATGTGTATATGCCCATTGGGGGATTTCCTCTTTATGTTATAAAGAGGAAAAAATGTTTTGAGGTAGTTGAGGGTATCAGAATACAGAAATCTATGAAATTCAAGCTGAGAAATTTTTACCTCTTCTGGTGGGCATTAGTCACATGGGTTAATGGCATAGCATTTTTATCATGAGGACTGAAGTGGCCAAGAACTGAGACACTCACTCCAGAAAGTCCTATAAGAAAGCCCAAGACAGAGAGAGATAGGAATGTCTTCTGAGGAACAAAGCCAGGATAATATGCTAAGACATGACTTGCAGAAATGTGAGTCCAGAAGAAGGACAGTAAGTCTCCATGACTTGAACCATTTTAATAACCACCATTTAATTAGCCAGGTATAGCCCCAACCATTTTATATACATTTTTCATGAAACTTTATACAGTGAGTATTATTCTTGTGTAGATAAAGAAACGGAAACCTACGGGTTAAATAACTTACGCAACTTTGCATACTTAGAATTAGAACCTCTTGCATTTAAACACCATTCTCCCTGATTCCAAATGTTTTGTAAGAACTAGTAGGTATAGAACCAGAAGGAACTTGAAGCAATGCTAGGACAGCAAGCTACAAGCTCGAGGACCACTACATCTCCTGTGCCTAAAGCCTGACTTTGTTCTGATGTGTATGAACTTACAGGTGAAAATTTAAATGGACAAGCTGAAAAAATTACAAAGATAGGTAAGTGGTAGCCATGTAGAAATACAAAAACCTGCAAATTCTGAACACACACGAATCCTATGTGCAGATATATACACACAACTTGACAGAAGTCTGTCAAAAACCAAATAAAACCTAGCCTCTTGTTCATGTAAATTCTGTTCCAAATGGCATGAATTCCAATTTTCCACCTTTAATGAAGTGGAGTTGAAAACTCTTCTTTATGTATGTCAAGACAAAAAGGAAGAGAAGAGAAACATGTGTTTTGAATGTCAAGCGGCTGCAAAAGGTATAAAATGAACTCCCAGCACCCTTAAGAGACAGCACTGGGTATAGTGCATAAACAATGAATTTTGGATCACTGAAAAAAAAATTATAAAATTTAAAAGATAAAAAGAGAAAGAAAAAGAAACAGCATAAAGTGGTGCTTAGGAGCACCACTTGGATTAGGGAACCAGATTGCAGGTATTTGAGTACCAGCTCTGCCACATTTTAGCTACAACAAAGTACCCAATCTCTCTGCAAATCCTTGTTCTCATCTGGAAAATGGGGCTAATAATTTCTATGAGGATTATTTATGTTCACATTTGTGAGATGCTTAAAAGAATACTTGGCCTATGATAAACCACATTGTAAAGTGTTTCATAGTTAAATTAAATATTTGACATTTTTGAGAATATACTATAGGCATGGGTCAAGTCAAAGGTCATCTCCTTAGTGAGACTGTTTTCAGTAATCAAGTATCTTTTTTGGTGAGACTGCTTTCAGTGATTCAATCAACAAGGTTTTTTGTTTTTGTTTTCGTTTTTTTGAATGCCTGACAGGTTCAAAGTAGTGCTCTCAGTCTAGGATTGAGGTGGTAAACAGAGCTGACACTAAACCTAACATCACGGACATTTATTGTTCTAATCCTCTAACACCTTACATATTATTCTAATCTATTAGAGGACTCACCATGTTTTGATAACATTTGTTAAATGTTACTTACATAATTATTTTCCTTAGTTGTCTATAAATTTTTCCAGAGCCTGAAATGTATGTTTCTTTCCCTTTAAGTTTAAATAAAGAATAGATACTCAAAAATGCCAGTTGAATTAAGAAGGAAGAGAGAGAGAGAGAGAGAGGAAGGAGGGAAGGAAGGGAGGGAGGGAAGTAGAGAGAGAGGGAGAGAGGAACCAATAAGGGGCAATGTCATTATGTGACTTTAGGTAGGATACTTAACCTCCCCAATCACCAGTGCCATCAGCTATTAATGAGGATGATGACAATAGTACTGACTTTGATGAGATATTCTATTAGATCAAAAGAACTAATGATTTGAAAGCTTGTAGCACCATATATGACATATAATAATCACACCATTTAATATATTACTATAATAAACTAATGAACAAAATAGACTTTAGAGATAACATTCTCTAAAGATGGTGCTATGATTCAACATGTGTAGAAAGTGTTAAAATCCCTTGATGCATGTGTGTGTGTGCATGCAAGTACACAAAATGGCATTTCTAAGATTTCAAAGTCCTATAATTTTTATTTGAGCAAATAAAAATGGTACCAAAAGATGCATTTTGTCTAACTTACTACTCACCATTTTAGTGGCGTGAACAAAAGGATTGTAATGTTGGGTTCCTGCCATTCTGTTATACAGACCAATCGCAGCAAAGTCAATGAATCAAATGCAATTTAGTCTGGCTCAGCCAGATCCAGCTGGAGGCTGTTTCTGCACATGAAGCAGAAAAAACATTATGGACCATAATTTCTGCTCAGATCAGTCAGTCTCAGTCATTCTAGTTGGCAGGCAATTGGTCTGACTAAAATGATTCTGCGTGAATGATTCTGTAATGGTGGAGAAAGCACAACCTTTAACCTGTAATAAAGTAGACTGGGTACATTCTTCTTAACTCAATAGAGGGTGATCACCAGGCATTTAGGCTGTAATATCACCTTCTATATACCTCCGTTAAGAAACTGCATTTGGATATGTAGAACGTTACAAGATCAGATTATTGACCTTTGAACTTAGTGCCTTAATGGAATAAGTCTTTTAAGTGTCCTAGATAGAGATGAGTATATTTTGCAAGTGGGGATAATATTAACATTTAGGACCAGTGTGACCAGAGGACTGGCTGTGGAAGAATGTAAAAAGAGCCATTAATTCTGTCCCTGCATCTACATTCTTACAATATGACATTTGCAGATTCTACCATCATGAGATAAGTTGTGTGTACTCACATCTTGAATCTGAACTGGCTGTGTGGCTCACTGCTTTGGATTATGACACAAAAAGAGCCTTTAAAAATTTCCATGCATTAGATATTGTTCTTTTGCTATATTTGGAACCCTAAGATAACCACAGAAGATAGCCTGCTGGAGAATGAAAGGCAGAGAATTTAGGTATCCATTCAACGGTAAGCTAGCTTGCAGCTATGAAATAGCCATACTGTAATTGTAAATGAGGCCAACACTGTCAACTAAATGCAGATACATGAATAAGGCCAGGTGAAGCCAGCAGATAACCATTCACTAATCCAAACCCAGTTGTTGATCTGCAGAATTATAAGTTAATAAACAGCTGTGTCGAGCCATTAAGTTTAGGGATAATTTATTATATGCCAACTGATACAATGACGAGGGGAGAGGTGGGGGCAACATTGGTGCCATGGTGTATCCCTGGATCCCACATGTTTTTGACAACAAAGAGATTTTGGAGTATGGGCAAGTTGACTTAATTCTAAGCCCAGGTATGTGGCAGACCTAGAGTTTTCCATCCACATATTCCTTCTTTCAGGACTGACCGTAAATGAGAGAGTCAGATCAGAGAAGGTTTAATTTTACATTTAAATGTTCAGTGTGACTAGGAATTAGTGAGTTAGAAAACAGCGTGTGGCTTGGGCACTTTTCTAAAATTAAGGATGTTTTTAATATTTTAAATGGAGATTAGATAATTAAGTGCTTCTGCTGAGATTTCTCTAAAGTGGCAGTGGACAATGACTTTGAATTGAGATCCAGATAAATGTTAGTAACAGGTCTTTTTCTGGGTTATTTGATGGGAAGCCTTGGTGATCATAATGCTCTCGTCCCAATGCCCACCTACTGACATCTGAATCACTGTCCTTGTCTGGTCAACCTGTTCACCATTTCTTGATAGCTTCTGCTGACTAGACCCCAGGCTCAAAGTTTATGAATAACTCTGGCCTCACCATGGCATTCTGGCCAATGAGACAGGCATCTTCACATCTTTTATGTTTATTTTACACCCTTATGCCTATTTGAGAAGAAATGCTAATTAATTTTGTGTCTTTTAAAGTCTTTATTATTTTAGACCCTTATGTTGGCAGCCTCTAGTAGAAAACAGGTGGACTCTATAGCTGGGGTTCAAATTCTGGGTCCACGCTCAATGCATGACTAGTCTTGAGAAACTCACCAAAACATTGTGATCTTACTTCTATAAATGGGAAAATAACATTTGTTTTAACTGGTGGAATTGTTATAAGGATCAAAATAGTATCCATACAACACATACACATACACATATGCATAATGCTATTTTAGGATTTCAATAAGTATTAATTATGATTATTACTGTTCTTTGATAGCCTTAAAACTCCAGCAATCCGAGCTAAGGTAGTAGAATACATTACAATTTAATTCTCTATGTTTTTAGATATGTATTCTAGTCCTTGAATTTGGGATGAAATAGATCTGTGTGGGGAAAGTGAAGAGTCTGAACGAGTATTAACCTTCTTATTGGCTGATGCAGAGAGATTTTCACATATACATGGAAAGTTGGTGGGGGAGGTGGGTGATGGTGATTTTACTCTGAAATAGAGTACAGATTCCCTTTCTTTTGAATTGCTTGCCATTTCTATTTAGATGATTTATTGTCTAAGCAATCAAGTCCTTAACTATCTTACAAAGGAGACATTGTCTGTAGGTTTTTCCAACAATGGAATTACAATACAGTTATGTTGCCCAACTGGTATAACAAGTATCTACGAAGCCAGCCCAGTGCATTGTCTTTCTTGATTACCAGTTGATGTCAATGAAGAAAACATCTCTGAGAGAAAGAAATAGTTTTTTGGAAGAACAAATAATTATTTTACCTTTTTTTTCTTTTCCAAAATGCTAATATTTTATTCCTTTCAAAAAGTTCTGCCTTTTCAACATAAATGCATTTTGGTGGTGCTTTTGACTTTGAGTTTTTTTCAAAACATATTTCATCATTTTCATGCTTCTGATTTCACATTTTATGCAATGTCTAGAAGGACACTTGTTGTATTCATTTATTTCTCACATACGTGTTGGTTGGGTGTTGTGTGTTAAGTATGGGGCCATAGACAAGTGATGCAGAGCAAAGTGAATGGTGTAGTCCCTGATCTTTTAGGTTCTCATTACTATTCAAGTCTTCTCCTGCCCTACCTCCACTTGCCTTCTTTCCGGAGATTTCTCTTTTTCCCTGATCCCTTTCTCCTGAGAAAACGAGGTCAATTCCAGAGTACCAATAGGAACCACAAAGTATTTTTTATAAATTATTTCATTTACTCTTCTTTGCAACTTCATAAGTTTCATCTATAATGATCATAATTTATAGATGAAAATATTGACGTGTAAGTGCTAGAGACAGCATTTAAACCTAGGTTTATTTAATTCTATTGTCCTTGATATGCATTACTTGGTATTACCTTTAGTCTTTGCTGGAAATAAGCCACCTTCCAAAAGTGGATTTTAAGGCCTCTGAAGGTAACCAACATAATTTTCCATCTTTATTAATTGATCTGCTTTATGTACATTTTATTGATTAATTCTTGCTATTTATGAAGCATTTAACTCCACCATAGGAAAGAGGAAACTGGGAATCATCATGTTTAAGAAATATCCCCAAGTTCACTCAGCTAATTAGTGGTAAAACTGGCATTCAAATCAATATCTCATGTCTAAAATCCATGTTTCTAAGCTGCTTCTTTAAGATTTGAGAAATTTATTACAAATTTTTAAAAACAGATTGTGGAGGGGCGCCTGGGTGGCTCAGTGGGTTGAGCCGCTGCCTTCGGCTCGGGTCATGATCTCAGGGTCCTGGGATCGAGTCCCGCATCAGGCTCTCTGCTGAGCGGGGAGCCTGCTTCCCTCTCTCTCTCTCTGCCTGCCTCTCCGTCTACTTGTGATTTCTCTCTGTCAAATAAATAAATATTAAAAAAAAAAAAACAGATTGTGGAGATAAATACAGTTCTACAACAGCAAAAATTTCAGGACAAGGATGGTGTTAAGGACATATGAATAGACAGGGAAAAAGGTACAAGGAACTCTGATCCTTCTGTCAACATTCCATTATAGTAACATTTACTAGTGAATGCTCATAATTAATTTTCCTTTCTATCTGCTTGAAAATGAGGATAGAAATTTAGAAACACAGGAAAGTAAGGCATTAACAGGATTGAGATTATTGGATTATAGTATAGAAAATATGAATTTAGGTTTCTTTCACACATTAATCATGATAATAATTCCAGATAAGTCAGAGAGCAAAATATAACATGTTTTATAAAAATGCCTTATAATATTTAAATTTTTGGTTCTTTTTCTCTAACGGAAGCTGTGTTCTAATGGACAGGGTGCTGGCTCTGAACACAGAAGGTCAGAGTCAATGCCCTACATTTAGCACATTCTTACTTCTACAAAATTTGGTAAGTTGCTTAAGGTCTTGAAGTTGCTGTCAAGTAGTCAGATTAGAATAATACCAGGATATCTAAAATATGTAATATGAAAAACTGTGAACACATACTCCTGAGCACACGCACACGCACACAAACACACACACGACCCATACTTCTGAGCAGAGTCACTGCCAGTCTCTGTAGTGCCTTTGGTGACCTTGACTTTGTGTTTGGAGCATGAGCTTTTTAGATAATAATTTGTAACTGTCTAAGAATGTCTACATGAAATCAAAACAACTTACAATATCAGTCAAGATAATGAACTGTCAATTAACATGCAAGTCAGTTAAGTAGGTTGCTCAGTACCAGGTAGTACAAACAACTTTAGCTGATAGACTGAATTACTAGCTTATTATATCATCTAGCAGAGTAATATATGTAGACCCGCTCCTAAGTGTACAGCCATCCCTGAGACTCTCAATAAAGCAAGATTTTAATGGTAATGATAATGATTCCACTGATTTCTTTATATTTCATAATACTTTTCAGCTTACAAATTGTTCTCACGTGTGTGACCTAATTTAATGGCTCAAAATATCTGGCTACATATAAGTTATTTGCCTTTCTCCTCATGCACAAGTCTTTATCGAACAATGAAGACTAACATTCACACCCATAACCTCTTAATGTTCTAATCATATAACTTTATGATCTGATTAATCAGTTGAAAACCATGTAAATTAAGTGGTTTTATTTATTTGTACTTAAACAATTGTTTGATTAAAGGAATATTTACCTTGGAGTACTTTCAAATAGTATCTCTGTCCTAATAAAGTATGTTTCCATTTAAAAGGTTAGGGACACCTTGGTGGCTCAGTTGGTTAAGCGGCTGCCTTCAGCTCAGGTCCCGATGCTAGGGTCCTGGAATCGAGACCCGCAACAGGCTCCTTGCTCAGCGGGGAGCCTGCTTCTCTCTGCCTCTGCCTGCCACTCTGCCTGCTTGTGTGCTCTCTCTCTCTCTCTCTCTCTGACAAATAAATAAATAAAATCTAAAAAAAAAAGTTAAAATTTATAAACAGATTTTGTATAAGACATGCCTGTTTTAGTCGCTAGTTATAGCAAAAGAGTCTTAAACAATAAAATCTATCTCTCACATGCACAAGTCTGATGTCAGTCAAATATCTTTCCAGAGCTGCTTTTCTCCATGTAGTCACTCAGACTATTTATTTGTTGAGTGCTGCCATTTCGATTAATTGCCTCCATGGTCACTGTTAGAGAGAAAGAGAGATTATGGAAGTGGCATACTTGTTCTTAAAAGCTTCAGCTGGAAATAAGAATGCATGGATTTCACTTGCATCTCACTGGCTAGAACTAGTCACATGATCCTGCCTACCTGCAAAGCGGTCTGGGAAGTACTTTTTTCCTGTGTTGTCTGGAAGGAGAGAAAAATCAGATATGAAAAGCACTAGTAAACTTCACCACCATTTCCCTGCAAATATTGAGATAACATTTCCTTTTTTAAATCTCATTTTTTCCACTGACTTCTCTACTTAAAATAATTCAATGTTGAAGTGAGGGATTTTCTTACTTTTTTGAGATATGAAATAAAAGATATTTGACAAGCCTCATGCTTTTACTTTTATCTACAAATTATACGTTTTAAACATAATGACAATGCTTTAAAACACAGTTTGGTACATGTCGGTAATAGCTTTTAATGACTCAGAAAGAATATAATAATCTACCATAATCAAAACTAATCTGCCATAAAGAGTACAGAAATATCAAATAGCTTATTCTGTGGAAACAAATCCAAATTAATTGCCTCATTTGTTACATCATATATAATATGCACTTTAACAGTGCCTTGACTTTGTATAGACATCTAGTGTCTCAGAGAAATTTAGAAAAACATTCTCAAATAAGGTTTCACTGGAAAAGAAGTAATGTATAAGGATGCAACTCCTAATTCTCTGTGGGTTTTATTATGGTGATGCAACAGTTATTTACTGAATTATGGCATTCTAAGTCCAACAAAAAAAATAAAATAAAGCTTTCCATTACACTCCACTTCTTTGGGGAACCAGCATGTGTGTATTTATGCCCACACACACACAGGCACACACCCTCTTTCATACAATTTTTTTGAAAGTCCATGTACTTTAATTATCCTACATAAAATGATGAATGAAATGGCTCTTCAACAAAAGGCAGCACAAACTGTCCATCTTTCCAGAATTTGTGGAAATTTAAGCTACCTTGTCTGTTTTTTTTCTTTTTTCTTCTCTCTCTCTCTCTCTCTCTCTCAACAATTATCTTTTGTCTCTGTGTATTTGTAGCTTTCATATTCTTTGATTGGGTTTGGATCCGGACTATGGGTTAGGTTAGGTCTCCTGCACAAGCACGTCTCGTCTATGTTCTTATCTGGAGCATCTCTGTGGGCCATGGTCTTCCCATGGCTGAGTGTAGGAGCACAAGAGCACAACCACTGGAACTAGGCTGTTCCCAAGATAAAGTATAAAATAGATATTACCTGATGTAATTTGATTTGTAGATTGTGGGTAAAATGGGTTTGCATAAGCAGCTAAAGATGAAGGAGGAGGAGAAAGTGAAAAGGATACAAAAAGAAAGAAAAAGAAGAGGAAGAAGAAGGAGGAGGAGGTGAAGGAGAAGAAATAGAAATTATTAACTCCAGATAATTTTTTTCAAGAAAGGAATTTATATAGAGTTATATATGTATACACACACATATGTATATATGTAACTGTATCAGCAAAATGATGAAGGTGGAGGAGAATACTTTTGAGATGAATATATTAAAGCTAATTCTTTGCCTTTCATTATAGAAAGCTAATTTCTATTTAAAGTAGAATGCCTTCAAAGATTCCTAGTGTTGGGTGCCTGGGTGGCTCAGTGGGTTAAAGCCTGTGCTTTCGGCTCAGTTTATGATCCCAGGGTCCTGGGATCGAGCCCCATATCGGACTCTCTGCTTAGCGGGGAGCCTGCTTCCTCCTCTCTCTCTGCCTGCCTCTCTGCCTACTTGTGATCTCTGTCTGTCAAATAAATAAATAAAATATTAAAAAAAAATTCCTAGTGTTTCCAGAAACAGGTCAGAATTAAAAGTCAAATACAAAGGACTGAAATGAGAATGACATTAGAACTCTTAAAAGCAACACTAAGGCTGAAAGATAATTTATATAATTTGTAACATTTTAAAAACCACCATATTAATAAGGTATAGTATTTTAAATATGGAGTTAAACATCAAAGGGAATAGTTAAATGCTTTGAAAATGAATTTTGGGGAGAAATTGTATTCAGAAATGGGGAGGATTGGGGAAAGAAAATGCTGTTTGGAGTTATATGCCTTGTAGTAGCACATACTACATTTCTCCAGTAGTTCCTGAAATGTAATTAAGTAACATAGATAAATTATTTTAATAAGTTTAATTTAATTTCCCTTTAAAATATGGACCCAGACCAATGGGTATTTGGCTCAATAATTATTCAAGGCAGAATACATGAAGTACCATAAGATTTTTATAGATTATATTTGACTGTTTGATAATTTGGGGCTGAATGTGGATCCAAGACGGGATCTACAATATCCTATTCCCATCTCTCTTTTTCCCCCAACCTCTGTTACTGTATTATAGTCATAAGAGAAAAAATATATACTGTGTTCATTTTATACCATCCAGGAATAAGTGGACTTTGTAGAAAATATCTAAGAAGTATTATGTTAGTTGTTATTCCTTAATTATTATTTCACCTATATTGGGTTTGCTGGCTACTTGTAAGAAATTTCACTAGAATCTAATTTAAAATGCATCTGCTTGATAGTCCTCATACTTCACAAAGCAATGACTAACTTCCTGTTTGTCTCTTAAGCGTGGCCACAGTTTAATTATCTGGATAATGTGAGGTTTTAAAAGATAGAATAGTTGGTGGGCTTTGCTTTCAAATGCCATTCTTTTAAGCATTACAGAAATATTTTCTCTAGAAAATTAACTACAAAACACCCAATCAATAGATCCATTATAAATTAGTTTTATCTCTAAGATCCTTGCAAGTCTAAAATGGAAAGAGCCCTAAACTTGGACTCTGAAGGTCTAACATTCCTCCTAACCGCTATAAATTTAGCCAAGAACTTAAACCTCTAAGTGGCTCAGTTTTCTCATGTAGATGATGGACATTAAGTCATCTATTCAGTAAATACATACCGTATGTTTACTGTTTGCAGGCATTCTGTATGCATGGAGGATCCAAGGTTGAAGAGAACAGTAATGCTCTGCTAGCCATCTGGATATCTTCTCTGGAAACATGTCCATGCATGTCTTCTGCCCATTTCTAAACTGGATTATTTGGGTTTTTGGGTGTTGAGTTGGTGAATTCTTTATAGATTTTGGATACTAGCACTTCACTGGATATGTCATTTGTAAATATCTTTTCCACTTCTGAAGGTTGCCTTTTGGTTCTGTTCATTGTTTTCCTTGCTGTACAAAAACTTTTATTTGATGAAGTCCCAATAGTTTATTTTTACTTTTATTTCCCTTGCCTCTGGAGACACATCTAGTAAGAACTTGTATGGTCGAAGACAAGAAGTTTATTGCCTGTGTTCTTTTCTTGGATTTTGATGGTTTCCTGTCTCATATTTAGGTCTTTCATCCATTTTGAATTTATTTTAGACATGTTGTAAGAAAGTGGTCCAGTTTCATTCTTTCACATGCTGCTGACCAGTTTTCCTGGCACCATTTTTTGAAAGACTTTTTTTCCATTGAATATTCCTTCATGCCGTGTAAAAGATTAGTTGACCCCATAGTTGTGGGTCCATTTCTGGGTTTTCTACCGTGTTCCATTGATCTATGTGTCTGTTTTTGTGCCAGTACCATACTGTCTTGATGACTACAGCTTTGTAATATAATATGAAGTCTGAAATTATGATGTCTCTCGCTTTTCTTTTTATTTTTCAGGATTGCTTTGGCTACTCAGGGTTTTTGTGGTTCCATACAAATTTTAGGGTTGTTTGTTATAGCTCTGTGAAAAATGCTGGTGACATTTGATAAGGTTTGCATTTAATGTGTAGATTTCTTTGGGTACTATAGACATTTTAACAATATTTATTCTTCCAATCCATGAGCATGGAATGTTTTTCCATTTCTTTATGTCATTTTCAATTTCTTCCATAAGTGTTTTATAGTGTTCAGAGTACGGATCTTTTACCTCTTTGGTTAGGTTTATTCCTAGGTATCTTAGGGTTTTTGGTGCAATTATAAATGGGATTGATTCCTTGATTTTTCTTTCTGCTGCTTCATTAATAGTGTCCAGAAATGCAACAGATTTCTGTACATTGATTTTTGCATCCTGTCACTTTGCTGAATTTATGTATCATTTCTAACAATTTTTTGGTTGAGTCTTTCAGGTTTTGTACATAGAGTATCATGTTCTCTGCAAACAGTGAAAGTTTGGCTTCCTCCTTGCTAATTTGGATGCATTTTACTTCTTTTTGTTGTCTGATTGCTGAGACTGGGACTTCCAGTACTAAATTAAATAACAATGGTAAGAGTGGACATCCCCGTCTTAGCTGTGATCACAGTGCAAAAGCTCTCAGTTTTTCCACATTGAGGATGATGCTAGTTGTGGTCTTTTGTACATGACCCTTATGATGTTGAGGTATGTTCCCGCTGTCTGTACTTTGTTGAGGGTTTTTGTCAAGAGTGGATGCTGTACTTTGTCAAATGCTTTTTTCTGTGTCTATTGAGAATATCATAAGGTTCTTATCCTTTCTTTCATTAACGTGGTGTATCATGTTGATTGATTTGTGAATATTGAACCACCCTTGCATCCCAGGAATAAATCCCACCTGATTGTGGTGGATGATTCTTTTTAATGTACTGTTGGATTCAATTTGCTAGTATTTTACTGAAAAATTTTCCATCCATGTTCATAAGAGATATTGGCCTATAATTCTCCTTATTAGTGGAGTATTTGTCTGGTTTTAGAATCAAGGTAATGCTGGCTTCATAAAATGAAATTGAAAGTTTTCCTTCCATCCTGTTTTTTGGAAGTTTTAGAAGCATAAGTATTAATTCTTCTTTAAATGTTTGGGAATTCTACCAAAGAGAAGCCATCTGGCCCTGGACTTCTGTTTGTTGGGAGATTTTTGACTGATGATACAATTTCTTTGCTGGTTATCTGTCTGTTCAAGTTTTCTATTTCTTCCTGTTTCAGCTTTCATAGTTTGTATGTTTTTAGGAACTTGCCCATTTCTTCCAGCTTTCCCAACTTGTTGGCATATAATTTTTCATAATATTCTCTTATAAGTGTTTGTATTTCTGTGGTGTTTGTTGTAGTTTTTTTCTCTTTCATTCATGATTTTATTTGGGTCCTTTCTCTTTTCTTTTTGATAAGTCTTACTGCAAGGTTATCAGATTTATTAATTCTCTCAAAGAACTAGCTCCTGGTTTCAGTGATCTTCTACTGTTTTTTATTTGTTCATTTGTTTGTTCCTATATCATTTATTTCTGCTCTGATCTTTATTATTTCCCTTCTTCTGTTGAGTTTTTTCTTCATTTGTTGTTCCTTTTCTTGCTCCTTTAGGCGTAAGTTTCGGCTGTGTATTTGAGACTTTTCTTGCTTCTTGAGGTAGGCCGATAATGCTATCTACTTCCTTCTTAGGACACTTTTGCTGCATCCTGAGTATTTTGGACCATCACGTTTTCATTATCCTTTGCTTCCATGTATTGTTTTATTTCTTCTTTAATTTCCTGATTGACCCATTCATTCTTTAGTAGGTTGTTCTTTAAGCTACATTTTTTTGTGGTCTTTCCAAATTTTTTCTTGTGTTTAACTTCAAGTTTCATGGCATCGTGATATGAAAATATGCATGGTATGATCAGTCTTTTTGTATTTGTTGAGGCCTGGTTTGTGGCCCAGTATGTGACCTTTTCTAGATTTTGTTCCATATGCACTCAAAAAGAATGTCTATTCTGCTGCTCTAGGATGAAATATTCTGAATGTATCTGTTAAGTCTATGTAGTCCAGTGTGTCATTCAAAGCCATTGTTCCCTTGTTGATTTCCTTTTTTTTAAAGATTTTATTTATTTATTTGACAGAGAAAGGTACAGCAAGAGAGGGAACACAAGAAGGGGGAGTGGAAGAAGGAGAAGCAGAATCCCCACCAAGCAGGGAGCCCAATGTGGGGCTCGATCCCGCATCATGACCTGGGATCATGACCTGAGCCAAAGGCAGATGCTTAAGGACTGAGCCACCTAGGCACTCCTCCTTGTTGATCTTCTGCTTAAATGATCTATCCATTGCTGTAAGTGGGGTGTAAAGGCCTCCAACTATTATTGTATTATTATCAGTGAATTCCTTTATGTTTGTTATTGTTTTATATATTTGGATGCTCCCAAATTGGGGGCATAAATATTTGTTGTAGTTTCATTTGTTGTATTGTTGTAACTTCTTGTTGTATAGACCCCTTTATTATGATATAATGTCCTTTGTCATCTCTCATTGCAGTCTTTTGTTTAAAATCTAGTTTGTCAAAATAAATTAATTAAATAAAATCTAGTTTGTCTGATATAAGTATGGCTACTCCAGCTTTTTTGGATGTTCATTAGCATAATAAATGGTTCTCTATCCGCTCATTTTCAATCTCCATGTGTCATTATGTCTAAATTAATCTCTTGTAGGCAGCATATAGATGGGTCTTGTTTTTTTTTTATCCATTCTGACACCCTCTGTTTTTTGATGGCAGCATTTAGTCCATTTACATTCAGAGTTTTGATTGATAGATATGAATTTAGTGCCATTGTATTACTTGTTAAGTTGTTGTTTCTGGAGATTTTCTCTGTTCCTTTCTAGTCTTTGCTGTTTTTGCTTTCTCTTTCCCACTGAAAGAATCCCCTTTAATATTTCTTGCAGAGAAAGGAAAACTAAAGGAAAAAATTAAAGGAAAAAATTCTTTTAGTTTTTGTTTGTCTGGGAAACTTTTTCTCTCCTTCTAATCTGAATGACAGCTTTGCTGGATAATGTATTCTTGATTGTGTATTTTTCCCATTCATCACATTGAATATATCATGACACTTTCTTCTGGCCTACCAATTTTCTATGGAGAGGTCTGTTGCTAACCTTGTTTGTCTTCCCTTGTGGGTTAGGAATTTCTTTTCTTTTATTGCTTTTAAGATTTTTTTCCTTATTTCTATATTTTGCAAATTTTATTATGATATGTGTTGGTGTTGGCCTATTTTTGTTGATTCTGATGGGAGTTCTCTGTGCCTCCTAGATGTAGACGTCTGTTTCCTCCCTCAGGTTAGAGAAGTTTTCAGTTAAGATTTCTTCAAATAAAGCTTCTGTCCCTATTTCCCCTCTTCTTCAGGATGCCTATGATTAAAAAAAAAAAAAAAAGGATGCCTATGATATGAATGTTATTACATTTTATGCAGTCACTGAGTTTCCTAAGTCTACTTTTGTGATCTAATATTTTTCTTTCCTTCCTTTTTTCAACTTCATTATTTTCTATAATTTTATTTTTCCCCTTTTTTGAGAGAGAGAGAACACATGTGAGCCAGGGGAGAAGCTGACGGAGAGGGAGAGAGATATCTTAAGCAGATTTCTTGCTCAGTGTAGAGCCCAACACATGGCTCAATTTCATAACCCTGACATTATTACCTGAAACAAAATCAGGAATCAGATGTTAACCAGCTGAGCCTTCCAAGCACCCCTCCCTAATTTTAATCTTCCATATCACTTATTCATTCTTCTGTTTCTTCCATCTTGTGGTCATTACATCCAGTTGGTTTCACATCTCAGTTGTTACAGCATTTTTTATTTCATCCTAATTTTTAGTTTTTTTTTTTTTTTTTTTTAATCTTTGCACTCCCAAGGAACCCCCTGGTGTCTTCTATGCTTTTCTTAAGCCTGGCTAGTATTCTTATGATTGTTATTTTAAATTCTGGGTCAGGAGTATTACTTATTTCTGTTTCAGTTAGATCCCTGGCCATGACCTTTTCTTGTTTTTTTCTTTTGGGATGAATTCTATCTTGGCATTTTTGTTTAGGTCTCTGTCTTCTGTGTGTTAGGAAAGCCTGTATGTTTCCTGCTCCTGGGAATATGGCTTTATTAAGAAGAGGTCATACACTGTCCAGGGCCTGGTGCTTCAAGAAGTGTTTCTGGTGTGTGCTGTGTGCACTCTGCTGCTGTGTCTGGCTGCTTTTCCTCAGATCAGTTCTCTGCAGAGTTTCCTCTTGCCTGCAGTGGGCAGCGTTTGGACCTTAGCCAGAATGTGGTGAGTTTTAAGTAGGTGAGCTCAGATCTGATTGTTAGAAGAGACCTGATGCTACTTTCACTGCAGCTGAATTGTTGCAACACTCTATACTCAGTAGACTTCATGCATTTGGGGGTTCGTGCTGGTCTGGGGGAGGTGATTGCTGTTCTGGTTCTCAGGCACACTTACCCTGGTAAAGCAGCACCTGCAGACTGCAGAGGGGTGGGGCTTGATGTAAGCAGTTTAACTCCTTATTGAAGTCAGTTTATGCTGAGGGGTGGGGGGAGAAAATAGTACCAGCCCTCTCCCTTGTCCCTGGAAAAGGGAGTTCACACCCAGTACTATCCAAGAAGCCCTCCCAAAAAAGCAAACAACCTCCCCTCATGCATCTCAGGCATTCCTTAGTTCCCTGCCTTCACCCTGTATGTGTCTGGGCTGTTTGCCCATCTGGCAGCACAGTGCACCTGTGTCTTACTCCAGACAGCCCAGCTGAGTTCTTAAATTCCGCACTCTAGGTACCTCACACAGTGTGGACCTGCACTGGTCCTCTGGGGGAAAGTCTTGCCATGCTAGTGCTGGTGCAGGTTTGTCCCAGAAGGGCAGTTGCACCAATATGCAAGAACTTGAAGTTTGGAGTAAAGCTAGCATACTGGTGCCCACCAGCTCTTTTTGTCCTGAAAGGCAATGCTGCCTCTCCCAGATGCATTCCAAAAAGGCGAGCCATCTCTCCCATAGTGTCCTAGGGGATCCTCAGATTACACTGTCAGCTCCCTGGCTTCTACCCTCCTTCTCTACAGGAGCACTGAAGTGACCACTGAGCTCAACACCAGCCGGGGCACAGACTTCTAAAACTCCCGTCTTTGAGCTTCACTCATGGTATCAATCCCTCTTATTTTCCAAGTCAATACCTTTGGGGAAGTGTTTTCTTTGTGCAGTCCCCTGTTCATCCCTCCCACCTCCATGATAAGGGATCCCTCCCCTCCACTAACCCACTATCCTTACCCCCCAAATCATGTATTCAGACCTCCTTCCTCCCACAATGTGGCCTCTTCTCTCCCTCTGGTTGTTCAGTTTGTTCTGTCAGTCCTCAGACCAACTTCTTGGGTGTCCAGAATGATTTAATATTTATCTAGCTGTGTTCAAGGGACAAGGAAAGCCTAGGGTCCTTCTACTCTGCCATTTTAGCTCCATCTTCTTGTCATATATCTTCAAAGCACCTCAAACTAATAAGACCCCACTGAAAAATTGACCTTCTCCTTGAAACCAGGTCCTCTTCTGTGGTTCCTATTTCTGCAAAGGACATCATTATGTAGTCAGATATGCAAGATGGAGACCTAAGAACCATCCTGATCCTTCTCATCATCTGTTAGTTTTCTTTTCTAAGTACTATTTTTTTAAATCCTCTACTTAATTGTCATTTTATGTATTTTTTTGTTTCAAGTTTTAATTTAAATTCTAGTTGGCTAATACATAGTATAATATTAGTTTCAGGAGTAGAATTTAGTGATTCATCATTCACATATTCTAAATACATTTTTAATTCATTCACTTCTTTCCATGCCTATTTCCACTGTCTCATCCAGCTTAATGTTCTCTCTTACCTGATGTACAACAACAGCCTAAACCTGATCTATCTGCTTCCACCTATGGCCCATATTCACCAGCAGTCAGAATGATTTTTGAACACTTTAAACCCTCCCTATTATAAGATAAAATCTAAATACCTTAACTTGCCTGTGAAGCCATGCATAACATAACCCTGTCTATTCTAGCCTCAGTTTGTGCCACCTTTCCTTTGCTGAATGTTTTCCAACCTTATTGGTTTATTTTAATTCACTGAGGGACCCATGGACCTTTTTCCCAAAGGACCTTGCACATCCTAGTCTCTGCTGGGAATGTTCTTCCCCACCCTTCTTCAAATAATTTGCTTCTGCATGGCCTTTAGACCCTCTCTGCAGAGAATCCTTCCCTGGATTCCCAATTTAGTCAAATCCTCTGATTACTTCCACATAAGAGCTGATATCATTCCTTCATAAATACTTGCAATCCTTTTAATTTTCATTTATCTTACAATTATTATTTTCTATTTTTCCCACTAGAGTCTCAATTCCTTGAATTCAGGGGACATGTCTATATTTGTTCACTTTATATATCAGTTACCTAGTATAGCATCTGCCATATAATAGGCACTCAATAAATATTTGAAATTTTAAAAAATGAACAAGTTTTTAAAAAGACATACAACTCTAAAAGTCTAAAAACTTGAGGCTAAAAAGTTACAATTTGCAGCTATAGAAAGTTGTGATTTTTAAGAATACTCTGAAATATTTTAATTTCACAAAGGTAAATTTATCTAATGAATATTTGAATTGAAATTAATTGAATAAAAGAATAAGGTAAATATCAACATTATCTTCAGTTTCTGGCACAATAAAAGTTAAACTCAACAAAAATACATTTGCATCAATACCAACAAATTGGTATGGCATGCATTAATTCTAAGCCAGGAAGATAATATGACATTTTGCAGATTATGTCACTAAACACTCAACATTCATTGTATTTATATAAGAAAAAGAAATAAATAAAACTGCATGATATTATGAAAAGAACAATGACCTGTTAGCCAAGGAACCTAAAACTTAATTTCAGTTCTACTTCTTATTAATATTTTGACACTGAGCAAGTTCCTTCATATTTCTTGTAATCAGTTTAAAATTCATGATTTCTATATTCTGCCACTTCCCACAGTGTATGAATAAGTGATCATTCTCTTGACGGTGCCAAGAACTCTTTTGAGGGGCCTGACCCTATGAAGTTCTACCAGATCAACTGCTTAGAAATTGCCTAATCATAAAAATGGTTTATGTTACATTACTGCACGTGAGAGGACATTCACAGCATTTTTGTTTTTAATTTCAGTTCAACTATATGATGGAACTTAAAGGGGAATGGTCTCACTGCATAAAATAATATTTCCCATTCCTCCTGGCTTGGAGTCTGGAAGAGTAATTGAGAACAATATTTTGGAACTTCTAACCAAGTTACTATTGGTAAGTTCACTCTCTGATACTCCTTTCACTCCAGATGTATAGCAACGATAGACAAAAAATGAAAGGAGAAACATTAAAGAAAATAGCTATGCTAAAACACAGGATAAACATATCTCATAGGGGGCTAAAGCCATAAATTCTGTTGGATTCTGTATCTGGAAGCCTGCTGAAGCAAACTGGAGTTATTATTCAGGAAAATGGCAAGAGTCAGGAGCTGAAATTGTTTAAAAAGAGCTCTAGATATAGTTTAGGGAAGTTACATAATGAAGGAGGTAGGAGAATAGGGTCTCAAACCAGGATATGGACCAGGATATCCTCTCAGTGATTATAGCTTCATTATATCTCACTCATCTTACTTAAGGAACCTGAGCTTCCAATTCAAGACTGGACCATTTTCTCAGAGCCTGGGCTACTGAAAACCCTCTAGAAATACTAATAACAAAATTAAAATTCAGGAAAAATACTGATAGCAAATGAAATTTGGAAATGACTTTAAATATGTATATGGTCTTCAAAGAAATAAATTGAAGAAAGAGATCCATGAATGAATGGCATAACCATAATGAATAGGCAGAATAAAAATATACTAGGAATTCTAAATAAGAAGATATTTAATTGAGAAAACTTAAGTATTATGAATTTTGTATTTGACACAGCTGAATAGAGAATTAGTAAGTAAATCTACTTCTTTTTGACAGGGTTTGAATGGTTGAAAATGTGGTAATATCTCCCCTACTTTTGGTGTGAGCTGTTTGATATCAGAAACTTTCCATTCATTCATACAACAAATATTTTTGGACACATTTTTGGTTTTGTTAGCTCAAAATGAATTTTTCTAAACAGCTTTTCTTTAGCTATGTGTTATCAAAAACTGAAAGCTGGAAGCATAATTTCCTTCATTAGGTAACTGCATTGAAAAACAAGTGTCTGAAATATTTTTACTGTTCTAGTTTATCAAGGTTATCTTACAACTCAAAAATATGTAGTATTGCCTCATTGTGTTGAGAGATGTTTTCATTTCTTGATGCAAATGTTCTCTATCTTTTAGGAAACTTTGAAATGGTTACTCCTAAATGAACCTATTTGTTTCATTTTCATATTTTACTTTTCAACTTTTTTCAGAGACTGGAAAGCTATATGCTTCCACCAAAATGGAAATTCCTTGAAAGTTATGATTTTTGTTTTTTTTTGTTGTTGTTGTTCAAGTAGCTAGACTAGTAGTTGGGTCAGATAGTAAACTCAATGACTATTTGTTGAAAAAGTAAGTAGTTCTTAAATAATACTTTTATTTTTAATTATACCAGGAATTGAAGTGACTAGTGTTTTTATTATAGATCTCACTACATTGACTTAAATGATATAAAAAGTTTCTTATATGTTTGTCTTTCTTAAGAATTGGGTGTTATATGCAAACAATGAATCATGGAACACTACATCAAAAACTAATGATGTACTGTATGGCGACTAACATAGCACAATTAAAAAAAAGAATTAAATTCATATAATAATTTGGATTATTTAGCAGAAGAAACTGTCTGAAGCTAACTTGAAAGAGGAATTTATTGTTAGGAGAAGAGAGGTGCACAATCCGGTGACTGAAAAGCAAGAACACAATGAGATGCTCCGTCACTTTGGTGTCTGTTCCACTATAATATCTGCTTCTTTCTCCCTGCACTTCACTTTTCTCAGCTTTCCAGATGCCATGGTGGAAAATGAGTCTTCACAATCTGTGACATTGCATTCAAAGTTCTAGCCACTCAAACCAGAAGAGCATGGAAAAATGCCCAAGTTTCTGTAGACAGGCGCATTGTCCCAGCCCAAGGAGATGCTCATCCTTAAACCAATCAGGTGTGGCCTGAGAGGCCAGGGACAAGAGAGAGACTTCATTATCATTAGAGTTTATGGGTATTTGGATGCCATGAAGCGTTCCAACGTCAGAATTATTGGAATTCCTGAAGGGGAGGAGAAAGAAAGAAGTCTAGAAGATATCGTGGAACAAGTCCTTCATGAAAATTTTCCGAATCTCGCGAATGAAACCAGCGTTCATGTACTAGAGGCTGAACGGTCTCCACCCAAGATTATACACTCCAAAAAAAATCACGACACCTGATAGTCAAATTGAGAAATTATAATTGTAGGTATAATCTCTTGAAAGCCGCCAGGGCAAAGAGGCTCCTTACTTACAGAGGGAAGCCCATCAGAATAACGTCAGACCTGTCCACAGAGACCTGGCAAGCCAGAAGAGGCTGGCAAGATATATTCAGGGCACAAAATGAGAAGAACATGCAGCCAAGAATACTTTATCCAGCAAGACTGACATTCAAAATGGATGGAGAGATAAAGAGTTTCCAAGACTGGCAAGGCTTAAAAGACTATGCAACCACCAAGCCGATACTGCAGGAAATATTAAGGGGGGTTCTATAAAAGAGGAAAAATCCCAAGAATAGCATTGAACAGAAATATAGAGACAGTCTACAGAAAGAAAGACTTCAAAGGTAACTCGATGTCAATAAAAACGTATCTATCAATAATCACTCTCAATGTGAATGGCCTAAATGCAACCATAAAATGGCACAGGGTTGCAGATTGGATAAAACGACAGGACCCATCCATATGCTGTCTACAAGAGACCCATTTTGAACCTAAAGATACACGCAGACTGAAAGTGAAGGGGTGGAGAAGCATCTTTCATGCCAATGGGACTCAAAAGAAGGCTGGGGTAGCGATTCTCATATCAGATAAATTAGACTTCAAACTAAAGACTGTAGTCAGAGATACAGAAGGACACTACATAATCCTTAAAGGGACTATCCACCAAGATGATCTAACAATTGTAAATATCTATGCTCCCAATATGGGAGCAGCCAATTACTTAAGAAAACTGTTAATCAAGATAAAGAGTCATATTGATATGAATACACTAATCGTAGGAGATCTTAACATGCCTCTTTCAGAATTAGACAGATCATCGAAGCAGAAAATCAATAAACAAGAGCATTGAATGACACATTGGACCAGATGGACCTCATAGATATATACAGAACATTCCACCCTAAAACAGCAGAATACTCATTCTTCTCAAGTGCACACGGAACCTTCTCCAGAATAGACCACATACTGGGTCACAAATCAGGACTCAACTGATACCAAAAGACTGAGATTATTCCCTGCATATTCTCAGATCACAATGCTTTGAAACTGGAGCTCAATCACAAGGAAAAGTTCAGAAGGAACTCAAACACCTGGAAGCTAAAGACCACCTTGCTTAAGAATGCTTGGATCAACCAGGAGATCAAAGAGTTTATGGGTATTTGGTCAAGGGTGTTAGTCACAAAGAGTTTCTGGGGAAAGTTAAGGGGTTTTGGTAAAGACAAATGAAGCTGAAAGACCTTCTGATATAAGTTCAAAGTTTTTCCAATAAAGAAAGACAGAGGACTTAACAGTGACACTGCTTCCGATTTAGTAGTATACAGTGGGAACCTGTGTATTTGGCCAAAAAGACCTAGGAACAAACAATTCTCATGGAAGGCAGGTGACTGGGCTAGTGTCACAGGCATTTTTCAGTGTTAATATTTCAGTGTTAGTATTTGTTACTGCCAATAGCTGTCTGTCTCTCTATCAGAGAGTATGTGTGTCAGGGTATGTGTGTGTGTGTGTATATATGTACCTGTGTGTGTACATAAACATACATGTATACATCCATAAATATATATTTACACACACATACACAGATGTGGAATAACAGCTATATAAATACATAGATCCATAAATAATATAGAAATAACTAAAACAATGGGGTCATCTAATATATATATATATATATATATATATATATCTTAATAATTAAATTTTATTTGATTTTGACTGAAAAAAAAAACACAGAGAGAAGAAATTACCAGTCTTCTCAGATGAATATATTTCCTTACAAAATATATGTGACTCTACAATATCTCTTTAAGTTTCAGGAAAAAATTATTACCTAAAACACTGATATTAGATCAACTACAACTTTAAAAAAGACATTTCCAGTTCAGACATCTTTGATTGTCTTTCTTAATGAGAAAGGAACTGCTTACATCAGTACATTTCAGCCCCTCACCTCCCGCTCACATTTCCATCTGTGACACTTGTGTTATCTTTACTTTGCATGAATGAATGACACTCAAATTGTGATCTGCTATCAGAATTTCTTTCACTAGTTAATCTTGTTTTCATATTTTAGTGGGTTAAATACTTACTAAAAGGATTTGAATACTTTAAAGTCTTTTACCATAGTTGCTACATGTTAAATTCCATCTTTTGAAATAGTTCATGTTTGGCTGGATTTCAAGGTTTGTTTGTCTTTTTCACCAAAGGGACTTATGGGTGCCATATGATGCTGCTTCTTTGAGAAAGCCTCTGTGTAGCATTTATTCTTGGAAAATGACTGGGATGGGTGCCTGGGTGGCTTAGTCGGTTGAGTGTCTGCCTTCTGCTCAGGTCATGATCCCTGGGTCCTGGTTTGGAGTCCTGCATTAGGCTTCCCTGCTTGGTGGGGAGTCTGCCTCTCCCATTTCCTCTGCCTCTCCCCCATGCTCCTGCTCAAGCTCTCTCTGTCTGTCAAATTAATAAATAAAAAGTATTAAAAAAAAAGTGGGATGAGTACAATAAACTTGCATTACACTTTTTATCCCTCAGAACTTTTTAGACATTGCTGCATTAAAGGTTGCTATGGGAAAGAAATTAAATCACCTAGATATTCTCCCGTCATGGTTGATATTTACTTTTTGACCAGACAACTGAAGAATTCTTTCTTTATCCTTTGAGTTCAATAACTTGCCGAGAATATGTCTCAGTTTCTATAATTCTGAATCAATCTGTCTTTGTATATCAAGGGTCCTTTTGATCGATCCATCTAGTCTTTTCATTTCAGACAAATTTTAATCAACTTATTCTTTGAAAACCCTTCCCCTGTTTTGTTTGTTGAATTCTCTACTTCATAGACTTGCATTATCTCTGTGTTGTGTTGTCTTTTTCTCAATTGTGAGAATAATATGTATTATTGGAAGTTGCTATTTAATTTCTTTAGTTTTTTTTCTATACTCAACTATAACTGGTATGTGTACTTTAAACCTTGGTAGATATTACCAGACTACACTCCAGAGCAATTTACACCACTGGTTCCCAAACTGGGCTTGTAATACCATTGATTGAATAGTAGGGTCTCAGCCCTCCTCTCATCTGCCCAAAATTATTTGGAGAAGGAAAACCCACATTTAATTAAATAAAAGCAAAAACATGGATATGAACATTTCTTAGGCACTCAGATTCTCTGTCAGACTATAAATCACTGGCCTTTACCACCCTCTTTCTTGTTCCTTCAAAGCCAGGGAACTTTTCTATGCCTCTCTTTAAGTTAGCTGCCTATCTATATGTCAGCATCAGCCAAGATACACTCACCATACAGTCAGGTTAGCTGAATAATATCTAATGAAAATCGCAGTGTCACAGCCAGAGCTCTCTTCACCATGAATATCTGAGAGGAATAGTAAGGGATACTCTCAACATACAGAAAGAATCACATAACTGAGGCACCAGGAAAAACATCATCCTCTTCATAATCTTGCCTGGGCTGTATTTTCTGATCATCATAGTTATCTATTAATACCATAACTGAAGAGATGTCAGGGTCATTATCTTTTCCTGCTTTATTAAAATATTTATCTTAAATTTCAAATAAAATGAAAGGCAAGGGTAACAAATCATGCCAGCTTTTGATTCAAAAGTTAAAAGCATTGCAAAGAGAACGTTTTCAGTGCTTTGAACTATAATGTTTAAAACAATTTCATCATCATCATCAGAAGGTGACTCAGTTGGTGACTCAGTTGGTTAAACATAGACCTTCAGCTCAGGTCATGATTCCAGGGTCCTGGGATTGAGCCCTGTATCAGGTTTCCTGTTCAGTGAGGAGTCGATTTCTCCCTCTCCCTCTGCTGCTCCCCCAGCCCCACTGCTTGTGCTTTCTAACTCTCAATCTCTCTCAAATTAATAAATAAAATCATTTTTTAAAAAAAAATCTCATCCAGAAGAGATAAGAGGTCAAGCAGGGAGAACATCGTGTTCTGCCTGACCAAGATTCCTTAGTGCCTGAAGTGACAGAGTCTTGGGGCCAGGGTTATTTCATGTTTGTACATGACCTTTTAGGACATGTGTTTTGTTTTTCTTTTATTGGACATGCTTAGCTGTGTTATTCATATGATTTCATTGATACTGTAAACACAACCTGTTCACCTCATTCCCCAACAGGTCATCATTCAAAGTTCCAGAAACATTGCTGTCCTGGAAAATGCACAACAATCCTCTGCCCCTCAGCCCTCATAAGACGGTTTAGATGATGACCAGTGTCCAGATTCCCTCACAGAGTCAACATGCTTTTGATTTTTCTGAAGTTTAATTTCTCCTCAAGAGAAGCTTTCCACATGTTATATTATCTAAAGTCAACATTGCCCTACAGATACATAGACACAGAAAAGAAATGAAATCAGAATCACAGAAAACCTATAAGCCAAGGTCTACTTATTGAACTGTCTGATAGTTTTAATCATTTTTCAAGTTTTGTTTTTTTCTCAGTGTCTTGACTTCTACTATTTTGGTATCCCTGGAACAAGTATATGTGCTGAGCACTACACTGGTTGCCACAGGAGATGTGCGGCATGGTGTCGTGCTGAAACTCATAGAGATGTGAATTCAAGTCACAGTTCTGTCACTTGCTGTATCTGTAAAATGCTATGTAAGTCATTTAACTTCCCCGATATCAGTGTGTGGAGTATAAGAATTTTAAATTCCACACACGGAGAAATGCTTAGATGATATTAAAGTTTACGTGTACATACCATCAGGAAGTTACATGCAGTAAAAGGTAAGTTTCATAGAGTTAAGGACGTTAAGTGTTGTCGTTATACATACAGAAATCTTCCAGGAGGGAGGCTGTCGTGCTGCTCAGTAGAACCACTTCGAACTGTGGTGAAAATTGTTTTGCGGTCCAAAACAACTTTTGGTAGAGAGAACCAAGTGATGTGCACCTTAGGTTTCTGCAACATCTCTTTGCTACCTACTGAGACATTGTGTGGATTCCTGGGAATGCCTACTGGGACAAAATATTTGAAATCAGAACATAGTGTTCCCAGTCATACTACAACATGCCCAGCTGCTTCTGTTTGATATTATGGGATCAGCTTAAAATTGGAGTCAGATAAAACCTGTATATAAATACTAACTCCACAAATTTTGAAGCACATTTCAGTGGTTTGCCAAACTTTATAAACTTCCTTTTTCTCCCTCACAGGGTTGCCAAGAAGAAGAGCAAATAAGACAACATCCATGAAATCTGGTCAGTCTGTCAATATTAAGGCCAGCTTCTGAAACTCAATGAATGCCTCTCCTAAGTGTCAGATAAGAGGGACAAATGGCTAGGCTTGCCATTTTCATGGTATTTCACGGAAGAATATTTGGCCTTAGACAAAAACAACGCAATATGTTTTTTAATTAGCTTTACTGCTAGAAAGCTTTGTTCTCAGAAAGCTGGCAACAAATGCTCGTTAAATGTCCCCACAGACTGCCCAGACTATCCTTTATCTTCCACTCTCTGCACACACATGGTGGTTGCCTCTGGTGTTCAGTGCCTTTCAAGGGATCAGAAGCCACCCCCACCACTGCCACTACCATTATTGTGGGCAGAAGCTTCATCATTTGAGACTCATTCAGAAAAAAGCAGTTCCATGCTCAGAGAAACCAGTGGGAGTGCAAGTGGATTATATATGGGGAACGCTGTGAAACTACCAAGTTCTGCGTTTCAGGGGCTACTGAGGTGTTTTCCCAAGCTTGTAGACTGGTAGGTAGCACAGTCGGCATGCATTCACTTTTGTGAACAAATTCCCTGTGCCCTAACCTCTGCACAAAGGCCAGGCTGCAATTTTTTTTTTTGTACCATAATAAGGGAAATCAAAATTTATTTATATTGAAAACTCCCTGTTATGGATTGAATTGTGTCCCCACCCCCACCTCAAATGTGTATGTTGAAGATGTAACTCCCAACATCTTAGAATTTGAATGCATTTGGAAATAGCATCTTTGCAGATGTAAAGACAGACTCACTATTGTGAGTGGTCCTTATAAAAGGGGCGAATTGGAACACAGACACACATGAGGAGATACCATGTTAAGATGAAGGCATTGATGGAACATGCAACTCCTGATCTCGGGGTTGTAAGTTCAAGCCCCATGTTGGGTTTAGAGAGTACTTAAAATAAAAAATCTTTTTAAAAAATGAGCAGCTAGATCGGGACCCAGTGACTAATAACCCATGTCTTGCAAAGCTTGATGTATGGGTCCCTAAGGCCACAAAGGGCCATCTCTTTGAAGAGGCAGATCAGCCAAAGGCAGGGAAGCTTCAACCTTCTCCTAAACTTTTGTTCCAGGTCTTACTAAAATGGAAGGATTAAGTTTCTTGGGAAGGATGAGGTTTCTTAAAGGATCTGGGTATAGTCCTACCATAAAATAAGTATAAACTTTTCAACTTTGCCTACTTATTTTATGCCCCAAAACAACCTGTTGAAATACATTAGTGATCTGTCATTACCCAGGATCCTTCTCCTTTGTTGCCAAGAATTCTCTTATAAAAGATGACTAAGACCAAAATTCCAGCTCTTGGATGCAACTGGGTACAGACTGAGATAGTCATGAGTCACACTCAAGCTCAACCAGGCAAGAGAATACAGCTTGCTTTATTAAGTCAATCATAACATTTGAAATCTGAAACATATACTGAATTATTTTCTCTTAAAAGTCCGAGCTTATGCACATTTTCAGAAGGTGCGTTGAACAGATGAAGCATTTAGTCCTGGCTTTTCCTTTTCTCTCTAACATATGTTTATTCCCAAGAAGTTTCCATCAACTCAGTACATGCAACAACCCTGCCAAAATGAAAAGGGATCATTCCATACTTACAGGATGTTTTGTTTCTTTGCATATCAATAAGTCTCTTTCAAGTGGCTGTGCTTCACTTGGTGCCCAAAATAGAGTTCCCCAAAACACTTTAGAAAATGAGCTGTCTTACAGAGTTGAGAACCTATTGTTAATCATTGCTTTCTCCCTGAATGTGCAAAACATGCACATCATTCTCTTTTTCTTCCTATCCCTCACCCTCCCCACTCTTGCATTTTGATTTAGTCCACTGTTAGGACTTCTATCATCCTGATTTCAAGATTTCACAGGTGGAAGATGTATGGCTGTGCAATACTGATACTCCTTGTTTCATGATAGATAATGAGTTTTAATAAATTCCATAAGGAAAATGCTCGTTGAATTAAAAATATATTTTTATGCAAAAATTACTACAACCTTGCTGATGCTGAGAATAAATGCTATGACAGCACTGGAGTTAATGCTCTTCCTGGCTCTAACCTCCCAAAATGAGAACATAGATAATTGATAACAGGTTTGGGTGTGGGAAAAAATTCAGCAGTAAGGGAACATCTGCAGAGTGTTATATGTTAGGGAATGCTATTAATAGATTATTGCTGGCTCCCGCCTGGGGAATGAGGAAAGAAGTTAAATCTTGTATATCTATAGAGGTTTAATTTTAAAAAAGGTTTTTCTCTATCCTCCTGTGTTTATGTGTGTTTTTGTCACTCCAGTATTTATTCTTGTAAGTAGAAAGTCAGGCTTTTGAGTGTAGTACAAAATGCAGTGATAGTGAGGAACAATATATATATTCATTCATTTCTAACTGGTATGTCCCAACTTTCACCAGTTTTTAAGAAAAAATTAGTTCATATTTAATCTCTTCAACTTTTTTGTTTCTATGTCTCCAGGTGTTCATGTAAGAAAGTGTAGTTTTTTTCTCCCAGATCCTTTTGAAGTAGCTCCCAGTTCCTTGGAGTGTTCACAAATGCCTGAGAATCAGTTCTGCCATTCTTCCAGGCTCCTGGGGATAGATGAGCTCCCCTTTACATATGCCTTGATGCTATTGTTCACAACCATTGGCCACCACGGTAGCCATATGGAAAATTTGCCACTGCTGTGGTCACCAGAAAGGATAAAACTCAACACCCCCAAAATCCAGACAATGATGAGAGATGGAGTGGAAGAACAGGAGGAACGTTATGTCGGATAAAGTTTCTTCATTTCTAATGGGTTTCTGGTAGGCAGAAGAGTTTTCCAAAACGTCTAAATCCTAATCGCTGGAACCCATGAATAGATTACCTTAAAAGGAAAAAGGGACCCCTGCAAATGTGATTAAGGTTAAGGACCTTGAGATGAGTAGGTTATCCTGGACTCAGCCTAATCATATGAGTCCTTCAAAGCAGAGAACCTTTTTCCCAGCTGAAGTCAGAGTCAAAGGGAGATGTGAAGAAGGAAGAAGGATCCAAGAGATGCAATGTTGCTGGCTTTAAATTAGAGGAAGGGTGCCATGAGCCCAAATATGTAGGTACTTCCAGAACCAGGAAAAGACAAGGAAGCAGATTCTTCTCTGGAAAGAAATGCAGCCCTCCTCACACCTCAGTTATCACCCAGTGAGATCTGTCTTTAATTTCTGACCCACAAAACTGTAAGGTAATAAATTTGTGCTGTTCAAACCACTAACTTTATAATAATTTATTATGGCAGCAATAGAAAACTAATAACAGAGTTATTGTGGTTTAGCAATTTGGCTTTTTCCTTCTGTCATTGTGGACCGGTGCCTCCAGTCAGGTTACTGCCTGTTGCTCGCTCCGGGGCTCAGCCATCAGAGGTCAGCCCGCTGCGAGTAGGCACCGAGGGAGGAAGACATGTTTTCCCTTTATACTACGCTCAGCAGAGGTGGCCATTAGCCAACGTGTGACAGCTCTTTTAGTCACTCACCCTGAGTACAAGCTCTTCAATAGGGTGGCTGACTGCCGGAAGTAGCATATTACTGATTTCAGAATTGACCTTGCCTTTTAACCTTCACCTTTAATACTGAAATCTGTCTTCAATTCAAATTTGTTTGTGCTCAGCTTCTTCAGTGCTGCTATGCTACTCTTTCCAAACTCAAACTTCACCTCTTACCACTAGAGTACTGTGGGAGTCATACCATGTTGGTTCTGAGCATGGCCCTTAACTCTCCCTGCTTGTTAGACAGCAGTCCCTAACCAGGACAGCAGTCCATAACCAGGACAGTCCATACCCAGGCATCTCCTTCAGTCACTTCTTGTTTAGTGTGTCAGCACCATGTTTAATGTGCAGGCATACTAATTGTGGGATTTCTCCGAGAGGCAAGCAGTATACCAGGCTCCATCCAGGGAGCGAACCATCAGTAGCTAGGCTTCCAGAGTCACCCAAACACACATGGATGCTTCCCCCACCTCTGGTTTTTTAACTTAAGAGTATTAGGAGGGGCACTTGGGTGGTTCAGTGGGTTAAAGCCTCTGCCTTCAGCTCAGGTCATGATCCCAGGGTCCTGGGATCGAGCCCCACATCGGGCTCTCTGCTCAGCGGGGAGCCTGCTTCTCCCCCTCCCCTCTCTCTGCCTGCCTGTCTGCCTACTTGTGATCTCTGTCTGTCAGATAAATAAATAAAATCTTTAAAAAAAAAGAGTATTAGGATTCTTGCATCTCTCTCTGTCTTGGTTTCTCTCTCGTGAGTTAGCACATCTGCTTCCACTGATCAGGTCCATCGGATAATAACCCTGTTCTCCACCTTGCATAGCCTTAAGCATGGCATTGATATGAATGAATGTATAAATCATTATCTATTTGTCCTAGCATGCATTTAAATTTAATTTGATTTAACAGATACAAGAACGCCAAAGACCAGGGTATGCCAAAGTGTGAATGGCAAGGAAGAATTATAATTTAAAAAATAGATTCTAAAAAAGAATATTGTACTAGCACACATGTTTCTACTTCCATCCCCTTTCTCTTCATGGCAACCATATGAAATAATTATTTTTGTCTCCAACTTCAGGAAAGAAACATGTCCACGTAAGTGTATGAACTTGTTCCATGTCTCCTATTACTGATGTTCAGCCAAGTTTTCAGTCCAGGTCCTCCTAACACTTTCTATAACCCTTTCTATTCCTTCACTGCTCTTGACCTAGCTCCACCCAAAGGTAGGATAGCCATCTATTTGAACAAGTTTCTTGGTGAATATCATGGTTTTTTTTCATTAAAAAATAAATTTTTGTCTTATATTAAAACAAATGGAATTATTTTTAATCAGTTCGTAGAGTGCCAGCATTGCAGATTCTTGCCAAAGACTACAACCTTAAACTCTTGCAGTCCAAACCTTAGCAGAAGCCAGCCCAGGAGAAATACTATTTATGGCATAGTTTTTACATGATGCAGTCCATTGACTACCAGAGAAATCCAAATTTACACGGTACTGGTTTGGCTCAGTGATAAAAGACAATAGAAGCAACTCCGTGAAATTCGTATTTAATCTTGTGTCAAGTGCTATGAAGAACACTTCCTCTTTATTAGATCCCAGGAGAGAAATTTCTCTCATAATTCAGAATCTGGAAACACTGTGCTCTTTTTGAATCATTCTTAGTTTTTCATCTTTTGTAGACTCTACATGTTGTAAACAACTATATTATCCTCCCTTTGACTGGCCTTTAAGAAAGTTCTAAGTCAAATTTGCAGATGTATCTCAGGATCATGAAGTATATTTGGCTGTGTCATAATTGTATTTTTAGTTTTATTTTTATCTTAGTCTTTTTAAATTAGTTGATCAATTTTTTTTAGAGAGAGAGCGTGTATGCCTGAGTGGGCGGGATGGGGAGGAGGTGGCAGAGGGAGAGGGTGTGAAAGAATTCCAAGCAGGCTTCATGCCCAGCACGGAGCCCAACACAGGGTTTGATCTCACAACCCTGAGATCATGACCTCAAGTATCAAGACTCTTGAGTTCAAATCAAGAGTCTTGATGCTTAAACAACTGAGCCACCCAAGCGGCCCCTTCTTAGTCTTTCAATTGCATGCATTTTCATAATGCTCAAAAATTTTATGGTACTTGATTGTTAATACATTAAAAGAAATAAGATGAATTTTTTGGTTTTGTAAAGCCAACTTAATAATCAAATCATGTAACTTTCTATATTTCTGGCTTAATACTGAAATAAAGCTTGAATAATCCTAAAATTTTATGATTACACTTCTTAGGTGATCTTTCATAAATATCTACTGATCCAGCTGAACTTTGGTAAGAGCTCTTGGGAAAACTCCTCAAAATAAAGATTGTTGGCAGGAACTTAAATATCAGACATTATCTAGGTCATGATTCAAACAGGATTGGTTATAACTTTATAGATTTTACAAATGTTGTTAAAAATGAGGAGGTTTTATTTTGAACTGGGATTATAGAAATAGATTTTGAATTGGTTAAATCTGAGCCTAATCCAGACCCCCATCCCCCCTTACTGTCTTCATAACACTCCTTCCTTGCATTTCAGTTTCCCCTATTAAAAATTTTAAGTTTCTTAGATGATTAAATGAGATGATGTACATAAGCACTCAGCACAATGCCTGGCATAGATCAGTCAACAAATGGAGACTATTATTGTTATTATCATAGTGTGATTGTTATTTCAAAACAGCAAGTATTAGCCCTTGCTCTTATTACTATTATTATTATTATTATCTCAGAATAAAAAGTGGTCCCACAAGGGACACCTGAAATCAAAGGTAAGACTGCTCAGAGGTAGCATTACAACAACTCTCATAGTCACGCAAGTATTTGTTAGAAAATCTGACATTTTCATGTCAATATATTAAAGAAACAGAAGCTTCTGAGTACAAGAGTTATTGGACACCTACCGGTACATAGCTATCAACTAATTGAACAGCTTCTGGAGAATATTAAAGGAAACTGGATGTAGAGCATTGTGTTTGTTTTTTTATTGTTGTTGTTTGTTTACCAATTTACCTACCTGTTCATCTACTTGTAGAATTTTTTTCACTCAAGTGAAAATATAAGTGAGAAATTATGAGTCAGATTTTCAGTTTAGGATTCTATTTTCCTCAAGAAGTGAGAGTTCCAGAATACTGAAGATCAGCTATGCTCCACATAATATATATACTGATATATTATTCCTCTCAGAGCAAATGTCATTTCCTGAAACCTTTGGACATGAATGCAGCTGATGTGTATTTAAAAGAATTAATTTTAGCCAGCATGACACATCTATTTTTATATTTATGATTTCTGTACTTAATTGATAGTGTTACTCACAGTTAGGAGTGTTTTTTCTTGTTTTGTTCACTTCTAAATGGCCAGTGCCTAAAATGGGTCTGATATTTGGTGGGCTTTCTACTCATTGAATTACTGAATGAATGGATATGTTAAATTTCACCTGCGAAAGCGACAAATAATACTTATCACAGTTTTGACTAAAAATAATTTCAATTGTATATAATAAGAGTTCCACAGACAATTAAATAAACCAACAAAATTTGATGTAATGCTGTTTTGTTCATTTCTGTCTCTTTCGATATTCTGTCTGAAAAGTCTAAGTGATGATAAAATGCCATTGTCAGTGATATCCTGAACCTGATATATCTAGAACAAATCTTGACTTAATAAATCTAAAATATTCCCTTTTAGTCCTTTGAAGCATAAATTAAGCTTCTAATAAATTATCTTTCTTATTTAGCCAGATTTAAAAATCACACTCAACCAGATACTGATTTTCTAATCCCATTTTCTTATCCTTATGACAGTTTTGTAAAATTCTACATTTTTTTAAAATCTAGATGGATATGTGGTGCCTGGGCAGCTCAGTTGTTAAGTGTCTGCTTTGGGCTCAGGTCGTGATCCCAGGGTCCTGGGATTGAGCCCTTCATCGGGCTCCCTGCTTGGCAGGAAGCCTGCTTCTCCCTCTCCCACTCTCCTGCTGGTGTTCCCCTCTCTTGCTGTGTCTCTCTCTGTTAAATAAATAAAATCCTTAGAAAAAAATTTTTAAATGGATTTAAGTAATTCTAATGATTTGAATTCATTTTGCAAACATTTCCCAGCCTATGACTTAAAGAAATGTTTAATGTATCTTTTTTAAAGATAGCTATTAACTAAGCTGAAATATTCTCAACACACTTCATTATGTACAAAGCTCCAAAAGTGTTCTGAATAAAAATGACTTGCTAAGATTCAGTAATATATTATCTTATATTTACATATTTCATTAATAGATTTACATATAACTATGATATCATAATTGTTCTGGTTATGCTTAGAATTTAAAATTTTACTTGTCTTTCAGATAATACAAAATAATTTCCAAGGCATTCTCTGAGTATTTGTCTTATCTGGTTATATGCATGCATAGTTGACATTTGTTGAATATTAATCATACTTTGAAGGAACAAAAAATAGATTTTTTTTTCATTACTGGTATTACTGGCTTCTGGATAATTACTAAAGGAATGATTTTTTTTCTCAAATTTGCCACACAAAAGAAGATATTCAATGTTTTCCTTCCAATCAAGATCCTAAGTATACCACTATCAGCTATGCTAGCATAAGCACTATTGCTTTTAATAACGTTTCACATAAATTCTGCTTTAAAAAATGATGGTTGCTAATGTTCATAAAGATCAGCTCAACCTGCCTCTTCAATCAGGCAGTATGATGAGAGGTCCTGGCTTCCTGAATTGCCAGCAGATACCCATGGAGTAAATTATGTTGGAATTCCAGGCATGTCAGGTGGTCTGACAATATGCACCAACACGGCAGGTTGAGAATATGTGCCTACATGGTAAGAAGAATAGAATGTATAGAACTCTCTTTATGTTTATCTGAGGACCATAAATCCCACTTGATAAGCCATAATACGCATGAGAGAGGCATCTGAGTGCCCAATTATGTCTAAATCTATGGATTTCCAAATCACCAAATGCTGAGTTTTCATTCTTTATCACTGTAGACTTCTATGATACAACACCACTTCTGCCTACGACAGATACACTGTTGCAGCAACTTGGTTTTTAAATGAGAAGTATCTGTACAGAGCTAGATTCACTCAGAAACACGATTAAAGACTTTTATGAAAAACTACCTATGTGGCTAAATTTAGATCTAAAGGGTAAAAGTAGCATTAATATTTTTTTTAAAGCCTCTGAGGGAGCATACTTGTCTCCCCCAAGTAAGCTGGGAGAGAACCATTAGCGTTCCTGTGATATTGGCTAATAACAGGGTGACTCTAGAATTTCTTTTGGAATAGAAAAAGCAAATCACAATAGCTAAAATGGCCTACAACATTTTGAAAATAAATACTTCAGTGAACTTTCTAAGTATATCAGTAAATATTCAAAATTATTTAACAAATTATTTTCCTTTTAAAATTGATATAAGTTCCAAGGTTTTCTCATAGCCCGGTCATTTGAGGATACTAATAATTTAAGACTCACTTTTCTTTTTGGAGCATTATTATTTTGGCATTATGATACTTAGTAATACTTAGTAATATAATATATATTGTTTTCCCTGTATGCTTTCTTTATTATTTCTGAAATTAGGCATTAGAAACCAGCTTATATGATTCTGCTTAAATTTTTAGGATCTTAATTAGACAATGCATAGATAAAGAAGGAAAATTCTGGTAATGGAAAGAAGAAAGGTCCTTCTATCTTTAAGCCTTTAATTGTAAACCCTTTCTCTGCTCAAACAATGTGTTGTCATCTGCCTTAATGGCCTTACCCAATACGTATACTAAGGCACTCTCTGGTGAAGTGGTCTGAGTCATTAGTGGAATGTGAATTTTTATTATTTGGATTAGTGACTCAAATGGAATTTCTTTTTTTTAAAAAAATAAATTTTCCCACCCCAAATTCTTCTGGTAATGGCTGGGGGGAATGTAATGATTTCATTATGCTCATTATCACTGCCATTATAAAACGCTAGTATACCAGCAGCAAACCAATAGAAGACTGTAAGACGAGATTATAACTTCTAGCATAAATCAATCAGATCAGAAGAGGCTGGAGAGGAATGCAAAGAGTATTCTTGGAATATGTTCAAAATCTAATCATGATCAGTAATGCTCTGATTTACAGCATCTCCTGTCTGCTTGCTCTCTCATTTAAATGACCTATGTTTCCTTTTTAAATTCAATGCTGGAAAGATTTCAAATAAGATGTCATTCAACAGGAAGGAAGACATAAACAAAACCCAAATGGGTACTTGACAACCGTAATGCCCAAGCATGTGGGTCAGAGTTCATTAGGTTATTTAATCTATCCATGCAAACTGGTTTGTGCCTAGGGTCTGAAATAAATCAAACTGAGCCTAAAAAAATTGTTCTCACTTTACTCTCTGGAACATGGAAGTTAATTCTGAGTCTAGAACTCACTGTTCTCTTTGCCTGGAATGCTTTTCCCTAGAATTTCTGACTCATAATTCAAATATCAACTCAAATCTTGACATCTTTAAGAGATGATCTCTGACTGCATCCCCTCATTCATTTGTTTCTGCTTTACTTTCATGGTATTTCCCACTACCAGAAATTATCTTGAGTATTGATTTACTTAATTTTTTGCTTATTATCAATTCCCTTTTCTTCATCAAAATGTACATTCTATGAACATATGTAACTTTTATCTGCTTCGCGCATCATTGTTTCCCAATGCCCTGAAGAGTGTCTGACATGGAGTAGGTACTAAATAAGTGTGTGTAGAATAAATGAATGAGAAGGAATGAGTATCTAAAGACAAAATACTTAGTGACTTTCATCCTAGTACATTTGACACTGAGTAAATGAACGGGTGAAGTTATCCATTTGGTTTCTATGAAAAAAAAATAGCATCACTTTAAAATGAAATATGATAATGAACAAAGGGCTAAATTCTAGCCGAATAGGTAATATGGATAAAACTTTCTAACTAATAACATCCTGGAAGTTATTGTGGTCATTTGTGATGCTGGGCTCAGTACAATATCAATAAGATGGGTCTCCTAAATTCCAGGACAAGGTTGACTTGAGTGCATTAACAGCTTTATGCAAGGATTGTCAATTTTTCACAAAAAGTTTGGTTTTCTTTCCATCCTTAGGTCTCTGGGAGGGAGGAGGCAATATAGCATGGTGGTGAGGTGATGGATGCTAGAATTAATGGTCATGGTTTATCCCAGCTCACTGAAAAAATGGCCTTGTGGGTTACTTTACCTCCCAAATTTCTTAGCATAAGAATCTTAAAGTTCTTACTCATTTCTTAGCCTTATTCATGCACTATAATAAAATAACCATAGACTGGGTGGCTTAAACAAGAAATATTTATTTCAAACAGTCTTAAGTTTGGGAAATTGAAGATCAAGATCTCAGCATGGTCCTATTCAAGGGGAAGGTTCTCTTTCTGGTTTACAGTTATCTTCTGTCTGTGCCCTTACATGGCAAGGAAAGAGAAGATTAGAAGCAAGCTTTATCTGGCCTCTTCATCTAAGGACACTAATTCCATATTAAGGACTACCCCCTCATGTTCTCATCTAAACCTAATTATCTACCAAAGGCCCCACTCACAATACTATTTAAGGTCAACATACGAATTTTGGAGGAAAACAAACAGTCCACATGTGAAATGCATAGGGCATTTTTTGGTACATTATAAGCACCCTAAGGTGTTAGCATCTATTACTGAAATACATAGAATATTACTACATTTTATACAGTATTCATAGAGTGTCTGAAGTAAAGTTTAAATAGAAAGTTTATACATTACATGTGGATTTTATTTCAGTTCCGAAAAAAAAAAAAATGCTGATCCCATCACTTTGCTTTCTGATTAAGATTCATTTCATTTTTTGGGACGCCTGGGTGGCTCAGTTGGTTAAGCAGCTGCCTCCGGCCCAGGTCATGATCCCAGCGTCCTGGGATCGAGTCCCACATCCGGCTCCTCGCTCAGCGGGGAGCCTGCTTCTGCCTCTGCCTGCCATTCTGTCTGCCTGTGCTCGCTCGCTCTCCCTCTCTCTCTCTCTGACAAATAAATAAAAAATCTTTAAAAAAAAAAAAAAAGATTCATTTCATTTCAGGTGCTGAAACATTGCCATTCCATTTACATTACCTAGCCAAGGATAATACGGATGTGGTCCTTCTGCCACTTTAGGGTCAAAGCAAGGTTTGTGAGATGACAAATGGCAAACACCAGCTCTGGCTAGAGTTGTTCGACCAACCACCTGTGAGCTCAATAGACCACAAAAAGGTTTAAAAGTGGTGCTTTTGAAACCAGTTCACAAATTTTGGTTAATGATCACCAGCAGAGGTGATGCACAACATAATGCCCTCAGGGAGTCCTGGTAATTTTTCAGTGGATGCTCAGCAATTGACAGGAGGAAAGCACCAGAAAAAATTATGTGCAAGTACTGTGGCAGTCAGAATCTGCAACTTAAGAGGAAAAAAATGCTAACATAAATATATGCCCCAAACCAAGTGAGAAAATGAGCAAGTATAAGAAGCCATGTATTTCCCCTTGATATTGACACATATGACTAAAGAGAAATCAGAAAGGCCTCCTAAAGCCTGCGGGTCCTGGAACCAACCTTATAAATATTCAAATAGTATAGAAACACTATAATTGAGTTTTAAGGACTCAAAATGAAAAAAATAGTAATGACACCAGTTTTGTTTATCTATTTGTATTTTTTTAAAGATTTTATTTATTTATTTGACAGAGAGGGAGAGAGCACAAGCAGGGGGAGAGGCAGAGGGGGAGGGAGAAGCAGGTTCCCTGCAGAGCAGGGGAAGCCCTTTATGGGACTTGATCCCAGGACTCCAGGATCATGACCTGAGCCGAAGGCAGTGGCTTAACCAACTGAGCCACCCAGGCGTCCCCTATTTATATTTTTAAAACCTGAAAATATAGCAGAATGCTAACCAGGGAGCATGATTTTTTAGTGAATGTATATGATTATTACAATAAGAGAGATTACAAACATTATTATAAAATTTTACATCAACCACCTAAGTCAAGTAAAACAATGTTTACTAAAGAATTTTTTATCAGTTGCATATAACACCCAGTGCACATTATTTCAAGTGACCTTCTTAATGCCCATCACCCAGTTACCCCATCCCCCAACCACCTCCCTTCCAGCAGCCCTTAGTTTGTTTCCCCTAGTTAAGAGTCTGTTATGGTTTTCTCCTTCTCTATTTTCACCTTATTTTATTTTTTCTTCCCTTTCCTTATGTTCGTCTGTTTTGTTTCTTAAATTCCACATATGAGCGAATTTGTATTATTTGTCTGTTTCTATGTCTATTTCTCTGACTTATTTTGTTTAGCATAATACCCTCTGTTCCATTCACGTTGTTGCAAATGGCGAGATAACATTCTTTTTTATGGCTAAATAATATTCGTATACACACACCCACACACCACTAGGTGACTGGCATTAAGGAAGGCACTCATCTCATGCTCTCTAGAGTCTTCTTTCCCTAAATAATTGTAGACTGCCCCGTTTGGGGGCAAACATGATACTGCTTTGGTGAATTATACCATCATCCAGGAGACCTGGTAATGAAGTAACCATTTTGGAAGGAATTTGAGTGTAATTCCAGTGAGAAGTCTGAACTAGAACTGAACCCCCAGAACTTCGAGAAATCCCACTGCATTGTACAGTCGTTGTGCTCAAGCCCAGGAGGGTCTCTTAAGGTGCTCCTCTAAGATGACCACTGAGGTGTGCACAGTACTGAACTGGACCAAGAGGAGAAAACGTCTCTTTCTGTGGAGAAGAATTGGGTTTCCCAAGGAAGCGATAAAGGATACTAAACGGAGGGACTTTGAGACAAGGATATATGTTGGGAAAAGAAGAACTTGAAAGAGAAGACAGTGAGGATAAAGGAGGCAAACATTCCTTTTTGGAATGACTTCTTGATCATGATCGTGGCAGTCCTATCTAAGAAACATGCACTATTCAATGCTATGATCGTATGTTTAGGTACCTATCACAGACAGGTAGACATATATAGAAGCATATAGAAACATATATAGTAGCATGTGAGGGTTTTCACTGCTACATTTTTGTAATAGTGGAACAAGAAAATGATTTTCATTTCTATTAAGAGGATAATAGGTAAGCAAAGAATACTGATAATATAGAACTCAGCAGACAACAAAAAGAAATAGAAGTCATCTAAATTGTCAAGGAAAAAGTCAAACTTTGATTATTTGCAGATGAAATGATATTCTATATAGAAAACCCAAAAGACACCACCAAAAAGATTGCTAAAAATGATACTTGTGTTCAGTAAAGTCGCAGGATACAAAATCAACTTACAGAAATCTGTTGCATTTCTGTGCCCAATAATGAAGCAGCAAAGAGAAATCAAGGAATTGATCCCATTTACAACTGCACCAAAAACCACAGGATACATCAGAATAAACTTAACCAAAGAGGTAAAAAGATCTGTACTCCTAAAACTATAAAACACTCAAGAAAGAAATTGAAGATGACAGAAAAAAATGGAATATTTAGAAATTTTAAAAATGCATTAACATGAAAAAATCTTAGCAAAAATGCAACCATTAAAATCATTTTTGTGAGGAATGATAAATGATATGAAAAATATATACATATCTAATTAGATAGGTATACATATATTTGCAGAAAAACAATAAAATGACATGATACAGTATAATCTCAGCTATATATTTTTTTAAATGGATATAAGAAAGAGAACTAAAATGTAATACCCCTTAACCCCTTATGCTGCTTCTGAGTAAGGAGATGTTGATTGATTTTTCTGCTCATTTACTCTACTGAACCCCTGCTCAGAAAGATGCAAACCTCATTGGTGATGTTAAGGTTAAAGAAGCAATCTTATGGAGAGTGCCAAGAATGCACAGCACCTATATCAACTCTACAGGCAGTTCTTCTGACCATGATTCTTCCACAGAATGTTGCTGCAGTCAAAGACAATATTTTATTTTAGAGTCTGGAGGAGGAGCAGTATGGTACCAGTATTCAGAGTTCTTTGGTGGCTTTTCCAGACCATTCCCTCATTGGGGAACTGATTAGACTATGTGGCTCCACCTCTAATTACTGGCTGTATTTTGTGAAAGTTAATTGATATGTCATTAGCAGGGAGAGAAATCCCTTGTCAAGGAAATAGAGTGGGGCATGCACAGTTCAGCCATAGTTGGAGATTACATCTGGGTGTCAAGGTGCCTTTGAATATTTCATCCTTCTGTCCTTGCTTTGTGTCTCAACAAAGTCTAGAAACCCTTGGAGTTTCTTCTGAGTATTCCAACTTAATTATTTTTATTCACATTCAATTACTTTTATGCCTTTGCCATCTCCAATAGTCCTGGTTATTAAATCCTTCTAACCTCACTTACCCTCCCTCAAAATTCTTGGATCTACCTACAGTAAGGACTAAGATAGGAAGTTAGCATTAACATTTTCTTTTTTTTTTTTTTTAAAGATTTTATTTATTTATTTGACAGAGAGAGATCACAAGTAGGCAGAGAGGCAGGCAGAGAGAGAGAGGAGGAAGCAGGCTCCCTGCTGAGCAGAGAGCCCGATGCGGGACTCGATCCCAGGACCCTGAGATCATGACCTGAGCCGAAGGCAGCGGCTTAACCCACTGAGCCACCCAGGCGCCCAGCATTAACATTTTCATACTCTTCTATTTCATGCCAAGAGCATGCTTTACTTCAATAATCAAAAAACTGATAATACATAGAAAAGGAAAAAAAATAAAGTAAAATTCTAAAAAAAATAAGGTGACTGAAAGTTTTCTTCAGAATTAGAAAGAAATGTAATTTTATATATGCATAAAATAACAATAGCTTTTAATACATAGATATATGAAGTTGGAATATGCCTAAATAATCAAATAGAAATTTTAAAAAGTTTTGCTTATTTTAAGCTATTTCAGTTACATGTCTAACTGAATGTATTTTGAAGTAGTCTTTTGTTGACAACTTTGACTTTTTACATAATTCATATAGATAAACAGATTTTTTAAACCTGCTATTGAAATCCACTTACCTCATTCAAAGATGCCATAATCAGAGTCCACAGGTTTACAGGAATTATTTTTCTCTGTGAAATAGTCATGAAAAATTCTTCCTCTATCCAATTAAAGAATTTGTTAATAGAATCAGAAAGTCATTGTTTCCATTCTAAATGCAGTTGAGTAATCAGTGGGAAATTTTTAGCTTTCTTATTATTTTCTTACTATTTCAGAAAACAACTTTATTTTTGTATCTCCCTTCTGCCCTGTGATCCTTCTTGCAATCATAACATGTTGCAGAAAGTTTTCTTAGCTTCTCAAAGCTCATAAGGCAACTTTCAGGAGGAGGAAGAATGTTCTTTGTGGTAACAATTTCAGAGACCTTACCATTTCAAGATAGAATTTTAGATAAACTATTAAGAATTTTTTCTAAATGAATTTCAGCTGTTTACCCTACTTCCTCCAGTCATGTTGCCCAACACCTATTTAAATGTCTGGGGCTTTTGTTTGTTTTTTTGTTTTTTAGGATTTTGTTTATTTTTATGATAGAAAGAGACACAGCAAAAGAGAGGGAACATAAGCAGGGGGAGTGGGAGAGGGAGAAGCAGCTTCCTGCTGAGCAGGGAGTCCGATGCGGGGCTCCATCCCAGGACGCCGGGATCATGACCTGATCCGAAGGCAGATGCTTAATGACTGAGCCACCCAGGTGCCCCAAATGTCTGTTTTTTTAATTCTAAAACAGTATACATTTTCTATTTTGGTGCTTTATTTTGTGTCTTCAAGTGAAATTGAATTCTGTAAGGATTTTTCAGGTATATAGCTACTTCCTCTCAATCTCCTACATGTTCTTTGTATTCTAGTCCATATAATAATTTTTTTATTCATATCACTACCCTAAATAGTTCTTCTGAAACTTTTGTATAGATTATGTGTCTATTGGGAGAGAATTTCACTGCATTGAGGCAAATGCCAGGTAATACTCTCTATTTAACATTCTAAAAGTGCTTAGGGACATGTTCAATGAAGTTCTATAGAACAGCAGCCATATATTGCTTATTAAGGTAGAGTTTAAAAGCTAATTACGTATTATCCATGCTCAGTTACTGGACCATAGAAACATCTAAATAAGCAATTTGGAGTTATCCAAAGTGAAATAGTTGTCCTATTAACACTAATTCAGAGCATAGGAAAAATCCTCTCTTAAAACTAAAGATAAAACAGAAGCAAACACTTTCTTTTAATGTCTAATGGAGCCCAATGCAGTTAAGCTACCAAAGGCAGCATATTCTCTGCTAATTGTTGTGTTTTCTGTTCACCAGAAAATTATACATCAAATTAGAGATTATTGTTAGGAATTTACATACCACCTGTTTTTATCTCCATTAACATTTCCCTTCAAACACTTTCTTTATATCTTCAGTCCTTATATGGAAACATAAATGCTTTTACCTTCCAGAAACCTGAAATTAACGTAATTAAGAATCCTGATATTCCACCTCCAGCACTTTTGGGGGAGTGTTTTCTACCTGCACTCAAGAGGGTTCCTAATGCAGCATTGTCATTTATAAAACAAGGATCCTCTGTGTTGTTGTTTGGCTGCCTTTGTTCAAGGAGTTCTGTTGCGTGTACCATGGTCTAAACGCAAAGCTTACTCCCAGTCATGACCTCTGATTATTAGCTCTGAGTGGACGGAACCATATCACTTTAAATAAGTTGTTGTACAATATCCAGGGCAAGGCCCTGAGTTCAAATGCTTAACTGGTATTCCTCAAAACCCACTAATAATAAATAATAATGAAACACCAAGATTAGAAGAGATATTCGTAGCACACTGTCTTTGATGCAGTAACTACGAATATGAAGAAAAGGAAAAGTGCAAATACAATGAGAGGAGAGAAGATTATCTTAATGACCCGGTTTTGCCATTTACCGGTGCCACCACCAACGCTCATGATCTTCGCAGCACACCAAAATTCTCTGGACTTCAGTTACTCATTTTTATTGTATTTTACAGAAGCACTACATCTATAACAATTCAGGAATTAAAAAAAAAAATTGGTCCTAGGTTATTATTTGAGAAACACAATATTACCGACTTTATCATCAACCGACTTGTCTTCATTCTACCCGGTAACCAAAGGGCTCAAAAATCAGTGCTCAGGAGTAAGTTGAGCCTGAGATAAAGATTTCTGCAAAGACCCATAATCGCTTTTATTGCAAAACTACCCATAGAAACTCAGTTCTCATAAGAAGCTAAGAGAGTGAGAGAAATGACAGAGGGCACAGAATGTTCCTATTCATGTCCCCTTCTCATTGGTTGTTGGTGTCTACTTCTGGAATCATCTCATCCTGAATATCAAACAGGCAGAAAACCGAGCAAAAGTTAATAACATTAAGCTGAGTAGCAAACATACACTCACCGCAAAGAGAATCTATCTTCTCTTAGGACTGACTAATCTTTCTCAAAAGCCCCTGAAGTCTGGCTGGTAAAGGAGGAAGACTGCATTTAATCAGTCCACTATAGCTGCTGGGGTAATTTAATGCTTTCAGATAAAATATGTAGCCACTCAGATTTCACATCTCCTTTTCTCCTGGTGGAGGCTTGTGGCTTATGTGACCTCATAAGTAAAGGAAATCTCGCGTCCTCCTGTTGTCCTCTGATTCCTTCGGTTTCCATGGTGACGTTTTGTTCCCTTGGTTGCTGCTCATCTGTTGGGAGACAGCCAGCAGCTTCTGTCAACTCCCTGTTTTCTTGTCACGGTGAGGACCTGAAAGTCTGATCCTGGCAAGAGTGGCCTCTCTGCATTCCTGGCCCCAGGCCTTACTTTAACCCCCAGCAGTTCTGAGGAAATCTGTTTTTTTTTTTTTACATCTGTGACTCATTCCTAACACATCAGTGTGTGAAGGTGCAGAGCTCTGCACTGAGGGAGTAGAGAAGACCTTCTCCTTACAGGAAAAAGCCTTGAGTCTATTGTCAAGTATTGGATGTTTTTCAGCCTCACTGTGGCAATTTATTGTGCTCACCTCACCCCTTCAGAGGGGTGCCTCGGGCTCGCTGAGGGAAATGGCAAAGAGTGGAAAGGCAAAAGAGCAAAACCTGTTGATATTTTACTTAAAAATGTGAAAATAATGGAATGGCCTGAAATAAATGCAACATATTTCCCCTCTCTTTTTCAGTTCACTTAGTAGTCAGCTCAAGAAAGGAAAGGGGGGTGGTGCGCCAGGGTGGCTCAGTGGATTAAAGCCTCTGCCTTCAGCTCAGGTCATGATCTCAGGGTCCTGGGATCGAGCCCCGCATCAGGCTCTCTGCTCAGCAGGGAGCCTGCTTCGTCCTCTCTCTCTGCCTGCCTCTCTGCCTACTTGTGATCTCTCTCTCTGCCAAATAAATAAAATCTTAAAGAAAAAAAAAGAATAAAAATAAAGGAAAGGGGGAGGAGAAGAGACAGAAATGTGCCCCCCGTGCCAGTGCAGAGTGAAAGAAAGCAAAGGCAGCCATAAACAGGAATTGGCGAGGGAGTGGGTCCACGTGGCCAGGATAGTAAGTCATCCCAAGCACCCAAATTTGGGACTGTCAAATCATCCAAACTTCCCTGTGTCCCTAAGATTGTTTCTTCAAACCGTTCGTGGCAATCACTGACCTGTAAAGTGGTAAAATAAACAAAAACAACTGCAAATTAAAGGTGATTCTGCTGGCTTTTCTAGAAAGCTGAATAGTGAGCATAAAGAGAACCATCGTAATCAGCCACAAATGTCTTCTTTGCCTCTGTTTGTCAACCTCTGGCTGACCCTCGCGTTCTTTCACAGGCTGTCTTATTACTGGCTGTAGAGATCATAACATGAGAAAAAATATATATATAAACACCATTCTCTTTATCTACTGCACATTGTATGTGTCTAGACTTTTCTCGAATGAATTGTAACTGTGGCATTTGAGAGCACTTGCTGAATTCTTTATTATCTTATATTTTCTCTAGATTTCCTCTGTGTCTATCTTTACCAGAAGGTGCTATCAGTATGTTTTTTTCAATACCTTTTTTTAAGATCCTGTCAACCTATGTTTAAAGAGGAAAACCTGTATCATATCTTTTTATTTCCTAGATGTACATTTAAGTGGATTTTGTTTCCTTTATACTAAGCTTCCCCTCTTGGGAGTAAGGTAATAAATGTCCTAAATGTGTCCCAACCTGCCCTAAGCCCCTCACACATAACTGTTCTTATAGAAATGTCAGTGCAATATTTTCAGCCCCATTGATGGATTTTTTTTGGGGGGGTGCTGGGGTTGCAATAACGAAGCACTATAGAGTGAGTGGCTTATACAACAAAAATTTATTGTCCCACAGTTCTGGAGGCTAGAAGTACAGGATCAAGTTGTGGCTATTTGTTCCTATCAGATTTGTTCCTATCAAATTTGTCAAAGCTAAAAGATCTTGTGGTTTACTTGCAATCTTGGGTGTTTTATTGGCTTGTAGATATCTTCCTCCATCTTCATAAGATGTTCTCCCTGTATAAATTTCTGTGTCCACATTTCTCCCTTATAATGAGGACACCAGTCATGTTGGATTAACACCCACCCTAGAGACCTCATCTTAACTGATTACATCTACAACAACTCTCTTTTCACATAAGGTCACATTGTGAGGTTTGGGGGTTGGGACATCAATCTGTGAATTTGGAAGGACACAATTCAACCCATAACAATGGGTATTCCAAGGAAACTCATAGTTGGATGATTCAGGCATTCAGCTCAAAGATTGTTTTCAGAAAGAATTCTTCGCAGCTCATCCTCTTGTATCTAAGCATTTGTGGTGTCCCTGTACCGAACCCAGTTTGTGAAAAGAAAGGGGGTTTTCATCTTCAAAATCATCTCAATTTTCTTCTTCAAGGTACTCTGAACATAGAGTCTGGGTAATTACACAATCACCCTCTTTTTTATCAAAACTATTTCTAAGCTAAATGCCTCCTTGAGAGGCATTCCCTTCCCTGTTTGTAGACCAAACAGTGTTTGGAGGGCTTCTTCTGACCAGGGAAACCTGTTCCTTTGGCCAGAAGGAAAGGTGACTCTCAGGAGAATGAGTGCATGCCAGCTAATGTGAGATTCAAGAGCACAGTCCCCAGCCCAAGGTCTGGGGCAGAGAGGGCGCTCAGTGTTTGAATGATCACGTTGACTGAATGATGGTTGTGAGGAGGCTAAGCGCACATGAAACGCAGATCAATGAAGGAGAAATGAGAGCTCCCTTGTAAAGAAGAGAATATATACATGGAGAGAGATCACTGTGGCCTTTTGAGTTCACCCTGCCATGACAGACTGCCTGGGAGCTGTTCTATCGTCATCTTAGACTTCTTTAGCAACTGCTTAGTCCTATCTGTGCATCTTACAAATACAGAAATTAAGAGCCAGAGAGGTTTAAACAGATGGACCCTCTTACTCTTAGCAACAAGATCAGTACTAAAATCTAAACCTCTCAAAACCCCATCAATTCTTCTGTACCAGCAAGTGTCCAGATTTTTTTCTCACTCTTCTACCTAAGTCAAGTTGCACAGTTACAGATACCATTTGGGGCTATGTCATGACAAAAACTCTCTCCTTGACCAAATTTTATATTCTGAGCCATCTTCTAGACCCTGACAACTGGACTGTCCTGTTCATCTTCACACTGTCTGCTCTTAGAACAAATCCTCTCATGTTGGCTTAGCCAGAGTCTTCCCCCTTGATACCTGATCACCAGTGACATCTGATCAAACTCTTCATTCCCATCACCCCCCAGGTGACATCTAATCACTCTGGTAGCCTTCAGCAAGAATCTTATTAAGTCAGTTCTGCCAGAATCTCCCTTTTACCTCTAATGTCTACTCTTAGTAATTTTTCCTTCCACCCTGCTCCTTGGCTAGAAATCTCCACTTGTCCACACAATATTTGGGATTGAGCCCCATTCTATAGTGAAGTCTGTTTTCCTTTATTGCAATAGTTTGTGATTAAAATCTGCTTCTACCATTTTAGCTGATATCCAGCTCTGGTTTTCTTTTTTTTTTTTTCCCAATTTATTTATTTTCAGAAAAACAGTATTCATTATTTTTTCACCACACCCAGTGCTCCATGCAAGCTGTGCCCTCTATAATACCCACCACCTGGTACCCCAACCTCCCACCCCCCCGCCACTTCAAACCCCTCAGATTGTTTTTCAGAGTCCATAGTCTCTCATGGTTCATCTCCCCTTCCAATTTACCCAAAAGCACATACCCTCCCCAATGTCCATAACCCTACCCCCCTTCTCCCAACCTCCCTCCCCCCAGCAACCCACAGTTTGTTTCATGAGATTAAGAGTCACTTATGGTTTGTCTCCCTCCCTATCCCATCTTGTTTCATGGATTCTTCTCCTACCCACTTAAGCCCCCATGTTGCATCACCACTTCCTCATATCAGGGAGATCATATGATATTTGTCTGTCTCTGCTTGACTTATTTCGCTAAGCATGATACGCTCTAGTTCCATCCATGTTGTCGCAAATGGCAAGATTTCGTTTCTTTTGATGGCTGCATAGTATTCCATTGTGTATATATACCACATCTTCTTGATCCATTCATCTGTTGATGGACATCTAGGTTCTTTCCATAGTTTGGCTATTGTGGACATTGCTGCTATAAACATTCGGGTGCACGTGCCCCTTTGGATCACTACGTTTGTATCTTTAGGGTAAATTCCCAGTAGTGCAATTGCTGGGTCGTAGGGCAAAAGATCAACAGGGAAATAAAGGCCTTAAATGATACACTGGATGAGATGGACATCACAGATATATTCAGAACATTTCATCCCAAAGCAACAGAATACACATTCTTCTCTAGTGCACATGGAACATTTTCCAGAATAGATCACATCCTCAGTCCTAAATCAGGACTCAACCAGTATCAAAAGATTGGGATCATTCCCTGCATATTTTCAGACCACAATGCTCTGAAGCTAGAACTCAACCACAAGAGGAAGTTTGGAAGGAACACAAATACATGGAGACTAAACAGCATCCTTCTAAAGAATGACTGGGTCAACCGGGAAATTAAAGAAGAATTGAAAAAAATCATGGAAACAAATGATAATGAAAATACAACGGTTCAAAATCTGTGGGACACAAAAAAGGCAGTCCTGAGAGGAAAATATATAGCGGTACAAGCTTTTCTCAAGAAACAAGAAAGGTCTCAGGTACACAACCTAACCCTACACCTAAAGGAGCTGGAGAAAGAACAAGAAAGAAACCCTAAGCCCAGCAGGAGAAGAGAAATCATAAAGATCAGAGCAGAAATCAATGAAATAGAAACCAAAAAAACAATAGAACAAATCAACCAAACTAAGAGCTGGTTCTTTGAAAGAATTAATAAAATTGATAAACCCCTGGCCAGACTTATCAAAAAGAAAAGAGAAAGGACCCAAATAAATAAAATCATGAATGGAAGAGGAGAGATCACAACTAACACCAAAGAAATACAAACTATTATAAGAACATACTATGAGCAACTCTACACCAACAAATTTGACAATCTGGAAGAAATGGATGCATTCCTAGAAACATATAAACTACCAAAATTGAACCAGGAAGAAATAGAAAGCCTGAACAGACCCATAACCAGTAAGGAGATTGAAACAGTCATTAAAAATCTCCAAACAAACAAAAGCCCAGGGCCAGATGGCTTCCAGCTCTGGTTTTCTTTGACAGATTTCTGGAGTTCCTAATGTCCTCCATAGGAGTTTTTATTTTTTACACAAGTAAACATGTGTGTATATACTTTTTATTCTTAGAAACACCACCTACAATAAACTTTATTACAAAGCATCTAACTTAACTGGTCAAGTTTATACTACCAGCATATCAGGCTCTGTAGCCTCTCTTCTTACAATGTATTTAGGACCTTTACTCATTGGTAACTTAGATTTTAGGATTTTTTAAGAGAAGGAACTACATATTACTTATCATTGTTCTCAAAGCCTGACCCATGCTGAGGCCTAAATAAAAATTAGTTGAAAATATAATAAAGTTTGGATGAATGGATGTATAAATGAATATATACCTGAATGATGTTTTTGTTCTTGACTTCATACCAGCATGCCAATTGAACTACAGTTATTGTAACTTTTTATTCAATATTCAAACTACTTCAGAGAGATTATGACTACTACGTTTAATAAAAGAAGGTGGGTTTTAGAAGAAGATTAATACAAACATGAAAGTTAAGTAGCCACCCAGGTATCCTGAAAAATCACCTCTTTGCTGAACTATGCCTTCATAGATTATGACTATAATCTATTCACTATACTCATATGGACTTGGTGTTGAGGGTAGGAACAAGGTTTTATGTTCTTACTCATTTATGTTGTAGCTGAAGTCCTCAAGGATAGTGACATGGTCTTCTCTTTCTGTTGTCTCCATGGTGACAAGAACTCTGCATCTTGCGTCTGAGACACACTGTTGACTAGATCTTATATCCAAGGTTTTCTCTGGTGAATAATGCCTTAGCCAATTAGCATGAACCCAGAATGGCACATTTTGCCTACCAGATGTCAGCAACTATTTTATTTGATTCCGTGATTTCTGGGCTTTGTCAATAATTCTGTAATCATGAAGTTCAGGAGCTTGGGCTTCATTCTCTTATATATAATCATCATATATATATAATATTTATATTATATATAAATATTATATATATATAAAACAAATGTTATATAATGATTACTGGAGGTTGCAATAGATGCAGTAGATGCAGTAGATGTACTAAACAAATTGTCTTCTTGTTCTAACTTAAAGGATATTACCCTGTTTCCCCAGTACCTTGATTGCTGGAAATCCCTTCATTTGAATTTAAATACCTCAGTTAAAAGCCCTCTAAAGAGAATGCAGGTACATAACCAAAAAATGGGACACAGTATAAGTAAGATTCTGGTTGAATGGAAAGGACATGGATACTTTTCTAATGAGAGGTCTTGGGTGGGTCATTGCAATGGGATTAAGCATCCAAGGGCTTCCACAAGATATGCGGTGCTTGGAGAGGGCAGTAGTATCCAAAGACAGGGAAGGTGTGAAAAAAAAAAGACTGGTTGGAGAAAGACTATTTTACAGATTTCCTCAAACATAACCTGGAAACTACTAGTTATCCCATGTGGAGTAAATGACAAGAACACTCATTTTAATCTCTGAAGCAACTTTGCAAAGTGTTTTCAAAAGGTCCTTGCGGGCGCCTGGGTGGCTCAGTGGGTTAAGCCGCTGCCTTCGGCTCAGGTCACGATCTCGGGGTCCTGGGATCGAGTCCCGCATCGGGTTCTCTGCTCAGCAGGGAGCCTGCTTCCTCCTCCTTCTCTCTCTACCTGCCTCTCTGCCTACTTGTAATCTCTCTCTGTCAAATAAATAAATAAAATCTTAAAAAAAAAAGTCCTTGCATTACTAATGAAGAGAACAATTGTTTCATAAAATAGGCTAGCACTAACCAAATTTATGTATTTTCATATTCTCTTCCCCACCCCATCCAAGGAGAGAAAATACAGGTATCCATCTCTGGTCTATAAAACCATAAGACAAGGGAGACATGAGTTATTATTGTTTCCATTACGCCTGCTATCTTATTTCTGTTTGTCCTACTCTGAGTTTTTTTTTTTTAATATTTTATCTATTTATCTAAGAGACAGAGATCACAAGTAGGCAGAGAGGCAGGCAGAGAGAGAGGAGGAAGCAGGCTCCCCGCTGAGCAGAGAGCCCAATGCAAGGCTTGATCCCAGGAGTCTGGGATCATGACCTGAGCCGAAGGCAGAGGCTCAACCCACTGAGCCACCCAGGGGCCCCATACTCTGAGTTTTCATCCTAGTGTTCATGGATAAGAAGGGAGGCAAAATGAGTTCTGTCCTCAAATGTAACTGTGGCCACAATCTATAATGGATCCTGACCATTTCCAAATGTCAGGCTTTGGTAGGAGCAGAGGGAGTATAGCCTGTGAATAAGAAGACTAGGTTAAAATTGAATTTTTTCTACTATCTCCACTGGCAAGCTCACTTTGAATTTCTAAAAGTGGAAGTTGAGCTACTTCATTTATCTCACCTCCTAGTCTTGCTCTGGTACCTGTGCTTACTTCCTTACCTGGGAGCTGCTCCCTCTTCTAGTCCTCAAAATCAGGAGGTGTTCTATGGGTTCTCCTCAATCTCAATCACTGTTTCTTAGACCTTACTCCCAGCTCTCTAAAGAAATCATTTTTGAAAGACATCTAAATCTGGAAACACCATTCTTTGCCTCTCCTTGCTGCTTTCATCTGTAGACCTCACTTAGCACTCCTCACCCACAGCAGACTCCTACTCCTATACCTCATGTAGACTTCATGTCTATTCCATGTCCTATCAGAATCCTGAAAGAATTCAGCACCCAGTGGCAACTGTCTGATTCCCTGGCTTCTCAGTTCTTCAAAGACCTCATAGACAATGACCTAAACCTCTATTTACTACAGCTGCCCCTCCCATGGCCTCCCCCTGGTAAAATTTTTCTTACCTATAACCACTCAAATTCCAAAATATCTTGTTTTGAGGTCATAATATTTTGAATGCCAGCTTTTTAAAAAATTATTTCTTTTATGACCCTCTAGCATTCTACTTTCTCCCCATCTAGAAGATATATATGGAATATTGCTTGAGCAAATGAATAAGTGAACAAACCCATGAAATGAAGATGAAAATGCCAATAACTCAATTATCATAACATTACTTCTATTGAATAAAAAGACTTAAATCTTGTGGAGAGCCTGGTCCTGAACAGCTGTGCTAGGCTGCAATGGTGTATCCAGATAGAAGTCTTACTTATTGCCTCCCAATGTCATTACTAAATACCTGACAACCTAGAATGGGTAAGGATGGGGACAGAAGGCATAGAGAGGATCAGGAAGAGATCCCATACCACAGTAACATGGTAGTAGAATTTTTTATTCTATGTAGAATATTTTATTCTATTCTATGTTGATTTATATCTATTCTATGGTATGATTTATCCTATTCTATGATTCTATTCTAAAATATTTTATTCTTTATTCTATGATGAAAATAAGACCTTAAAATATGGCACTTAATAGCTGAGGAGATAAAAAAAAAAAAGGATGGCTGACTGGATGGATGGATGGATGGAAGGATGGAGAGATGGAATGAACTTCTGCTCTTTAATTTTCCCATTGCAGTTGAGGTGCATAAATCTTTTCCCTTGACCAGCTGATTAAGGGATAACTCCAGCAAATGTAGTTTTAACTGACCTGGAGCTGTAGGCAAAATAGAATCTTATAAATGTCCAAAAGATTCTCTTTATTGAAATAAGCACACCTTGTAGTGAATAACTTCAGGCTCTCTCTTGGTTCTACCCTAAGAGGTCCATAAACTTGGTTGGCTGGGCTTATAGTCATATGCACAATGTTTTAACCTGAATCCTTTTCCTTCATTTCAGAAAAAAAAAATCCATCTATCTAAATTTCATGAAACTATTGAAGACTTAAAAGTCAGATAAAACCACTTCCAGTGTGTAGGTTTGCCTGACTTCTCTTTCTCTGTCATTCTTTAAGATGTTCTTCATAAGTCTGTTATAGGCTTTAAACAACATTGCAGTGATGCTATAATGGTGTCACTAGTCTTCTAAGAAACTGTGTGTTAGTTTCTCAAGAAGACACATGTTATCTCTATAATGCAATGACTACGTGTAGTACTCAATAACATTTATGAACATCTACATGAATGAAAGGCTAAGGCAATACAATATGGGCTATAATTAATTAATTCAATGAATATTTATGAAGCATCCACTATATGCCACTTATTATTTGAGGTGTTGGCAATATATCAGTGAACAAAGAAAATAAAAATCCCCACCACATAGACCTCATAATTTTTGCATCTTATAGGAGGAAGTTATGGCAACTGTGTAGGAGTGCCAATCAGATGTCTTTTCAAAGGGATCTTTCTGCAAACATCTGCCATGATAAGCTACTCTATTCACAGGCTGTTTTTAGCCAATAACTGGACCCACAGTGGGACCTTGAGATGGGCCATCCCAGTCCATACGGGACTACCTTAACAATTAATCTAGGCTCTGGGGTTCCCTACTGGTCAGCCTGGCCAGTTACATTGTAGGTTGAGGCTTTTCCTCAATTCATGGAATTCATATCCCATGTAGATGAGGCCACTCAGTTCTTTATACTTTCTCTCCTTTCTAAGATGTCAGACCTGTATTATGGTCTGAAGACTCTCCATATTCATTCTACTCCTTTTCCCTTTAGTTTGAGATGTTTCCCTGCAATAAGTCTCTTGCACCTTTAATTCCATCTTGGAGTTTGTTTACCAGAGACAGAGACTAGTATAGAAGGGCAACAAAGATCTTCTCATTTTAATCCTTTAAGCATAAAATAGATTTTTACATTTATTTGTCTCCCCATGATGTGCTTACTACTGCTTTGTCCTCATTCAGGGGTTTGGGAAGTCCACAAGGTGAGACTTCCCCATATGATTCTCAATAATTATGCAGATGTATTTTAGAAATCAAAATCATTAATTCCAGATAATCCATTGCTGAAGTGGTCTAGAACCAATTCTGTGCCTTTCTTCCTAACTTTACATTCAGTCACATCATGATGGTAGCTGGTGGAAGAATTTACAGTGCATAAATTCTCAAATTCTGTAAGTTGGAGTTGTTTTTCATTTTATGTGTTTTTTTTTCATTTTATATTATTTTATTTCTTTTCAGTGTTCAAGCATTCATTGTCTATGCACCACACCCAGTGCTCCATGCAATACATGCCCTCCATAATACCCACCCACTGGGCTCATCCAACCACCCCCCGACCTTCCCTTCCAAAACCCTGTTTGTTTCTCAGAGTCCACAGTCTCTCATGGTTTGTCTCCCACTCTGATATCCTCCAACTCACTTCTCCACTCCATCTCCCAATGTCCCCCGTGTTGTATTTTGCTTTTTACAGAGAACTAGTTTACTAGCCCATCACTGTTCCCAGACCTTATATTCAGGCATGCCTAACAAGCAATCCAAGAATGAGAGTATATACTTTTGAAAGTAGAACAAAGATGAAACCAAGCAAAATTTTGTAAAATGTCCCTTGAAAATAAACCCAAGTTGATTTTCGGTGTAAAGAGTTTAATAATTTCTCTGTTTGTTCCTGCTTTAAACACTCATGTGACCTGTATTTTTATGCCTCTTCTTCTCTCCACACTTCTACCCCTGAGACTATCCTCAGAGACTGCCTTCTCTGGAAGCAGCCCACTACTACTTTGTCCCTTTACCTTACATTAATATAGAGGCTCCATTGCATTATTCTGAGAATTTGTTGTCCAAAGAAAATGTTTTTGGTTTAGTTTTTACAATTAAATGCATCCCTTGCTTCCTAATTTACACTTTGATATACAAAATTTTGAAATATATAAATACTTCAAAATATTTGTGTTAAATATTGGTGTTGCTAAATACTCAAATATGTCTTTCCTGACATCTGTGTAATTAATGAACAGTAATTAACTAATGTTCATTGCTCTTCAGAACTTATTTCCTGTTGTTATTTATGTCTTTTCATGATTCTTCACATTTTTCAATTTTTTTCCTTCATGTATTTTGATTTTTTTTTTTCATTTACCCAGGGCTGTACTTGATATCCTCTTATTCATGGCTTTTCCCTATCATGAAATGTATTCTGTGACCTGTTCTAGAATTTTTTGCTTGTTTTTCTTCCTTTTGAGTTATTTTGTTTTTGTTTTTTTTATCTTAAAAAACAAAATATCTTGTCATTCGCCCTTGAAAACCATTAAAGGAATATGACTTTATTATTTTCTGTGGCCATAATAAAATAACGTTAGAAATGATAATAAGAAAAGGTAATATACTTCTCCTATGGTCTTTTTTTTTTTAAGATTTTATTTATATATTTGACAGAGAGAGAGAGATCACAAGTAGGCAGAGAGGCAGGCAGAGAGAGAGGGGGAAGCAGGCTCCCCACCAAGGAGAGAGCCCAATGTGGGGCTCGATCCCAGGACCCTGAGATCATGACCTGAGATGAAGGCAGAGACTTAATCCACTGAGATACCCAGGCGCCCCTCTCCTGTGGTCTTTATGAATGCATTTAAGAGAAAGCATTTTTGGCAAGATACCTGTCAACTTCCTTGGAAGAACAGACGAACCCACTCTTTCAATGGTACTAAGAAAATAGAAATAATATTAAGAAGTACCTATTTTTAACAAAGCCTAGTATTTTTTGGTGTGTTCATTCAGAAGAATCCAAACAAAACATTAAATAAAGGGAGAGCAAATGTGTGATCCATATGATTCCACTTCCTTGTTCCCACACCCAAGGCAAACATTATTCATTGTCATCACCATCCTTTCCACTGAGTGAAGAGGAGGCTTATAATCCTTCCCTTTATTATTAGAATGTGCCATAAGATAAAAATATATTTGTATAAGATCCTTATCTTTTTAAATGTGTTTTACAATACTTCTTAAATATCCTTGCATGCTTGAAATCCTTCTTGAATTAGATGATATTCTAGGGACTGAAATATTTTTCAATTTCTCCAAATTCCTAGAGACCCTAAAATATCCTTTGTTTGATAGGTGTCAAGTAACTTTCTCCTTTCTTCTTCTGTTTCTAATACTAAAATATATATGTGGCTTCAATTAAAGCAAATTTAAAATTTGAATTAGAGATGTCTCATACCACCAGCTATTTAAGACCACCTTCATGAATGTGCCTGAAATATTAATATCAAAAGGTAAGAAAGAAGCTGCCCAATTATTTAGTATCATCAAGTCAAGTTCTATAAAAATATCTGGTTAATAAGGCATACTGACAAATGATAGCTCTGGCTTCATGTGTGAAGAAAAGCTTCTCGTTATTTGACTCTGAAGTTTACAGTCCTGAAAGAATAAGCTCATAAATGAATTTCACCAAAAGCTAATATTCTGACATATCTTGCAAAAGTATATCCAGTCATCAGAGTATTTAATCCGCTTTCTTCTGTACGTCTGGTGGCCAACCTCATATCATAAAAAAAGACGAAAATTGCCAATATTTGCTCCTGTTCTACCGTGACAGGCAACACCAATGATGTCAATGTAATCACTAGAGATTGTATGAAGTAAAATAGGGAAGCAAGAGAGTCTGAGAGAGATTTGAAGGTGCTGTGATTCTGGCTTTGAAAAAGGTAGAAAAGGATTTCAGCTAAGAAATGTAGTTGGCCTATAGCATCTGGAAAAGGCAAAAGAATTGATTAACCCCCAAAGCCCCCAGAAGGAACATAGCCCTGCCAACAACCTTATTTTAACCTATTAAAGTTCACTTCAGACTTCTGACCTCCAGAACTGTGAGATAATAAGTTTGTGTTATTTAAAGGTATTATGATTAAGTATCTTACTACTTAGTTGCAGCAATTATCAACAATGGAAACTAATATATCTTTATATACATTCCTGAGAAAGGAAAGATAAAAGTCATTAACTCCATGAAATCCTTTCCCTGAACTAAAGAATGCAGCCCTTAAAAATATCCTGGGTTTTTTCTATTTCCCCCTCAACATGCTGAAAAATGATTGATTATATGCAAAAAGTTCATTGTTCTTCAGGACTTCAAGAAAAAGTTTCTCTGAAAGTTGGACAGTAACACTCTCAAGACAAAGCATATAATTCCAAAGGTGAGCAAAAGAAAATAAAGGAGCACAGAGTGTAAATTTCCAAGGACAGAACATGTTCTTAATAATGACCCCATTGTCACTTTTTTAAAAAAAAATTTTTAAAGATTTTATTATTTATTTGACAGACAGAGATCACAAGTAGGCAGAGAGGCAGAGAGAGAGAGGAGAAAGCAGGCTCCCTGCTGAGCAGAGAGCCCAATACGGGGCTCGATCCCAAGACCCTGGACCATGACCCGAGCCAAAGGCAGAGGCTTTAACCCACTGAGCCACCCAGGCGCCCCCCCATTGTCACTTTTAAAACAGTGTTTGCTCTAGTTTCTTGTTTATAACTTGGAAATGTCTTGTATCTCATCAGTGATGGTGCTCCACACGAATTTCTACACACAACAAAACCATCATTAGCATATATTCTCAAACAGACTGCTCTTCTAACCCACTCAGAAATCAAATGTGATAATCATATGTGAGGCACTTTAAAACTCAGTGTATGTTAAAGGCTAAAATGTTTATATTTTATAAGCCTAATGTGCTAGTCCATATTAATGACAGGTAGCTTAGCATTAAGGGTAATGTGTTTCAAGACAGAGTGTTCCCAAATTCCTTCAAGTGTGATTTGAAGGGTATCATGAAAAATCCCCATCCCTAAATATATCCCCCAACCAACATAGCATAGTCCTGAAGATATGCAACAGAGAGACTTAAAACTATATATTGCCAAGAGATCTATTTAAAACAAAAATAATTTTTATAGTAGCATATTTACTCAACTACTCATTCAAAAAGTGTTTATTGTGCAGCAAAAATATAGATAAGGAAAGTGCAGATACTAGAATTCACAATTTTGGGTTAAAATTCAGGTTTAATTTCTTATGAGCTTCTTTTGAACTACTTATGAATATCCTATCCCTCCTTCTCATCTCGTTTCTTCATTTGTAAAATAAGTACAACATTCACCTTATATAGAAAGTAATATTGTCTAATGGTTAGAGCAGAGATACTCAGGTACTGTCTGGTACAAAATTTTGGCTTTCCCGCTCGTTCTATGACTGTGGGCTGGTAATTCATGACCTTGGTGAATGACTTTGCCTCTGTTTTCTCATCTATAATATAGCCCCTACCTGCTGGAGTTTTTGGTAAAATAGCATAGAAAATATATCAGCACATTGTACAAGCTCAATCTCAGTTACCTACTCTAATATGGTCGTGAATATAAAGAACGAGTGATATCATGTGTAAAAAACACTTCACACTCAGTATCTTTCAGGTTCATTTATTTAGGAATTTTATGTAACATAAGTATGTTATAGATACATGTAACATATATAGTATATTGTACATGTTTCCTCTCATCATACTGAAAAAGTTTCTGTTTTAAAACCCAGGTTCTGACATGAATGGAACTGGAGGGGATTATGCTAAGTGAAGTCAAGCAGAGAAAGACAAATTTCATATGGTTTCACTCATATGTGTCTCACCTTTCAGTTTCCATTTGGCAGGCCAGTTCCTGCTCCAACAGTCCTGTCTCTTTCCCACATTTCTTCCCATCTCCTTTCCTGCAGAGCACAGGCAGCCAGAAGCTAGGCAATCAGGATCAGTGGGCATGGCCCTTTGAGCCAGTGTGGGCAGGGTGTCTGTGTGGAACCTTCCCATGCATTTTTCTCTATTTTTGCCCTCTTGAATGGGAACAACTTTTTACCCACCCATGTACCTTTGGGACACAGTACAGTGCCTGACCCACAGAGTGTAATGTCTATCAATTTAATTATTAAGCTGGACTAAGTCACAAATTATTCACATATGTTCAGCTTGTTATTTGACCATTTATTGAAAACTTATGCACTAGTTACTGGTGGGGGGGAGATGAATAAAATTTATTTCCTTACACAGAGACTCACAATGAGTGGTGAGATAGATTTATTACCTAATAATTATAACAACAAGAAAGCACTCCATGCATTTATGTATAAAATGTTATGAAAGCAGATAAGATGCTGTGATTTACTAACTCTTTTTGGGAAAGTGGAGAAGTAAAAATGCTGTTGGATTTTGAAGGATGACTATGTATTCAAGAATCAGCCTAGGGAATTACCATATGACTCAGCAATTCGACTCCACTTATATATCCAAGGGAAATGAAAACATATGTCCACCCCCAAATTTATGTACACATATGTCATAGCAGCATTAGTTATAATAGTCACAAAATAGAAACAACCCAAAGGCCCAGAGAAGAAAAATCTATAGACTAAGATCTTTGAAAATTGTGAGCAGGTAGAATGTAGAGACAGCAGTCAGTGTGACAGAGCAGATCTTTACCCAGTATTTCACTCACTCACCTGTGCCATAATGGTAATCCTAAAATAAAATACAAGAAATAAATGGGCAAGCTTAACATGAAGGTGTACTGTGAACAAAACTCTAGGAAACAGAACATCAGTTTCATAATGATCTTAACATTGTCCTGTGAATGAAAAAAAATTATGAAAATCTCAAAACCTTCCATGAATATAATTCATTCCATTTATATGGTTCCATGTTCCATGCAAACTTAACTTTTATAAAAAATGTAAATTCCCTTTTTTAAGGACATCCAAGGTAAGAAGTTAATCTTTTAACAATAAAGTAAATGGGATGGAAGATAATAATGAATTTTAAAAACAAGAGCAAATGCAGGAAATCAGAAATAACATTGAAATATTAATAAGTAAGACTTATAAAGGTGTTACTTATTAATATAAGTATACTTATAAGGGACTATATGTCAGACTCTGTTTTTTTTTTTTAACAATTTTATTTATTTGTTTGACAGAGAGAGAGAGAGAAAGAGAGAACACAAGCAGGGGGAGTGGCAAAGGGAGCAGAACAGGCAGGCTCCCTGTTGAGCCAGGAGCCCAGTGTGGGACTCGATACCAGGACCCTGGGATTGTGACCTGAGCTGAAGGCAGACACTTAACCTACTGAGCCATCCAGACTCTGTTCCAAACCACACACACACACACATTCATTTATACTCATAAAATCCTATGAGTTATTCCCAATTCACCTGAGTTAAGATGAGGGTAGAGCTGTGAGGTAGTCCAGCAACATTTACAAACATAGTGAATGTGAAAGGGGAGAGTCCCACCCAGGCAGCCATGTTCTGTATGCAACACTGGATAGATGGCCGATATGCTCAGAAAGTGTCAGCTGTTCTTTGTGGGTTAAATGAATACCGGTGTTGAACGGTGGTGATGATGAAGCTAGAATGGCAGACTGGGATAAGTTTGTCAGGATCATCAGCTGAGGAGACCATGTTTGGACTGACCAGATGGGTAGTTGCTCAATGGTTTATATGTTATATATATTTATATGGGGCTCTGAAAGATCACTGGGAGCTAGTAACTTCTTAGAAAGTAATGATGTACAGAAAAACATATTTGCTGAGATTCTTCTCAGGAAAAAAAAAAATCTGAATGTGTTGGAGAAAACTCATTAGCTACTTGAGACAAGGGATGATACCGCAGAAGGTTTCCCTCTGAGCAACAACAAATGGCTCATGACTGCCTTTTTTACTGAGATAAAATTAACATAAAATGAAGTACATGGATCTTATATGTTCAGTTGGATAGATTTTGACAACTGTGTACGCCTATGAAACGAGATACAGAACAAAATAAAGAATATCTCCATCTCCAAGAGTTCTGTATGCCTCTTCTAATTAATTCTGTCTTACACACACTATCTGTCCTTCCACTACAGATTAGTTCTGCCTATATCTGGGTTTGATATAAAGGAATGTATACAATATGTATACTTTTTTTGGTGCCTACTTGCTTTCACTTAATGCACTTGTTTTTAGATTTGTCCATGTTGCTTTGTTCTTTTTATTCCTGAGTGGTATTCTACTGTGTGAAATGTCTGGTAACTCATTTATTCATTTTTCTCCTGAGAAATAGTAGAACTTTGTTTTCCAGTTTGGGAAAACTATAAGTAAGATGGTTACAAATATTTTTGTATAATTATTTTTTGTGGACATATGTTTTCGTTTTCTTGGGAAAATGCATAGAAGTGAAATTGTTCCATCATAGGAATATTCTGGGAGTGTTTTAATTCTCTCTCTCAAGAAAAATTTGGTCTGTTTAGTAATGGGAATGTCATTTGACAGAACAAGGTATGCAAGTTTGGGACCAGAGCTGAATTAAGTGTGATAATCAGAGAGAGGCTGAGTGCTTTCTTCTCCCCCTTTTCACATGGATGTTCAGCTTCATACATAAATAATCCATAAACAAATATTAAGACATTGCTTTGAAGGATTAATGAATTATTAACTTGCTGGAGGCACAAAATGTCCTAGTCTGGCTTAAATATATCATAGTTATGAATGTAGATTTTGTTTTGAAGATCTTAAGTAACATGATTAAATCTATGTCCAGTGATAGTACTTTTTGCCTATTGTGGAAGGTAGACTAAGAACTGGGAATCATATTTTTTAAAGATTTTATTTATTTATTTGACCGACAGAGATCACAAGTAGGCAAAGAGGAAGGCAGAGAGGGTGGGGAGGGGAATCAGGCTCCCTACTGAGCGGAGAGCCTGATGTGGAGCTCGATCCCAGGACCCTGAGATCATGACCTGAGCCGAAAGCAGAGGCTTAACCCACTGAGCCACCCAGGTGCCCCAAGAACTGGGAGATAATTTAAAAGGTACTGCAAAAGTTCAGGTGAAAAGTGTTGAGGTCAGCATCTCCAGAAATTCTTAGGAGGGAAATGAATTCAAAAGATACGCAAATACCACTTGTGAATGTGTTTGCATGTGTGTGTGTCTTTCTATCTGTCTCTGTGCAATGATTCCATAATAGTACTCTCTATTTCTCACTCATTGGATTTGCTGCATCCATACATAACAGATTCTATATTACAGACCGAGGTTTAACCAAAATACTCAGACCGGCTGGTGAAATGAGATGCCTCCTACCAGCAAGCCTCCTGCCTCACACATATTTGTTTCATGGCTAATGTGACCAATAACGCTCTCAATATATCATGGCTTTCAGGTTACTTCTGTTCAGAATGTTTCTAGAACCTCAAACTTTGCAACATAATAGCTTGCCGGTAGTGCTCTTGAATCAGTTCTGAACACTACAAGAAGCAAGACACCCAACTGAAGTAACACACTGAGCACCATGTGAGTATCAAATTCTGTCTTTCATGGAATCTCTTTTATTGTGTCTCTCAACCATTTCCACATAAAGCAATCACAGGCTGGTTAGAGTTGAACTTTGTAATATCAGATTTGGAGAAGGATCAAGCATCTATTATTTTTCAGCTCAGGAAGTGCTGAAAGAGCTTATCTTTATCCTCTCCTTGCTATGACAGACTTTGTTATTCTGCTGGTGTGTCAAACCATGATCTCTCTCCCTGACCAAAATAAAACTGGTTGGTCATGGGTTAGGTGACTTGAATACAATGTACGGTCTCACTGTTTATTCAAGGAAATTGACCCAGAACTCTAGAAGCTATGGAAAAAAAAAAACTAAAAGAAAAGAATTGAACTTGAGAGCCATTTCTCACATATTCTCTCCATCTTGTGCCTAGTATATTCTTAGAAATTTCATTATCCAGCCAAACCCCACAATTAACTTCATAAACTTACTGTGGGTAGTTGGTCTCTTAGTCATATTTTTTCCCCACTTCTTCTTAGCGAATCTCTTACTAGTGTATTTTTCAAAATTAAAAATAGATCCCGAATCAATCTTTCATTATTAAAATGTTAAACATTCGGTACTTGCTGAGCAGAACTGCAGCCCCTATTAATTAACTCTTAGAATTAGTTGTTAAAGGCTACACATGTTGGGGGCACCTGAGTGGCTCAGTCCGTTGAGCATCTGACTCTTGATTTTGGCTCAGCTCATGATCTCAGGTCCTGGGATGGAGCCCTTTGTTGGGCCCCACGCTCAGTGTGGAGTCTGCTTGAGGATTCTTGCTCTCTCTCTCCCTCTGCCCCTTCCCCCAGCTCTCTCTCTCTCAAATAAATAAATAAATCTTTTTTAAAAAAGAAAGAAAGAAAGAAAGAAAGAAAGAAAGAAAGAAAGAAAGAAAGAAAGAAAAAGAAACAGCTACACAGTTTGGTGGCTTTCATAAATGAAGGTTGTACAATTTTTTGTGCACCACTAGGCAATCAGGATCACTGGCCTTTGGGATGTCTGGAGCAAGAGATACGGTTATTTCTTCTGGGAAGCTGCCTTATTTGGAAGGTAATATACATCCAGAGTCATCAGAAGTGCATGCTAACTCTGGCACTGATATGCTTTCATTGCTTTTGCAAACCATTCATGCAGGAGCTGTGAACACAAACTGCACTACACCAGAGTCAACAGGAAAGGCGAGCTTTATATATGGTAGAGGAATTTGCATAGCCCTAGAGGGTCAACTCAGCATGCTCTGCTAAAGATCCACACAGTGAAAAGCAATACATGAGGGTTCGAGGTTTTTGTTTTGTTTTGTTTTGTTTTGTTGAGAAAAGGCTCTCTCCGCAATATAAAACTTGATGCAGGATTCCTCACCCTGGCACATCTTTCTTCAAATTAAAACTCCAGGCCTGAAATAAAAATTGCTGGTGGGAGTATTAATATGCTTCAGGCTCTACTCTCTGTAAGGGGGAGACTGCAATCTGATCATAAAATCAGCTATTCATCCATTTGGGTGGGAAAGGAATGCCAGCCTTTACTGGGAAAAGAAAAAGAAGCCTATATTGGCCTGTCTTTCTCCTTGTGAATAGGTCAGTTTACTTGAATCTAAGTATCCCCGCATTGCAGTGACATCTCCAGAACTATAATCCCTCCTCTGCGCTAAACAGAACATGTTCGATAAGACACAGGACCCACACATTACCTTCCTAAGGGCTGAACAAGGCCAAATTCTGTGAAACAAAATGTTTCAACCCTAAAATGTTTCAAGCCTGCGCAGGATGATAGTAATCTATCAGCTAGTTTCCAACAGGGAGAGCCTATTTTATATTTCTCATTAAATTGTTTTCACAGAGTGTTGCGGGGTGGGTGGGGCAGAGAGGGTGGTGGGGTTATGGACATTGGGGAGGGTATGTGCTATGGTGAGTGCTGTGAAGTGTGTAAACCTGGCGATTCACAGACCTGTACCCCTGGGGCTAATAATACATTACATGTTAATTTTTTTAAAAAAAGAAAGAAAAAAAATTATCTTCACAGAAATATGATGAATAATGGCTTGCTTTGAAGATATTTTATTTTTCAGATATCCAAACATAAGAAGCAATATTTTTAACAAATTGTGTTATAAAGGAATTTACAAACAAGTTTTTTTTTATAAAACAATATTCTTGAATTATCAATAATCAATAATAATCAGAGGCCAGAAAAATAGGAGGTAGGGTGCCTTCCCATTTAAAAAAAAAACTTTTTTGATAGTGTTTTATATGGGTCAGTGCCTTATTCAACTCTTCTGCAATACTAGACTCTGTGTGCCAGAAATCTTTCTATTTTAGGTTCCCTGAGACCTACCAAAATGCTACCAAACCCTAGTGGGGGTGGATTTGGAAGCTAATTTTTAAAGGCAAAAGCTACTCGTTTTGTAGAAAACATAAAAAGATTTTTAAAGAAACACAATGTTTCTATTTTGTTTGCACAGTTAGGATTAAATTGTCTTGAATTTCCTATTCAATGTTTATAAAAATAACGAAAATATTATTATAAAGAATTAATAAATATTTTATAATTGTGTAATATTTCAATGAGGAGCCATGATTCATGTTCATTCCATTCCTACTATGGTGATGAAAGTCTTTGAGCATAATATGCATCACAGCATGATAGAAAACACACAAGCCCTGGAATCATACAAATACAATTTCAAATTTTGTCCATTTCTTTGAAAGACTATGTGATCAAGGAAAAGTTAATTTAGCCTTTCATAATCTCAGATATCTACATTTCAAATGGATATTAATATGTCTACCTGATCAGACTATTATGATAGATGACATTTTTAGAATATCTAGAAAAATTCCTGATATTTATTCTTGTGGTTAAATTATTTTATTTACTGCTATTAGCATCTTCACTGTCATAAAGACCTCAGACAGATGCCATAGAGGCAGCATCACTGAAGGATATTTTCAGTAATTTACCATTCATATCTCCTATGTCCTTGCAACCTTTTTTATAAACTTGATCTGAAATGTTGATTTCTCCATTTCTGTTGTTTTATATATTTTAAGATAATTAAAATAATATTTTAATATGATGTTTGACACACTGGAGTTAATTTTGCCTACGGCTTCAAAATGGATTATCAATTTATAGTGAATATTACTTAATGTTTTGGTCTTAGAAATGTATCTGGTACACTTCTATTGGTATTTGCCAAATATACATTTACCTATGTCTTTATTGGCAACCCTACTGCACCACGTCTTAATTATTCACAGTATATGGTGAAGTTTTGTTCTTTAATTCATATGAGTGTGCTTATCTTTTAACAAGTTTTATTTTACATATAGTTTAATAATTTTTCATAATGTTTTGACTGCCACAGAGTAAGTAGGAAAATAGTTATGGAGACTGATGTTTCAGAGAGCTGTAGGAGTCGGGCCATGCAATGCTGAAACACCATTGCCGTCATCATGGTTGATGTCTCCAGGAGGGGAGACTGGTATAAAACAGGTAACACTATGAAGCTGATATGAAGTGAGACATAGAGAGGGATGGAGAAAATTAAGAGCAGGACCAAAGGATGTGTGAAAAGAGGAAAGCTTCCATTCTGTTTTGGACTAAGTCTGAAAATATGTAATAAACAGGATTCCCCTTTTATGCTGCTCCCCATATATGATTTGGAGGACAGTAACATTTTAAAAGACTCATTTTCATTTGGACATTATTATCTTTAAGTGATGTATTTCTTAAAGACCATTTTTTTCCTCCCAAGTCTATTTAGGGGAGGTGGGGACTATACAAACAAAATCTATTTTGTCTATAACTTCTGTAGTAATTTAGATGGTATGTATTCAATTTTTAATTTTATTAGTGGGTATCTCGTGTTTTTAAGTGTTCAAAATTATATTTATCTAATTTTGAAATAAAGCAATGAGCAGATTTTTTAAGTTTATAATTATTTAAGGAGAATCTCGGGGCTTTTATTTTCTTTCTATATGCATCTGGTCATTATTTCTCACTCCCCTTCAATTTTCCTTGTTTTCTATAATGTAATTTAGGGTGTTTAAATCTGTATTTTTTTTTAAAAAAAAATGCTTTCCAAACACTGGGCTTTTTTCCACATATTTTTAATGTACTTAATTTGAAACCAAACTGTATAAACATGTAGTAATTCTGTAGGTTTATCTGGCTAAAATATTTATCATTAGTCTCTTTTATCTACAACCTCCTCTTCTTAGATTCTAAAGTTTGTTTCAATAATTGGAAAACATCTATGTAAGAAGGATAACTTGATGGAAATGCTTTTATTTCTATAAACATCTAAAATGTCTTGTACATTTCACACATGAAAATTAATTTGACTACCCCAAGTTAGTGTAGGTAGAAATTTTCTTATTTTATTGTTTTCTGGAAGTTAATCCTGTGGGAAGAGATCTAATATCAATATAAATTATAATCATTTTTATATTTACTTGGATGCTTATAAGGTATTTTTTAAAATATTCTGAATATGGCTAGATAATCAAACTTTTTACAGATTTCTTGAACTATATTATTTTCAGGTCAGGAACTATTTCTGCTATTGTTTTTTGTTCTAGATCCTATTATAGATTCTGTTCCATGAGCTCTGTTGTCTCCTTTTGTTTTATTTTTTTAATTTAAATTCAATTAATTAACATATAGTGTATTATCAGTTTCAGAGGTAGAGTTCAGTGATTCATCAGTCTTATATAATATCCAGTGCTCATCACATCACATGCCCTCCTTAATGTCCATCACCCAATTTCCCCATCCCCCCACACCCTCCTGCCTCCCCAGCAAACCTCAGTTTCCTATGATTAAGGGTCTCTTGGCATCAGGGAAATACAAATCAAAACCACAATGAGATATCACCTCACACCAGTCAGAACAGCTACCATTAACAAGGCAGATAACAACAAATGTTGATAAGGATGGCGAGAAAAGGGAGCTCTCTTGAACTCACGGTGGGAATGCAACCTGGTACAGCCACTCTGGAAAACAGTGTGGAGGTTCCTCAAGAGGTTAAAAATAGAGCTACCTTATGACCCAGCAATTACACTACTAAGTATTTACCACAAAGATACAAATGCAGTGATCCAAAGGGGCACCTATACCCTTTTTTTTTTTTCCTTTTTAGCTGTGCTTTATAAAGGAAAAGCAGTTCAGCTTTTGACCATAAAAGGAAGACGATTCCACTAGATGATGGGAGACAGAATCTTCATGTGTTCAGAACCCCAACCCCCCCCCACTCTTGTATGTTATATTTAGGACAATCAAACTGGCCAGATTTAGATTGCTGTCCAAACGAGGCTCCACGGGATTTCATTGCTACCTTTTCTCAGGGAGACCGGTGGGGCTGGATGCCGGGTGCGTGCAGCAAGGGGATCCAGCCACCATCACAGGACTTCATGGCTGCATTCAGACTCTGGGCACCCAGCGACTGTGTGGGACTGAGGACACTCACCCAGTGAGAAATTTCACACTCCATGTCTTCTAGAATGGAGGAACTGTAGGAACAGTGTTCTCAGAACATAGCACTCAGCGGAGCACTCAGCCCAAACATGTCTCCCAGGGCTGCCTGGCAGAATCACTCAGTGAGGGCTCTGGGGGGTCTCCATGCTGTGCAGCTCTTGGCAGTGAAGTCTGCTTGATTAGGGTAGGACGTGAGAACTGGTTTCCTTAGAGCAAGAACTCTGAGTTTGAGTGCACATGAGAGACTTCCAGGAGAACTTCTTATAACTCGGAGAGTGGACCCTGCCCCAGCGTGTCTGATTATGAGGGAGGCTTTCTATTGTTCATAGAAGCAATATCCACAATAACCAGACTGTGGAAAGACCTGAGATGTCCATCGACAGATGAATGGATAAAGATGTGGTATATGTATATAATGGAATATTACTCAGACATCAGAGGAGGAGTACTTACTGTTTACATCCATGTGGGTGGAATTGGAGGAGATTATGCTGAGTGAAATAAATCAACCAGAGAAAGACAATCAATCATATGGTTTCACTCATATGTAGAACATAAGAAACAGGCAGATCATTGGGAATGGGGAGGAAAACTGAGTGGGAAGTCATCAGAGAGGGAGAAAAACAATGAGAAACTCTTAACTACAGAAAACAAATTGAGGGTTGCTGGAGGAAAGAGGATGGGATAATGGGTGGTGGGCATTAAGGAGGGCATATGATGTGATGAGCACTGGGTGTTGTATGAAGCTGATAAATTATTGAACACTACATCTGAAAGTAATGATGTACTATAAGTTGGCTAGTTGAATTTTTTTTTCTTTTTTCCAATTTATTTATTTTCAGAAAAACAGTATTCATTATTTTTTCACCACACCCAGTGCTCCATGCAAGCCGTGCCCTCTATAATACCCACCACCTGGTACCCCAACCTCCCACCCCCCCGCCACTTCAAACCCCTCAGATTGTTTTTCAGAGTCCATAGTCTCTCATGGTTCACCTCCCCTTCCAATTTACCCAAAAGCACATACCCTCCCCAATGTCCATAACCCTACCCCCCTTCTCCCAACCCCCCTCCCCCCAAGCAACCCACAGTTTGTTTCGTGAGATTAAGAGTCACTTATGGTTTGTCTCCCTCCCTATCCCATCTTGTTTCATGGATTCTTCTCCTACCCACTTAAGCCCCCATGTTGCATCACCACTTCCTCATATCAGGCAAGGGAAGCAAAGGCAAAAATGAACTATTGGGATTTCATCAAGATCAAAAGCTTTTGCACAGCAAAGGAAACAGTTAACAAAATCAAAAGACAACTGACAGAATGGGAGAAGATATTTGCAAACGACATATCAGATAAAGGACTAGTGTCCAAAATCTATAAAGAACTTAACAAACTCAACACCCAAAGAACAAATAATCCAATCAAGAAATGGGCAGAGGACATGAACAGACGTTTCTGCAAAGAAGACATCCAGATGGCCAACAGACACATGAAAAAGTGCTCCATATCACTCGGCATCAGGGAAATACAAATCAAAACCACAATGAGATATCACCTCACACCAGTCAGAATGGCTAAAATCAACAAGTCAGGAAATGACAGATGCTGGCAAGGATGCGGAGAAAGGGGAACCCTCCTACACTGTTGGTGGGAATGCAAGCTGGTGCAACCACTCTGGAAAACAGCATGGAGGTTCCTCAAAATGTTGAAAATAGAACTGCCCTATGACCCAGCAATTGCACTACTGGGTATTTACCCTAAAGATACAAACGTAGTGATCCAAAGGGGCACGTGTACCCGAATGTTTATAGCAGCAATGTCCACAATAGCCAAACTATGGAAAGAACCTAGATGTCCATCAATAAATGAATGGATAAAGAAAATGTGGTGTATATATACACAATGGAATACTATGCAGCCATCAAAAGAAACGAAATCTTGCCATTTGCGACAACATGGATGGAACTAGAGCGTATCATACTTAGCGAAATAAGTCAAGCGGAGAAAGGCTAGTTGAATTTTTAAAAAGTCTGTTATGGTTTGTCTCCCTATCTGATTTCATCTTGTTTTATTTTCCCCTCCCTTCCCCTATGATCCTCTGCTTTGTTTCTTAAATTCCACATATGAGTGAGATCCTATGATAATTGTCTTTCTCTGATTGATTTATTTCACTTGGTGTGGATGGAACTAGAGGTTATTAGGCTAAGGGAAATAAGTCAATCTGAGCTCTGTTATCTCCTTAAAAGAAATTTGCCTCATTTTCTCCCTATTTATTATCATCACTTTTATCTGTTTAAGCTTTTTGTTTGTGATCCAGAAAGGTATCTCCAGTTAGTCTCTTACATCTTGAACTGTAATTTAATGTTTCTGACTTACCAAACCTAGATATGCTATTCTTTCACAAGTAAACTTTGCTCATAGCACTCTGTTCTGATGATCTACTACTATTCCTAGGTTGGTATTTCTTTCTATTGTGTCATTCTGAATCTAAAATGCTCTTATTTTGCTTGCAGTAAATTTATTTCAGGGAGAGATGATTAACACTAGGACAATGGATCTTGCCTCTTACATTGCAATCCCTATAATTTCATTTGCTGTCGGCCATTCCCCTCCAATTCCACACTTCATTTCTGTATTGAAAAGGAAGGTTCTATTTAATCAAGGTTTTGGCATATGGGCAACAATAGAAACTATAAATATTGCCCTGGGTTCTACAAGGGTTTTAAATGGGGCTTTATCAAATTTTCTAACTCAGCAACTCAATCTAGCACACTATAGGATCAGAGATGAAGTATTAAGAGACTGTTCTGGGATTGGCTGAGCAAGTCATGTCCCATCACCAATCCCCATTGTTTGATCTAGATAAGGGGTCACCAAACTACAGCCTGTAAGGCAAATATAGCTCATCTGTTTTTTAAATAAAATTTTATTGAAATATAACCATACTTCCCCATTAATATATTGTCTGTGGCAGCTTTCAAGCTGCAATAACAGAGAGGAATGGTGACAGCAAAAACACTGAGGCCTGTAGAGCCGAAACTATTTATTATCCGGCTCTTCATAGAAAAAAAAATTGCCACACATAATCTAAATTCCCTACAGCCAGTATAAACAAGAGTGCCAAGGACTCTGACTTGCCTTTCTTCTGCACTGTCATCCATAAGTCATATGGTCATCTTTGCCAGTAAGCAGCCAGAATAGCCTGGGACATAAGAAGTATCTATTTATAGCTTATCACCAAGATATCCTTATTATGATTGTCAGATAAAATATGGATGCCCAAGTAGATTCAAATTTCAGTATATATCCCATGAAATATTTGTCCATCTGAGATTCCAATTTAACTGAGTATCCTGTATTTTGATTTGTTAAGCCAGGCAACTCTACTTCTGATGTATACCCAATGGATATATGCAGATCAACTAAAACATCAGGTCCCACTGTATTAAAGGAACAAAAACAGCCCATGTATAACCTAGTCACAAGCTAGTATTTTTTTTTTTTACTTTAAATAAGAAAAGGCCCAATTCCAGTTGGATTAAACAGTAATGAAATGTATTATTTTAAATCATGGAATCCAGTCAGAGACTCCAAATTTACATTTCTATGATTCCTGTTGATCTCCCTCCTCTTTGTGCTGGACCAGTCCTCAAAGTGTTGCAAGATAGCTGCAGAAATTTCACATGTTCCATACAACCAGAGCTACAACTTCCAGAGTCAGCAATGAAACCATATAATTTTGGGGGTATCTTTTGGAGAAGCAAGAAACCATTTTCCAGAAACACTATAGTAATATTCCATTGAAGTTTCTTTGCCTAGGATTGACAAAGGAAATGAGACATCAAGATTATCTTGTGCAAATCATTTGGAGCGGGATATTAGGAAGTCAACCTTGATGACTACTACAGCTCACCTCTTTGGCTGCCCAATATCTACACATATTTCTAGAAATGCTAATATCTACGTAAACATATTTATATCCTTTCTAAAGAAAGTCTAAAATCTCTTCTGCACCCAGATCCATATACAAATTCTCCAGTTTTATGTGCAGCCTTCCTCATCAGTTGCCAATATGGCTTCTTCCAAACTTGGACAAAGAGATTAGGGATCCAAACCGAAAATAATGAACACAAAAAGGGCAGAAAGGACAAGTTAACAATAATAACATTCCCACTTAAAGATCTTCATTTAGATATGACCTTTTTTTGACCTTTTATTATAAAAATATTTCGTTTCTGACTATAGATTTCTGTCTCCTTCCCTTCCCTCTTGGTCTCGGATCGACCTCTGCCTTGAAGGAGTGTGAAACAGTTGCCTTCATGATGAGGGAGCAGGAGGCTGGCTGAGGACAAACCAAAAGCTGGCATCTTACACCCTCTCTCCATCTGCTCCCCTCAGTAATATGTGTGACATTCCTCAGCCACCACTGGCTGCCCTAAAGGAAAAGCAAATAGTTAACTTGCAGAGATCACAATCCTACAAGACAGGAGTCTCCCTTGGTTTACCAATGTCCTAGAGATTTACAACAAAGAAGCTCTCTTAACAATAGCACAATTTCCAGGGCAAATAACTCAGTTCCTCAAGCCCTAAATAAAGTTAAATCTCTTCTAAACCCAAATCTCACTAACAAGGACACTTGATAGGAGAAATGTGAAACTGTATCTCTAGATCTCCAAGATAGTGTCGAGAATCATTCCCAAGCATATGGCCCACTGATATACATCTAAAGGGTCTCACAAAAAGATTTTTACTACTAGTAATAAATAACCTTTCTCCCAACAATAGCTAGCCCCTCAAGGTCCTGGAGACCTTGCTTCCAAAATTCCTTAGAGACTAACATCACCCCCTTTGTTCTCACCTACCCAACTCCTGTGTATATAATCAGCCACTCCTCAGGATAATGGGGCAGCAACTCTTTCTGCCCATGGGTCCTGTCCCGGTGCTTTAATAAACCAGCATTTTGCACCAAAGATGTCTCAAGAATTCTTTCTTGGTCATCGGCTCCAGACCTCACCCCACCGAACCTCACCTAGGTTCTAGAACTTCATCATTCAGTTGGGAGGCATCATGAAGAATCTGATCTTTTACCCAGGACTGGCCTTTTTCCAGGCAGAGTGACTAATAAGAGGCACTCTAATGAAACCCAAACATTGTAGCCTGCTAAATTTCTGGCTCTCTGTTGCTATTTTGACTAAGGTTAGTTAAGATAGAGTATGTGGCTGTGTAACCATCAGTGGACTTAGTTATAAATCAAAGGCACAAATGACCTCTTTTTGAAAAAACTGTATTTATTTCTAATATACATTTGGTTAGACCACCTTCATCCAAATATTTTCTTTTAGGAATTTACCAATAGCACTAGGAAGAATTAAATCACCTCAAACCTTAAACTTTCCTTGTGGTTTTCCTTATACTAGAACCTGTATAGGAACTGATCTATGTTGCAGTGCACAACAAACAACAGTTTAAATGACTGTGGGTGAATGCTTAACTTGGATTATCCTCTGTCTGGGTATTCTCACTTACCATCACTCCCTTCTCCACTCAGCAAATACTTCCTTCAGGGCATGTTCTTTGGAGCACTCCACTTTGTTTTACCACATTCTGTGTCCCTGAGGAAGATTTCAACACCAAGAAACAGAAAATGCTCTGTGCTCATTTTGCTATTCTATACATATTACCTCAATGAAACAAAAATCTGCAATATTAAATCCAAACAGAGAAACAATTTTTTCTTTTCTTTTTTTTTTTGGTGGCAAAACAGCTCAAACATTTAAAAAACATTTGCAAAATCTGTCTTTTGAGATTTTGAGGAAAGAAAACAATATTCAACATCAGAAGTTATCGTTTTCATTATTCAGAAAGAATGAAGTGGGACACTGAAGGGACCTTCTCATTCATGAAGGTAATTATTTTCTCTGGCCAACGATCGTCACTACTGTGAGGTACAGGAGCTGTTTCCCTCAGATTTTAGTTTGGCTTTTTTCTATTGCTTTGCTTGTTTTCCACAAGCCCCGACAGGCTGCATGTCAATTCAAGACCCCGGAAGTGTATCTACCGAATGCGGCCGACAGTGCCCCACCTATGGCGGGGCAGGACGAATGCCTGAGTCTGGAAGGCTTCTTGGGTGTAGGGTTATATGTGCCCACAGGGAGACGCCTCCTGAGCTGGTAACGAGTATCCTTGGATACTAATGCCAATTCGACATTCCACACATCTAAAGTCACTTTTTATAAAAAGGCAAAACTTTAATAGGCCCATCATATTGTGTGTCCTAGGAGCTGACAGGCTTGCTTTATGAAAAGACTGTTGAAGAGGTACCAGAGACAGCCCTCCCTGGGGCTCTGCCTTTTTTTTTTTTTTAAATGGTCCCAATCCCTCCTTCCTTGTGCAAATCACACCTTAAACAAGTTAATTACCCCACCAACCATAACACATTTAACAAGGGACCTTTGAGTGCAACTCTGTAACAGGGGCTGTGTGAGGCATCAGAATACAAAGGAGAGAGGAAAGAGACTACTGGGCCCTCAGGGAACTCACTTTCTAGTAAGAAAAGAAAAACAGAGGTATTTACAAACAATCACCACAGAAGGGGACAGGTACCTGAGGGTGCTTTGTTGAGGCCACAGGGCATTAGGGAGAACCTGGTCGGGGAAGAGTCAGCCCGAACTGAGTCCTGAAGGAAGAGAAAGATTCTCACCAACTTTTTGGCTTTATAATGTGTTCATCCTACCTCTGTCACTTGTACTCAGCAGGAATGTATGAATGTACCCATTACATGTCTGCCTAAACTAGAATGCAAACATCTTAAAGGCAGAGAATATACCTACTTTTTAAAAGATTTTATTTTATTTATTTGACAGAGAGAGGCAAAGAGAGGGAGAAACAGGCTTCCCACTGAGTAGGGAGCCTGATGTAGGGCTCTATCCCAGGACCTTGGGATCATGACCCGAGCCAAAGGCAGATACTGAACACCTGAGCCACCCAGGTGCCATGAGAATGTACCTACTTACTCACTGGATTGTCCCTCTGTTTTATGCCCAGAGCTTAGGCAGTGGCAGACCTTTGAAGGTCCTCAGTGTTCTGTCTGCTGAATCTATGAGGAGTGAATTTGGGTCCTGAACCCCAGCTCTATTTCTGGTCCATGCAAATTCAACATGTTTAATGTAAAAGTAATCCTCTCTCCACATCGAGCTCTCACTGACTTGGCCAGTTTCTATCAATAATTTAGTCACTGGCTGCCTGCCATCATCTCAAAGATCTCTGCATTACCTTGGATTCTTTCATCTCCTACTGCCTACATCCAGTTACCACAAGCATCTTATTAATTACCGCTTGGTAGTGTCTCTCCCTTTCCCAGGGCAGAACCCTGCTTGAGGTCACCTGAGATGCCATGCTTATCTCAGTAGTGTCCTCCTTTCTCTCCCCCTCCAAGATCTTATCTGTCCATTCCATCCTGAGACCCTCCACTATGTTGAAGGACCTTCCCCTCTGGTTCATCTCTTTGCCATCTACTCAAACAAAATAAAAATACAATTTATCAAGTATCTTTTGTTTAAAATCAGACATCTTTCCTCACATCAAAAGATACAGGGAGAAGTCTAGGAAAAAATAGTCATGCCTTGGTAAATTAGTCATATTATATATATTAATTGCTGAGGCATCTAGTACCATCAACTTGGCACCTTTAAATAACATACATTAAGTACCAGTACAGTTTTATTGGATCAGGAGTCTGGACACTGAGTTTTCTGCTTCGGGATCTTGTAGGCTGCCATCAAGGTGTTAACTGGGCTTGAATGTCATCTGAGGTTCAGGGTTATCTTCCAAGCTCATATAGTTGTGGCTTTTGGCAGAATTTGATTCCTTGGAGCAGGAGGCCTGAAGCCCTTGGCCCTAGGAGTTGCCCACAGTCCCCTGCAGGTGGCCCTCTCCATAGGCAGCTCAGAGCATGCCAGCTTGCTCCTTTAAGCTCAGCAGGAGAGGAGAATGAGTGTGGGTGGGGTCATATGTATATAGATACTGTGCTATTAATCATGGGAGGAACAGCCTCACCTTTACCATGTAACAAAATCACAAGTGACAGCCCATCCCATTTTATATATTCCCATGTTCAAACAAGGGAAGAAGTCCCATTGTTTCATCCATACCCAAAGGGTTTTCCATAAAGGCATGTTAAGAAATAGCTTGACTCCATTTCTGATGTTTGATTACAAAAAACTTTTAAGCCTCACTCCTCCCTTGCCCCTTCTGCCTATATCTCAGTAAGTGGATAGCAAAGTCTGGGGGCTCCTTCCTGGGGAGCCAGAGGAATTCACACCATGGATGCCCTGCTACCTGTGTGATCATGACCCCAGTCACATCCTTGTGACTACCACAAAAACCTCTAGCCAGTTTTCTTTCACTGCTTTGCTGGGCCATTTTTAGACCCGCCTAAATTATATTATATTGTGCCTTGCTTTCCCACAAAGCCTTGTTATGTGAGTAATACACATTTTCATACCCTCTTGGTTTATGTATGGCATCATCCTTCTTGAATTCAAAGTGTGGGTGTCAGTCTGTCCTGTTTCTGCAGAATGTTTACAATAAGTATAAATAGCAAGAGAGGGAGGATCCAAGGCATTCACCCTAGGATCTATTCATCACCCCAACTTTAATTTGCCACAATTAGAAAAAAATGCATAGTCTCTCTACTTAAAGCCTTTTTTTAGCCTTTCTGTTGTGGGAGGCATAGAAACCATGCTACCAGGAAATTCTGCCTTGCTGCTATGAAAATACCCTGGATTACTATAGAAGGAGAAAAACAACATTTCTAAGATTTCATATTTTCAGACCTCAGTAGGAATAATCACAAACTTAATTATATTATTGACAAAGAATATTTTGAAAATGAAAAGTTAATGAGAAATGTTTAAATCTTAAAATAGCATGAAATGCATGTATTGATGTGTCACAGGTGAAAATAGAATATAGGCTCAACAAAGCAATAAAAATATAGTTATGTAGGATTGCATGTGGTGTTACATGTTCCCAGTTGTACCTTCTCATAGGAAAAGTTCAAATGGCAAATGAAGTGTTTTTTAATATTCTCATCTCCATATAAGGTTTCCAAGATCTTTTCATTCGGTGAAACTTCCAGTCTCTGGAATTGTGGAACTCTGGTTCATCCACAGGCAAGGGGTGACCAAGGAAGAGGAATATATATTGGAGAATAGCCAGTAATAAGTCTCTTTAGCTTTGCTCCCCAGTGCTTGTGATAGAAAAATCTAACCTTTCCCCCTCTTACCCTTGAGGAATGAGGCCCCGTTACTCCTCTTTTCTAGGCTGAATCCCACTTCCCCACTGCCTTTGCCTTACTAATCTTCAATTATTAGTCATATACCTCCACATGTACCCATGCTCCTGTGTGAGTGCTTCTGACTTGTATGTGGACATGTATTTTTTTTCATCTTTTTTACATTTCCATGTTGACTGAGGAGGTAAAAATAGCCCCAAGTATACCAATAGAGAGTAGAAGAGAGGGGTAAAAACTCAGAAAAAGCAGAGATTAATATTTGGAGCTCCAAGAATAGATTGTTTAAGTTAGGTGCTCTTCCTAAATCAATGATACACTCGTTAAAAATACATGAATACAAAGTTTTGAATATACCAGCCGTATGGGGAGCTTACTGTATGCAAGGGCTATTTTCTTCTCTGTAGTTACAGTGCTCATCATGACGCCTGGGCCTGAAGGCACCTAATTAGTATGGATGCAACTGAATTTTATACAGTATACTTTACAGTAATTACTTAGTTTAATAAGAACAGAGGTTCTTGTTTATGTTAATATACTATTATTCTTTATCCTTTGACTTATAAAATGTAGTCATTATACAAATATTCAAATTTCTGAATTTCTTTTCACAGAAAAAATTTTAAAATATATTCTCTTGGTAGGGATTAAGAACTGCAATAGTTTAATTTTTTTATCTTTTGGTTGGTAATTGATTAACATGTTCTACTGACTTGTGACTTTGCCCCCCAAAATTCACCTTTTCTTTGTTGCTAGCTTGTATTAGTTAGCTATTGCTGCCTAACAAACCACCTCAAGACCTAGTTATATGAAATCATTTATATTAAATCTCATAAGTCACAAAGCCGAGTGTCAGTTACCTTGACGGGGTGGCTCACATTTCTGCAAGTTAGTTTTATTCCATGTGTCTTTCATCTTCCTCCTAAGACCTGAGGGCCAGTCTAGGCATGTCCTTCTTGCAGGATGAGAGAGTCTATAAAGAACCTCAATAATGTTGATATTTTAGACTGAATAATTTTTTTCTTGTGGGGAGTTACAGGTTTTTCAGTAGAATCCCTGGCCTCTCCTCACTAGATCCAGTAGAATTCCCCAAGTTATGACAACAAATAAGGTTTCCAGATATTGCCAAAATTGCCCCCAGTTGAGAACCACTTCTCTAGTGCATAAGCAGAAATGTGCAAGGCTTCATGAGTCTTCTGCTCAAAGCTGACACACTATCACTTCTACTTTATTCCATTGGCCAAACGAGTCACATGGAGCATGAGTCAAGAGGAGGGGCAGGCCAACCTGCTCATGGCAGAGTTACACAAGAAGGGATATGAATAAAAGGAAGTAAGAGGAACCAGACTATTAAAATAATCAGTTTACTTCAACAATTATGACTTCAAGAACCTCAGTTTGGTATTTCCAAAAGCTCTAATAACGTTTCCATTAATCGCAATCTTAGTAGAACAAACTTCCAGGACTTAGGTCTTATCCTATGACTACTTCCTTTTTGGTGTGATTATTTGCAGCAGCTTCTAGACATAATAGGTATCACATAGATAAAATAACATTAGCACCTTTATACTTTATATACTAGGCATTTCCATTATAACACACAAAAATATCCCATCTAAAAATTTCTTATACTGTGATCTTAAGTTCTAGAAATGATAACAGTTATTTCTCACCTTTAAAAAGGCACATTCATTTAAAACTGTGACTATTTACAAAGCAACATGGAATAGCTTGCTTGGTGTAGAGCAATAAAAATGCAGCGTGTCCTCTCTATGAATCAGAACTGTATGCATGTGCTATAGAAGTTAAGTAACACAATTTAAGATCTTATTGTTTCCAACTTAGTGGAAAAAAGGAAAACAGGTTGCATATGTTGGTAAATATATACATATTTTTTAAAGAGAAACAACTGGGGAGCCTGGGTGGCTAAGTTGTTAAGAGTCTGCCTTCCACTCAGGTCATGATGCCAGAGTCCTGGGATCCAGCCCCACATACGGCTCTCTGCTAGGTGGGAAGCCTGCTTCTCTCTCTCCTGCTTCCCCTGCTTGTGTTCCCTCTCTTGCTGTCTCTCTTTATCAAATAAATAAATAAAATCTTTTTTAAAAAATTAAAAAAAAGAGAGAAACGACTATAGTTTAGGGAAAGAGCACATTGAAACTAATTCTTTCTTTTACATTTGGATAACCTTGAGCAAAGTCACTTATTCTGAGGTTCCATTTATTCAGCCACCAAGTATATTATTAGGTTGGATCACATGGAATTGCCAATATTCAACTACTTTTTCCCCTTCAAGCACAGCTATATCATGCAATTCAATAAAACAGAAAGCCACATCAGCCCCACAGTATTTTAAAGAGGATTACAAGAGTCAATTGTAGTCGATTTTGAATCAAACTAAGACATATACAAGGGTAAATAGTCAGAAAAATACAAAAATCTGTGATGCTTATATAGAACAATCTCTAAAACAAAGATACAACAGCATTTTCCAGGAAGCATCTGCTCCTTTTTTTAAAAGCTTTGATCAAATTCCAAATTATAAAAATGAGATCACATAAAAATTAGAGTGTCTGAAAATGTTGGAGGTGGTGAGGAGAGGGAAAGGGAATAAGAGGGAGAAGAAAATTTTCTTTACAAATAGAACAAAGAATAGCACAAAAGAGACTAAAAATGAAATCAGGGTCTGTTATTCTGAAATATTCCTGTGGGGGAAAGATGAATCTATTGTTTCTTGATTCTCTAAAGCAATCAAAACTTACCCTGGAAATGAAACAAAGACTAAAATGTTTCTTCTGAAGCTGAATAAAAGATGAGTCATGCCTCAAGGCAAGTTTCCTAAAAAGAGAATTTAAAAAGAATGAAGTGATAAAGAGATAGTATGAGCACAAAATTTTATTAAATTCCTTCTTAATTATAAGAGACGATGGCTCAGATGTGAGTCAGTTTGACCACCATGCATTGTTATGCTCATCTTAAGAACAGAAAATGAGCAATGTCTTTCTTTAAAAAGCAATAAAAAGTAAGCACTATAATACTTAGATTAGTGCTTCCAAAACCCAATTAATCATCAGAATTACTTGAGTTGCTTTCTTAAAATAAAGCACAGAGACCCTACTCCCAGTTGCCAAAATTAGACTCTCTGTCCTTGAAGTTCAAGAATTTGATTTTTTCAGAAGCTCCACAATTTAATCACTTAAGTTTGGAAAAAAAAAAAAAGGAAAAAAACAAACAAACCTTGATAAAACTTACAACCTATTGTTAGTTTCATTTATCTAAAGTAATCTTATTTCCACACACCAGAGATCAAGTTTTTTTTTTTTTTTTTTTAGATTCTTACATATATCCTGGCATTGGTGTTCAGTGAGTCAACCTCTGTGTCCCCTATGCTCTGAGCTTCTGTCTAACACTAGGTTAATAACTATTAATCTGCTCAGGCTTTCATAACCAAATACAACAGAGTAGATGGCTTAAATAATAGAAATTTTTTTCTTCCCAGCTCTGGAAGCAGGACGTCTGAGATGAAGGTGGCAGCATAGCGGGTTCCTGTTAGTTTGAAGCTCTCTTCCCAGCTGGTAAACAGACAACTTCTCGCTGTGTCCTCAAATGGCCTTTTCTCTGTGCCAGGGGTGAAAGAGAGAGACAACAAGCCTCGCTGGTGTCTCTTCTTATAGGAAACACTAATCCTATGGGATTGGAGTCTCATCTTCATGATCTCATTTAACCTTAATTACTTCCTTAGAGGCCCGGTCTCCAAATAAGTCCCACTGGGGGTAAAGACTTCAACATGTGAATTGTGGAGGGGGGGGCATATAAACATTCAAGCTATAACAACCAATTACCCCCTTCAAAAGAATCAAGTCTGTTGATTTTGATAGGTGTTTCAAAGTGCCACTTGTGATGGAGAAAAGACTCTTAAACCAAAATAAACTACTTTATATCCTTTGTCCAAATTGTACAGGTCTCCAGCGCATCATGCACTGTCTAAAACATTAAATAAGTGGTTGTGTATTAAATAATTTTATCCCCCTTAGAGGACCAAGGAGAATATTTATGATGTCCCTTCCTGAAACGCTAGCCCCATTCTCTGGCCTTGTATGCTTTAGAACCCTAAACATCCCTCCTAGGCGGGAGGTGGGAGTTACTGTGTTCCTTATGGAGGAATCTGACGAAAGAGCATGTGGAGATGCATATGCATTTGGAGAAGTCTCCAATTTACGAAGACAAGGTTTTTTTTTTACAAGTAATTTACAAAGAAAAGCTATTGAATTTTTTTTTTTTTTTGACAAAGTAAAGTTATAGTAAAAAAGTCTGCTGGATTTAAGCCATCCATGCTTACTTCCTGATTAATCCCAGGGCAGATTAGATAAAGAAGACTGAATCTTCGTTGAAGAAAAGGAAAAAAAGCCCAACTCTAGTCATAGCAATTTCTAGAACTTTTTCTGAAGAAAATAAAATCAAACGTAAGATCAAAGGTATAGGTAAAGGATGATCATCAAAGAGCGAGCTCCTCCATCATTTAGTTTCCTTTCTCAGCTTCTCTCTGAGGGCTGACAGTTCTCAGAGTTTGGTTCTTTGCCCTGTCCTCTTGTCTGATAGGCTTTAAAAGCAGAGAAATGCAATTGGAAATATCGAAAGTACTAACAAAGAGAGAAGAAAGAGATAAATTATAGCATATCCAGACAATGGGACACACTGCAGTCACTGCAAGTGGCAATTACAGGAAATTTTAATGAAATGAAAATATTCCCTATGTAACATTAAGCAAAAACAGCAAAAAATCACTTCATAGTGTGGTAGTTTTACCTCAATTTAAATAGTTAAGTAAATAAATGACATTCAAACAGGTAGATTAAATATATATACATAGAGAAAAAGATTGGAATGAAATATAATTTAATAATTGACTAGTTATTATTTCTGGATGTGAACTTTGAAGTCATTTGTATTTTTCTCTTCTTTAGTTTCTTTTTCCCAATTCTTTGGTAATAAAATTTTATTATGTTTGTAATCAGGACAAAATGAATAAAATAAACAGAACAGCAATGAGTCATAGTGTTACTCCTTCTAACACTTGGGAAGATATGAAGAATTTTGTACCTACATAGGTCTATTGACCTTCCCTATGGTAAACTAACATTTAATGTTCATAAATCTAAATTTCCCTCATTCTAAATTCTTCATCTTTCTTGGTGATTTCTTCCTTTTGAGGCAACAGAATTGCCCTGAAGTGTTAAAAATAACAACTTTCTATCTCCCATTTTTTGTAAGTCAGCTTTGAACACCTTTAGTCTGAGGTACCTGCAGGAGAGATCAATAGCTCCAATAAAGAATCAATATTCTTCAAGATAGATGTTGGGACTGGAGACGCAGAGGTAAGAACCACTGATTAGAGGTAGTAGTTGAGAACAAGTAGGTAGGATCAACCAAAGAAACCTCACCAGACAAGAGGACAGGACAAAGAACCCTGAGGACTGCCAACATTCAGAGAGAGGTTGAAAAAAGAAAAAAAAAAAAAAAAAAAAAAAGAGGTGAGAAAGGTACAGTGGTGGCTGAAGAGGAGAAAAGGCTTTGCTGAGGAGGGAGATGGACAGGTGGAGAGAGAAGGGCATTTAAGTGTAGATAAGTGATACTAGCAGGAATAAAGAGACAGAAGTCTTTTTGGATAGAGACTTTGAAAATGGAACGATAGGTTGGAAATCCAACTGTGAAAGATGTTGAATTCCAGGTTAAAAAGACGAGACTTCATTCTCCAGGCTGGAAGAGCTGGAGTGTTTAATTACAGTGAGTTTTGAAAGCCTGAAATTGATGAGAGGGAGGACAAAAAGTATCCTCAACCCCACAGCTTCCTTTTATGCATTAAGAGTAAAGTCAAAGGGAAGTAAGTATTTTTATAGAAAAAAAAAAAAAACCCATTTTAAAGACCAAGGAAGTGATACTTGGAATGAGGGAGTCTATTTAGAAGAAGTATATTTTTCTACTATATATTATACATAGTCTCAAACTGCTCAGTGTCTTTTAACCCTATGACTTTTGGACAAAGTTCCTCATCGATTTCTTGGAAGGATGAAATTACTTTATATAAAGCCTGTAGAATAATAACTAGAAGCACTCAACAAAAGTAAGCTTCCATTAATATTATAATTATATCTTGATCACTTTTTGATGTGATGCAATTTAGTCACAATGTTGGATTCGGAAGAAGTAAAACTAAAGCTGTCTACACAGGTGTGTAGCCTGATGTCAGACATTTAACTTCTCTGTTTCCCATTTCCACATGCACAGAAAAGAGCACAGTAAATTCCATCACCAAGGAGCTTGAGTACCCATTAATATCCCCAGAGGAAAAGCCTGAGTGGTGAGGCCATTAAATATAGTCAGGAAATCTTCATGCTTAAACATCATGTATATGAAACATTCTAACTGCAGCCATTTGCACAAACTGGGAGCAAAACAGAAAGCTTTTTGGGAGTTGACTTAGTCAACAAAATCCCAGGCCTGGCTGCAATAGCTTGTGACTTTTGAACCCCTAAATCCATCTCTAGGTCCCCCAAATTGCACCCATGGAAGAGGTCTTAGAAAGCTGATCAACCCAAGGAAAGGCAGCCTCTCCTAATCCCTCCTCGGCAGAAGCAATAGAAGAAAGGAGCAAGCAGCACAACCCCCTCCACGACCCACCTCCAACACACACATAGGCTGAAGAAGCCAAAGAAAAGAGAAGATGAGACTTTCTGGGGCACCTGGGTGGCTCAGTCAGTTCAGCATCTGTCTTTGACTCAGGTCATGATCCCAGAGTCCTGGGACGGAGCCTGCGTTGGGCTCCCTGCTCATCAAGAAGTCTGCATCTTCCTCTCCCCTCAACTCATCCTCTCTTTTGCTCTCTCTCACTCTCAAAAAAATAAATAATTTTTTTTTAAAAACACTATTAAAAAAAAAAAAACACTTTTTTAAAGAGAAGAACCGGAAGTTGTCAGAATAGCTATGTGACACCGGTACCTGCCTCAGTCTCTTTTGCCACACCCAACTTCTGTGCTGTTGGTTGCTAAGGGCTGACAGCCACACCCTCCTTCATCAACTAGTTTGCCAATCAGAGCCAACGGACTCAGAGATGTTTGGGAGAAAACCCTGCAACTGAGTGGTGGCCAGCAGCTAAAGACTGACCGTTACAGGTATAAAAGCCTAACCCTTTTGCTCAAGGCAGGACAGCTCTGTGGCACCCTTTATACTCCAGAACTCAATGGATGTGAGGCAAGAGTTCAAGGTAGAGTTCATACAGCATACCACAAGAATTCTACCGTTCTTTCAGGGCTACACTTAAAATTCCAATTCAAAAAAGGGGACAATGGGAAACACAGCCGTTACCTTTGAATAACAAATATCAAACCCCTCAGGGTAACCACAGCAAGGACTTGATGGGTGTGGCTGCGGCTGATATCACATCGTTTAGACTGTAGGTCGCCTGACCATGAAAGGCTTATAGGGAGCACTTCCTGGCAATGATGGTAAACAGGATCTATGTATGAGAAGATGCATATCGATGTTAGGGAACCAAACCGGCATACACAGCAAGATTTTGCTGCTGTCTCTGCAATCCACTCTTCCATAATCCCTTATGAACAGAACTCAGATTTTGTTTGAAGTGGCAAGAATGCTGTCTATAGCTACATTTTCTGTTCCAGAGTGGCAAGGGGTCACTACATGACCTAGTTCTGAACAATGAGCTAGAAGCCGAGGTTATTGGACAAAGCTTCCAGAAATACCTTTCAACTGGGAGCAGTGTAGCTGGTATAAGCCTTCACCCCCCTCTCCTTTTTGCTGCTGGAGGTAGAATAGCCATCTTACACCGGAAAGTGACAATTATTAGAGGAAAGCCACATGTTAAGAATGTCATAATTGTAGAGTCACAGTATCAATCCTTACCTCTTTGCATCACTCTATGCCAGATTTCTTATATATCAAGTACAATCTTAATTCATAACTTATGTGAAAAGAAAAATGATCAAATAACAAATCACTTCACCAAAAAATTCCAATGCAAATGTATAACAAATTTACAACGCAAATCTCCAATAATCAATACAATTTTTTAAAGTTTTATTCTTGGATAAGAGATTGGCAAAGGTTAACATGGAAAAATATATAGTAGCAGAAAAACTATGGCAAAGAAGTTACTCATGACTGTTAGAAACATACACTGATATAACATTTCTGAGGGAAGGTTTAGTGAAGTATCTATATGTAAAATGTGCTCACCAGATTTGTGGTATAAGTAGTCTAAGTAAATGCATTTCTGTTTTCATATGTTTAATGGAAAGCTTCATAAAATGATTATAAAAATCACTATTCACGAACAAACTGTATAGGTAGAAAACTCAAAGGAATGCACAGATAAACTAGTAGAATTCATAAATGAGTTTTAGAGTTCCTATTGATAAAAGCCAAAAACTGAAAAAAAAATTGTAGATTAACAATAGAGAATTAAATTATGGCATTTCATACTGTGTGATAATATAACAAAGAGATTAATCACAAATGTTGCAGCATGATTGGCTCTCAAAAACACAACTTCGAGCAAAAAGAGCCAGACTCAGAGTACATACTGAGTGATTACATTAAGATTAATTCAGAAGCAAACAAAATTAATCCATGGTGTGTGAAGTCAGGAGAGTGCAGTGGCTTCTCAGGAGATACTGAAATTGGAGACTTCTGCAGTGCTGCTAATGTTTTCTTTCTTTCTTTTTTTAATTTAAATACAATTAGCCAACGAATAGTACAACATTAGTTTTTGGTGTAGTGCTCAATCATTCATCAGTCTTTTTTTTTTTTTTAGTTTAGCACCATTTATTAAATGATCTCAGCTGTTGTTGTAGCTGCTGCGTGTCAGCCTGTTCTTAAAACATAAAATGCTCTTCCAATTCCTCTTGTCCAGGACAGAAGGATCTTCCAGGTAGCACGCTAACAGAACAAGAGACTCCGGGGATGCCAGCTTCAATGATGGTGCCATCCAGAGAGGGAGAGGGTCATGGCACATTCAACTGCGGCTTCCAGAGGTTTTGAAAAAGGAGCCTTTGGGGGCCCAGCCTGCCTGGCATTTTGATGCTGTCGGTGTGGGTTTTGTACTCCATAATTGTGTTCGGAGGTAGATTAAGCACTGGTTGCTTGGTCAGTGGCAGTCTTATTCCATATTGAAATAATGTCCTCCCGAAACCGGACAGAGACCACAGCCCCACAGATCTCCTCCCCAACCATGAACTGTTCCCCCAACATGGCCAGGATAAGATTCTCCCAGCAACGGGACGCCAAGCCCTTCCGTAGCCGAATAATCCACCTGCCACCATTTTTATTTGCATCATCCTCCCACATGGGTTTAATTCCTTCTTTGAAGAGATGGAAGTCACTGTGGCCTGTCAGGTCCCCGGGATGTACCATGTGGCTATAAAACCTCCAGAACTGCTCCACGGAGGCAAAGGTGCCAATCTGTTTGATATTCTGTTCATAGCTCTGTGAGCTGGTGGGACCGCCAGGGGTCCTTCCGGAGTACCAGAAAGTATAGTTGTACTGCAGGGGATGCTCTGCTGGTCCAGGCACAACAGCCTTCCTCTTACTGCTGCCCTGATTCTTGTCTCGCTCCATTTTTTCCTTCTCACCATCTTTCTGTGTGCTGTTTTCTTCATTCTGATCATGGTCCCCACTGTCATCGTCTTTCAATGCGTCGAACTTGTTGTTCATCCTCTCACCGCCGCCGTCCTCACTGCCTCACGGAGTCAATCATTCATCAGTCTTATACAATATCCCACATTCATCACATCACGCGCCCTCCTTAATGCCCATCACCCAGTTACCTCATCCCCCCACCCCCTCCCTATCCACAACCCTCATTTTGTTTCCCAGAGTTCAGAGTCTGTCACAGTTTGTCTCCCTCTCTGATTTCTTCCCATGCAGTTTTCCCTCCCTTCCCCTGAGGTCCTCTGTGCTATTGCTTATGTTCCATATTGACCTAGGTACCAGTTACATGGGTGTTTTCACTTAGCAAAATGCATTGATTTGGAAGATCTACATACATTTCTGCAACTACGTTAGGTTTCCTTAAATGTTTAACTTAAAAGAACATGATAGTGAAGACATATTCCAAAGGCTTAATATAAATTCAGCACACAATGGAAGCTGAGAGAACAACAGATTTCTGAAGAAGGAAATCAGCTGGCGTCCAAGCCACATGAAGCAGCCACTTGGAGACACGCCTGCTGATAGCCAGCATCAGTTGCCGCCTTATGGATGAGTTATTTCCAATGTCCAGTCTAGCTGATCAGATAATGACAAACCAAGCTAAAATATGATTGCAATTGCTTCAGTTCCGTGAGTGAGACCTGCCTAAGGTCTTTACAAATACCCTAATTTCCCCCGGCACCTGCTTGATGCAGTCAGTTAAGTGTCCAGCTCTTGGTTTCAGCTCAGGTCCTGTTCTCCGGGTCGTGAGATCCAGCCCCATGTAGCGCAGATTCTGCTTAAGACTGTCTTTCCCTCTCTCCGCCCCTCCCTACCCTGCTTTCTCTCAAATAAATAAATAAATCTTTAAAAAAATCCTAATTTACAAAGTCATGAACACAATTAGAAGGTTGTTTTAAGAAGCTACACTTTAGAGGAAATCTGTTGCATGAATAGAGTAACTGGGGAAAAAAAAAAAAGAGCATCTAAGTTCTGATTACTAGAGCTCCTGTAAAGAGAAAAGAAAGAAAATGGTGAAATTGTTTTTTAAATAAGGACAATAAGAAAAAAAATAATAAGGACAAAAGAAGGAAATCTTGCCATTTGTGACAACATGGATGGGTCTTGAGGGTACAAGGTTAAAGTCAGAGAAAGAGAAAGACTGTATAATCTCACTTATATGTGAAATCAAACAACAAAAACAAAACAAAACAGAAATAATCTCATAAATACAAGTAACAGATTGGTGGTTGACAGAAGTGGGGGTGGGGGATAGGTGAAATGAGTTAGGAGGTAAAAGGTACAAACTTCCATTATAAAATACCTAATTCATGGGCATGTAAGCTACACCATGGCAACTATAGCTAACAATACTGTATCGTATATTTGAATATTGCTAAGAGAGTAAATCCTGAAAATTCTCACCATAGGGGGAAAAAATTGTGATTATGTGTGGTGATGAATGATAACTAGAGTTATTGTGATCATTTCCCAATACATAAATATATAAAATCATTATATATTATATGTTATGTGTCTGAAGCTAATAGAATATTTTTGTCAATTATTATATCTCAGATTTTTTAAATGAAAAAAATTAGAGTAATATAATAAAATTCCCTGGTGCTCAAGGAAAACAATATTTGTTAAACTGAAAGGGACCACTGAGTACTAAGTCAAGTGAAAACAAATACTTTCTTAGATATGTAAGTGGGAAATTTCAGAACATCAATGTTTCCATTCCTGGATAGGGACCAGATAGCAAAGAACATTCTAGCAGTCATTCCCATCCTCCTGTACTGAGAAACCAATGGTTAATTTCAAAAATATTCTACACACATATATCAGATGACTATACATTGGTTAAAAGTGACAATTTAGCCCCATATGTCTTGTCATAGAAAAATGGCTAAAAAATATTGGGAGAAAGAAAGATGTGAAAATGTTGTTAGGGAGTTTGCAGAATAAAAATCCACATTTTCTAGAGAAGGTGATAAAATAAGGAGAAAATAGGCTTAGTGGTAAAAGAAAACTGTAGTGATTAGGAATGCAACAATTTTCTATACTGGAATTAATAATAGAGCTTAGTGATAAGAGACTTGGGTCAAAAGGCAGGAGACCTTGGATGTAACATGTGAGTTTTCCATTAATTATTTGTATGTGAGCAAGTCAGAAAAACCTCTCGGGTACTGGAGTCCCTTGTTTGTAAAACAGGAGAGTTGCACTGAGTCCCCAGGAATGAAGTTCAGTCATCCTGTGCCTGAAAGAAGTCACAAGGATTTCCTCGACACTGGCGGTATCGAGGAGTTTCTTGGAGGAATAGACTTGTTTAATCAACCAAGAAATTTTCGCCTACCAGCTACAGTGTCCTGAAACACTACTACCACTGTAGCTACCCAGATGAGGTAAGGTTGAAAACTGATGCAGTTGCTTGGGTACATCAAGCCATTCCCCTATAACTGCTTGTTAGAAACAAACATAAATTGGTGTAATTCTTTACTCTTCAGCCATACATTGAGAATTCTAGATTTACCTTTTGTAACACACAAATGTCAATGACTTTCATGAATTTATACTACCTTGTGTCAGGGATGAAATTGTTGATAATGCAAAAAGTTTCCTGTTCTCTCATTTATGCTCTTGAGCCTTTCTCTCTCTTTTTTAAAGATTTTACTTATTTGTCAGAGAGAGAGAAAGAGAGCATAAGCAGGGGGAGCAGCAAAGAGGGAGAAGCAGGCTCCCCACTGAGCAGGGAGCCTGATGTGGGACTTGATCCCAGGACCCCGGGATAATGACCTGAGCCAAAAACAGATGCTTAACAGAACCATTCAGGTGCCCCTTGAGTCTTTCTCTTTATAAGAAGTTCCTGGCACACACCATAATTTAAGTGAAATGAAGGAAAATAGAACAGAAATTAAAGATTAAAAAAGCAAGTAGACATCAGGTATTGTGAGTTTAAAAACTGCACACCATTTAAAGTCTGTGTACTGTATCAAAGTATGGAGGTCAATACCTCCAATCTTATCTTCTTCATCAGTTACTGCAGAAGCTCTCTTATCTCCTAGCCATCCACAATTAATTTGTTTTATTAGCTAACACTTTCTATTTCATACATAAAGCTTAAACACAGATGCTCACAACACTTAAAATGCTCTCTGATCCTGAAGTGTCCATGTGTATGCCTGAAAGCTTCCTCTTACAAGTTGAACTGTATGCCTATTAAGAGTTTATCATATTCAGTCCCAAACCATTTTAGGTCTGTTATATCTGTATTAGGATACATTACTCAAGGAAATCTTACATATATACATGAGTACAAACATAATGGGAGAAATCTGGAAGGATCCTGTGCTGAGACTGATTATCCTCCATTTCTGAGAAGTCATAACTGTATATTAGATAATGAATTAGGGGGTTGATTTATTCAAGAAAGATGGCACAAACCTGTAATCACTGATTCCATAGACAAAGAAAATGCCTATTGAAATATCGGTAAATAAAGCTACCTTTCTATGCTTTAGGTCAAAGTCAAATGTTTTCTTTGTGTGTTTATAAGTCAGATGTCTAGGTTATGCTGGAGTGACCCTCTTCAAATTCCAGTCATTCAAACAACAACAGTTTATTGCATACACTTTATACCCATTCCAATATGCCTAGAAGAAGGAGACTTCAAATAGTTAAGGCTATTGTTAATGAACACCCAGGTTGAGTTTATGAGTTTAGCCAACTGTTAAAATAGAAGAAACACAGTGTACAAAGGATTCCTCTCGCTTCTAACACCACCTTCAAATTTGGTAAGGGGGGAAGGGGAGCCCCAAACTAGTCTCAGGTAAAATAATTCACTAGAAGGATTCACAGAACTCACTAAAAGCTGCTGTATTCATAGTTATGACTCACGACAGGGAAAGGGTATGGGCCAAAATAAGCCAAGGGAAGAAAGCATAGGAAGGAGAGAAAAGTACCACCTGTGGGGTTTCTGTTGCTCTCTCCCCATGACATCATGAACATGTTACTTCCCCAGCATTCGTGTATGATGGTATACACTGAGTTCTGCCCCCCAGGGAAGCCTGGAGTTCCATCACATACTGCCCCCATGGCTGTCCGTTAGTCTCCAGCACCTCCAGAGGTTCAGGCTGACATCTTCAGTCTTCAGTTTCTTCCCAAGGCAAACAAAGACACTCCCCCTGGGAAGCACACCCTCGGGGACTAGAGATCACCTCCATTAGCCAAAGGCAAAGGCCAGAGCTCTCTAAGTTAACTTAATCCTTCACTGCACAAACCTGTGTTATTATTTCACATTTGACTGACTTTGGGGTTAATTAGCCAAATATATGACCCAATTTCCTTGGAGAAGAGGACTCCTGCTAAAATCAATCTATTCTAAGTAACCTTTTAGTGTCAGTTGCATGCTAATGATCTCAAATATACATGGTCCACACGAAATGAATACAAAACATGCTTCTCTATGCCAGATGGGGTGGGTTGTTTGGTAAAGTAGAGTAATTTCTACACAGTGGAGAAAACTTTCCTAGACAGCATCTAATCTGGTAGCTGTCTATTCACACTAAAACCCATGATTATTTTTGTTACAGCTCATACTTCTTGACTTCAATTCAGAAAGCATGTTATGGGAAAAGCAAAGCCATTCCTGAGTGAGAGGCATTTCAAAGATAATGCATTGGAAGAAAGGAAACCTTTTAAATTGAGCATTGCATGAATCTGTGAGGGAGGAAATTGGGGACCATAAAAAATTGTGATTAATGAAAGCTCAGTGTTCAACATGTGAGCAATTGCAGATAGAAAAACTGAGACCTTTTTGCAATTCAAATAGAAGCCTTGATAAGGGCTTAGCCAGGTTGTCCACATGCCAATGAATATATAGCTGTCATTTCTGGGAGTTATGATTGGGATATTTGGAGAAAGCTTTATAAACCATGTGCGACATGAGTATTGCTTTTGAAAGAGATTTATAATTAGACATGCAGGAAGGAAAGGGCAAGATACCCCAGACTAGAGGAGCATTATGGTCCAAGACAAAGAGGTAACTTGTCCAAGTAGCTGTAAGAAATCTAATAGAGCTATTAGGGTAAAAGAGAGAATCTTGCCTGGGGATGGGGAGGGAAACTACAGTTAGGGTCAGAGAGAATTACATAGAAATCCAGTTGTGGACGTTTAGCAGAAACTCTGGATCTTATCTATAAACTAAGGGAAACGCTGAAGTGTGAGCAGATTAGGTGATGTGTACAAAGAATTATTTTCTAAATATCTTTTAGATCATAGTTTCAGGGATAGGTTACAGTAGAGACAGACTGCGAGCCAGAATATCACATCCCTTTCTTGTGAAAATGTTAATTTCCACTCCTCATTTGTGTCTTGTATAGATACATGTAGCATAATTCAATGTCAAAGACATAAAAGTCTGGAGTTCACAAATATGAATTTATTTTCCTTAACCAAACTATTTCCATCGTAAGTCTCCATTACACTGTTGGAGGAATATTTCATCTCAATTAGGGTATATTTAGTCCTTTCACTTGTTAACTCTCAAAATCAGGATTCTCCAACTCCCTTCCCCATCCACAGGACTGGCTTCCTGTTCCCAGACAGCCTGATGAATTCACATGCCAGGGCTGGGACAAGACGGTGGTGTTTTACACTGCACGGTGGTGGCTCTAGTCCTTACAAGATGCCATCTTTGTTGGTATCGATCCTTGTTGCCATCTACTGCTGCTGGCCTAACCTCTTTATGGTGTGGTGTCCACATACCACAGTCATAGCTGTCAGCACTTTGCCATTATCATGATACATCGTCTAGCCTGCAGAACTTTCTCAGACACTTTTATGGCCTTTCGAGAGCAATTGGAAAATTCTGTATACTTTCCCATGCCTCTGTGAGATTAAGGTGATCCACTTTAGGAAGTGGAGCAGTGGGGATGTCTCAGCAACATCCTCTGCCAAACACCCCCTGAGGTAAGCTTCAGCTCACCTCCATTGTTCATCCCCACCTACCAAATCTCTATGGGAAGCCCCTTCCCAGTAAGTGAAGTATAGGTTAACTTTGTTCTCAGTCCCAAACCCATCTAGGATTTCTGTCTCCATTCTTCTCACCTGGACTTCTCTCTTTCTATCTGTTTATTTTATTGTTTTCCCCTGGCCATCAAAAACCATCTCCATTATGATAGGAAAACAGGCTCTTACACTATCATTCAGTCCTCCCAATCATTTTCCTGAGGACTTCATTTTCTGAGGACTCCAGGCCTTTTGCAAATTCCCTCCAAACACTTTTCTCTGTGAGACTCTTGTAATTGCAAGTCTTAGAAGCAGGCCAGAGTGGTCAGCTTAGTAAATTCTGGAATTAGATCTCCAAGGGTTGAGATTGGGCTCCACCCTTTGCTAACGGTAGGAATTAATGCAAACAACTTTACTACATCATTATCAAATGATAGTTATAATTACCTAAATCCATTGGATTGTTCCAAAGATAAATTCATATGTATATAGAAAAGTCTTCAACTGGCACATGACACATAATATGCACTCAAGAAATAAAATTGAGCCATCTTCTTTCATCAAAGAGTATTGTGATCTTCTTTCATCAAAGAGTATTGTGTCAACTCTGGGTTTTTCAGAACTCTCTAGATCAGAGTTTCTTAACCTCGGCACTATTATCATTGAGAGTAAGATAATTCTTTCTATGGGAAGCTGCCCTGTGGTTAGCCTCTAGCCACTGGGCTCCAAGAGCATTTCCCTCCCATGTGACATGTGACAACCAAACATGTCTCTACACCTTGCCAAACATCTTGTGAGAGGTGAATCACGCCTAGTTGAGAATCACTGTGTTATGTGGAAGTCAAAAGCCAAGGATTTTTAATCTTTTTATTCTCCTTTTAGCCTTTCTACTAGGTGATAAGCCTCACACTTGCAATCTGATCTCAGTGGATGGCCTGAAGGCTATTATGGAATCACAGGGAAAAAAAATTAGTTAATATTTCAATATTGTAAGCCTTCACTCTGCAAATTTTTAAATTATAATCTTACTGGAGGGCAATAAATAGACAGGACAGCACTTAACTCTCCCAATTTGGCTTTCTTTGGTTGATTCAATGTGAAGGTAATTATAGTATTTCTGGGTGATGGTGGACATTTAAAAAATGAATAATATCAATGCTGACCAAGATATAGTACTACAAAGCATTAACCCATTTTTTAGAGTTCAACTCATTATAATGACCACCATAATTAATTAGAAATATGTCATCTACATTCATATTAAATAGCCCATTCATATTTCATGGCCAAACAAGACCCCTGCTAAATAAGATAAAACCAGTTTCTTTTATTTAAAGATTTATTTATTTATTTGAGAGAGAGAGAAAGAGCATGAACAGAAGCAAGAGGGGCAGAGGGAGGAGAGAGCATTTCAAGTTAAGACTCTGTGCCCACCATGGAGCCCAACACAGGGCTCAGTCCCATGACCCCGAGATCATGACCTAAATCTAAACCGAGAATCAGCCACTTAACTGACTATACCAAGCATGCACCCCTAAAATCAGTTTCAAAATGTTCCTGATGGTTTATTACTTTATTTTTCTTGATGTATTACTCATTGCTCGAAGTATTTTTTTTAATTTTTAATTTTTATATAAACATATAATGTATTATTAGCCCCAGGGGTACAGGTCTGTGAATCGCCAGGTTTACACACTTCACAGCACTCACCATAGCACATACCCTCCCCAATGTCCCAAACCCAACCACCCTCTCTCTGCCCCCCTCCCCCCAGTCACCCTCAGTTTTTTTTTTTTTTTTTTTGTGACAGTAAGAGTCTCTTATGGTTTGTCTCCCTCCCAATCCCATCTTGTTTCATTTATTCTTTTACTTCCTCCCCAAACTCCCCATGTTGCATCTCTACTTCCTCATAACAGGGAGATCATTTGATAGTTTTCTTTCTTCAATTGAGAAAATCTTATTCTGCTAAGCACAATACCCTCTAGTTCCATCCATGCCATCACAAATGGCAATATTTCATTTCTTTTGATGACTGCCCAGTATTCCATTGTATATATACCACCTCTTCTTTATCCATTCATCTGTTGACAGACATCTAGATTCTTTCCAGAGTTTGGCTATTATGGACATTGCTGCTATAAACATTTGCCCCTTTCGATCACTATGTTTGTATCTTTAGGGTAAATATCCAGCAGTGCGATTGCTGGGTTGTAAGGTAGCTCTAGTTTCAACTTTTTGAGGAACCTCCATGCTGTTTTCCAGAGTGGCTGCACCAGCTTGCATTCCCACGAACAGTGTAGGAGGGTTCTCCTTTTCTCCGCATCCTCACCAACATCTGTCATTTCCTGACTTGTTCATTTTAGCCATTCTGACTGGCATGAGGTGGTATCTCATTGTACTTTTGATTTGTATTTCCCTGATGCCGAGGGATGTGGAGCACTTTATCATGTGTCTGTTGGCCATCTGGATGTCTTCTTTGCAGAAATGTCTGTTCATGTCCTCTGCCCATTTCTTGATTGGATTATTTGTTCTTTGGGTGTTGAGTTTGATAAGCTCTTATAGATTTTGGATACTAGCCCTTTATCTGACATGTCGTTTGCAAATATCTTCTCCCATTCTGTCAGTTGTCTTTTGGTTTTGTTAACTGTTTCCTTTGCTGTGCAAAAGCTTTTGATCTTGATGAAGTCCCAATAATTCATTTTGGCCCTTGCTTCCCTTGCCTTTGGCAATGTTCCTAGGAAGAAGTTGCTGTGGTTGAGGTTGAAGAGGTTTCTGCCTGTGTTCTCCTCAAGCATTTTGATGGATTCCTTTCTCACATTGAGGTCTTTCATCCATTTTGAGTCTATTTTCATGTGTGGTATAAGGAAATGGTCCAATTTCATTTTTCTGCATGTGGCTGTCCAATTTTCTCAACACCATTTGTTGAAGAGGCTGTCTTTTTTCCATTGGACATTCTTTCCTGCTTTGTCAAGGATTAGTTGACCATAGAGTTGAGGCTCTATTTCTGGGCTTTCTATTCTGTTCCATTGATCTATGTGCCTGTTTTTGTGCTAGTACCATACTATCTTGATGAACAGCTTTGTAATAGAGCTTGAAGTCTGGAATTTGTGATGCCACCAACTTTGACTTTCTTTTTCAATATTCCTTTGGCCATTCAAGGTGTTTTCTGGTTCCATATTAATTTTAGGATTATTTGTTCCATTTCTTTGAAAAAATGGATGGGATTTTGATAGGTATTCCATTAAATGTGTTGATTGCTTTGGGTAGCCTAGACATTTTCACAATATTTGTTCTTCCAATCCATGAGCATGGAACATTTTTCCATTTCTTTGTGTCTTCCTCATTTATTTCATGAGTACTTTATAGTTTTCTGAGTATAGATTTTTGCCTCTTTGCTTAGGTTTATTCCTAGGTATCTTATGGTTTTGGGTGCAATTGTAAATGGAATTGACTCCTTAATTTCTCTATCTTCTGTCTTGTTGTTGGTGTAAAGAAATTCAAATGATTTCTGTGCATTGATTTTATATCCTGACACTTTACTGAATTCCTGTACAAGTTCTAGCAGATTTGGAGTGGAGTCTTTTGGGTTTTCTACATATAGTATCATATTATCTGCAAAGAGTGATAGTTTGACTTCTTTTTTTTTTTTTTTTTGCTGATTTGGATGCATTTAATTTCTTTTTGTTGTCTGATTGCTGAGGCTAGTACTTCTAGTACTGTGTTGAATAGTGATAATGGCCATCCCTGCCATGTTCCTGAGCTTAGCAGAAAAGCTCTCAGTTTTTCTCCATTGAAAATTATATTTACGGTGGGTATTTCATAGATGGCTTTGATAATATTGAAGTATGTGCCCTCTATTCCTACACTTTGAAGAGTTTTGTTCAGGAAAGGATGCTGTACTTTTTCAAATGCTTTGTCAGCATCTATTGAGAGTATCATATGGCTCTTGTTCTTTCTTTTATTAATGTATTGTATCACATTGATTGATTTGCAGATGTTGAACCAACCTTACAGTCCTGGAATAAATCCCACTTGGTCATGGTGAATAATCCTTTTAATGTACTGTTGGATCCTAATGGCTAGTATTTTGGTGAGAATTTTTGCATCTGTGTTCATCAAGGGTATTGGTCTTTAATTCTCTTTTTTTGATGGGATCCTTGTCTGGTTTTGGCATCAAGGTGATGCTGGCCTCATAAAATGAGTTTGGAAGTTTTCCTTCTATTTCTATATTTTGGAACAGTTTTAGGAGAATAGGAATTAATTCTTCTTTAAATGTTTGGTAGAATTCCCCAGGGAAGCCATCTGGCCCTGGACTTTTGTTTGTTTGGAGATTTTTGATGACTATTTCAATCTCCTTACTGGTTATGGGTCTTTTCGGGTTTTCTATTTCTTCCTGGTTCAGTTGTGGTAGTTTCTATGTATCTAGGAATGCATCCATTTCTTCCAGATTGTCATATTTGCTGGCGGATAGTTGTTCATAATATGTTCTTATAATTGTTTGAATTTCTTTGGTTTTGGTTGTTATCTCTCCTCTTTCATTCATGATTTTATTTATTTGGGTCCTTTCTCTTTTCTTTTTTATAAGTCTGGCCAGGGGTTTGTCAATCTTATTAATTCCAGCTCCTAGTTTCATTGATTTGTTCTATTGTGGTTTTTTTGGTTTCTATTTCATTGATTTATGCTTCTCCTTCTGGGTTTAGGGTTTCTTTCTTGTTCTTTCTCCAGCTCCTTTAGGTGTAGGGTTAGGTTGTGTATTTAAGACCTTTCTTGTTTCTTGAGAAAGGCTTGTTTTTTTTGTTTTGTTTTTTTTTTTTTAAAGATTTTATTTATTTGAGAGAGAGACAGTGAGAGAGAGCATGAGCGAGGAGAAGGTCAGAGAGCGAAGCAGACTCCCCATGGAGCTGGGAGCCTGATGTGGGACTCGATCCCGGGACTCCAGGATCACGCCCTGAGCCGAAGGCAGTCGTCCAACCAACTGCGCCACCCAGGCGTCCCCTTGAGAAAGGCTTGTATCACTATATATTTTCCTCTCAGGACTGCCTTTGCTGTGTCCCACAGATTTTGAGCTGTTGTGTTTTCATTATCATTTGTTTCCATGAATTTTTTCAATTCTTCTTTAATTTCCTGTTTGACCCATTCATTTTTTAGAAGGATGCTGTTTAGTCTTCATGTATTTGGGTTCTTTCCAAATTTCCTCTTGTGATTGAGTTCTAGCTTCAGAGCATTGTGGTCTGAAAATATGCAGGGATGATCCCCATCTTTTGATACTGATTGAGACCTGATTTATGACCCAGGATGTGTTCTATTCTGGAGAATGTTCTATGTGCACTAGAGAAGAATGTGTATTCTGTTGCTTTGGGAAGGAATGTTCTGAATATATCTGTGATATCCATCTAGTCCAGTGTGTCATTTAAGGTCTTTATTTCCTTGTTGATCTTTTGCTTGGATGATCTGTCCATTTCAGTGAGGGAAGTATTAAAGTCCCCTACTATTATTGTATTATTGTCAAAGTATTTCTTTGATTTTGTTATTAATTGGTTTAGATAGTTGGCTGCTCCCACATTAGGGGCATAGATTTTTAAAATTGTTAGATCTTCTTATTGAACAGACCCTTTGAGTATGATATAGTGTCCTTCCTCATCTCTTATTGTAGTCTTTGGCTTAAAATCTAATTGATCTGATATAAGGATTACCACCCCAGCTTTCTTCTGATGTCCATTAGCATGGTAAATTGTTTTCCACACCCTCACTTTAAATCTGGAGGTGTCTTTGGGTCTAAAATGAGTTTCTTGTAGGCATCATATTGATGGGTCTTGTTTTTTTATCCATTCTGATACCGTGTCTTTTGATTGGGGCATTTAGCCCATTTACATTCAGGGTAACTATTGAGAGATATAAATTTAGTGCCATTGTATTGCCTGTAAGGTGACTGTTACTGTATATTGTCTCTGTTCCTTTCTGAGCTACTACTTTTAGGGTCTCTCTTTGCTTAGAGGACCACTTTCCATATTTCCTGTAAAGGTGGTTTGGTGTTTGCAAATTCTTTCAGTTTTTATTTGTCCTGGAAGCTTTTTATCTCTCCTTTTATTTTTGATGATAGCCTAGCTGGATATAGTATTCTTGGCTGCATGTTTTTCTCAGTTAGTACTCTGAATATATCATGCCAGTTCTTTCTAGCCTGCCAGGTCTCTGTGGATAAGTCCACTGCCAATCTAGTATTTTTACCATTGTATGCTACAGACTTCTTGTCCCAAGTTGCTTTCAGTATTTTCTCTTTGTCACTAAGGACTTGTAAATTTTACTATTAGATGATGGGGTGTGAACCTATTCTTATTGATTTTGAGGGGGGTTCTCTGCACCTCCTGGATTTTGATGCTTGTTCCCTTTGCCATATTAGGGAAATTCTCTACAATAATTATCTCCAGTATATCTTTTGCTCCCCTCTCTCTTTCTTCTTCTGCAATCCCAATTATGCTAATGTTGTTTCATATTATGGTATCATTTATCTCTCAAATTCTCCCCGTGTGGTCCAGTAGTTGTTTGTCTCTCTTTTGCACAGCTTCTTTATTCTCTGTCATTTGGTCTTCTATATCACTAATTCTTTCTTCTCTCTCATTTATCCTAGAAATAAGAGCCTCCATTTTTTATTGCACCTCATTAATAGTTTTCTTATTTCAACTTGGTTAGATTTTAGTTCTTTTATTTCTCCAGAAAAGGATTTTATTTCTCCCAACAGGGTTTCTCTAGTATCTTCCATGCCTTTTTTGAGCCTGGCTAGAACCTTGAGAATCATCATTCTGAACTCTAGATCTTACATAGTACCCATGTCTGTATTGATTAGGTCCCTAGCCTTTGGTACTGTCTCTTGTTCTTTTTTTTTTTTTTTTTGTGGTGCGTTTTTCCAGACAAGAATGTATGAAGGAGCAAATAAAATACTAAAAGGGTGGCAAAGACCCCAGGAAAATGTGCTTTAGCCAAATCAGAAGAGACCCCAAATCGTGGGGGGGAGAAAGGGGGTAAAAAAGTTCAGAAAAAAAATTTTTTTAAAGAAAAAATATAAAAAAGAAAATATATATATATATTAGACTAGTGACTGGAACAGGGTCACCCACCTAATTTTGGGAGTATTTTGGTCTCTTAGAAGAAACTACCTCCCAAAATTTTAAAGAATGAAAAACGTATATAAGGGTGAAAACAATGAAGGGATGGAATATGACTATAAAGATGAAAAAAAATTTTTCTTAATTTCTAAAAAAAGGAGTTGATAAGGTAAGTTGGTTGGGAGAATAAAGAAAAAGAAGGTGGAGAGAATTTTCTTGGGCTGGAGACTAAAACAAGCCCAGTGCTAGATTTAGGGTATATTCTAATCTATTAGAAGTTGTACCCCAAATTTTTTAGAAGAAAAAACCCTACGTGTATACAAAAAATAAAGTTAGAATCAATGAAGGATAAAATATGACTATAATAATGAAGGCTCAAAAAAAATCATTATTTTTTTTATTGAAAGGTATTGTTAAGATAAACTAGTTAAAATACGTTAAAAGAGGAAAGGGTAAAAGTTAAAAAAAATTAGCAAAAAAAAAATAAAATGAAAAAAATTAATTAACTTTGCAAAACTAAAGAATCATGGGGAGAAAGCCATGAATTCCATGCTTTACTTTTTCCTCCTCTGGAATTCCACTGTTCTCCTTGCTAAGTGAACTTGGTCTTGGCTGGATTTCTTGTTGATCTTCTGGGGGAGGGGCCTGTTGTAGTGATCCTCAAGTGTCTTTGCCAGAGGCATAATTGCTCCGCCCTTACCAGGGGCCAGGCTAAGTAATCCGCTCAGGTTTGCTTTTGGGAGCTTTTGTTCCCTGAACACTTTTAGTAGAGTTACAGAGGACAGGAATGAAAATGGTGGTCTCCCAATCTCTGGCTCGGAGGAGCCCAGAGCTCAGAGCCCCACTCCTCAGTGTGCCCTCAGAGAAAAGCGCTCAATCACTCCCATCTCCCTGGCCTCTGGCCGCGCTCCAAGCTCACCCAGCCTGTGACCAAGTGTCTCTGCCTCTGTACACAGCTCCGCCTGGAGTCTCCAAACCCTGCAGATCCCTGAGCTCCTGAGCTTTTCTGGGGGGAGGGTCTCCCCAGATCTTGTGGGGACCCCACTCACAGAGCAGTGGCCTGTGCCATGGATTAAGGTTCAAGGCGGGTTCAAGGTGACCCCAAGCTGAGAACTCACTCCTCGGCTCTGTCTCTGTAGCCAGCTTCCCTGCTCTAATACCTGCAAGCTCTGAGACACTCAGACACCCCCAATCCTTCTGTGACCCTGTGGGACCTGAGGCCACGCTGTCCCCACGTGGGCTTCACCGTGGTTTAGCCTTTGGAGGGATGTGCCTCAGCAGAGCAGACTTTTAAAAGTTCTGATTTTGTGCTCTGTTGCTCCATTGCTTGCTGGGAGCTGGCCCATCCTCCTGTAGTCTATCTTCCCGTCGCTTTGGATTCACTTCTCCACCAGTCCTACCTTTCAGAAAGTGGTTGATTTTCTCTTTCTAGAATTGTTGCTCTTCTTCTCTTAGATCTCCTGTTGGATTTGTAGGTGTTTGGAATGGTTTGATAAGCTATCTAGTTGATCTCCTGTTTCCTGATGTTGTCTCAGCCTGCTACTTCTCTACTGTCTTGACTCCTCCCCCCTCAAAGTACTTTGAACACGAGTTTCTTTCAGTAGTTGTTTTCAGTGTAGTAATCATTGAGGTTTGAAATCTGTATTTGTTGTGTGTTTTTTTTTTCCTAAAAAGGATTGTGGATTAATGATTTGTGTCAAAATGAATTTTTATTCTAGTTTCTGATAATTTTCTATTCTTTTTTCTTTTTTATAAAAGATTTTATTTATTTATTTGACAGAAAGAGAGAGATCACAAGCAGGCAGAGAGAGAGGGGGAAGCAGGCTCCCTGCTGAGCAGAGAGGCCAATGTGGGACTCCATCCCAGGACCCTGAGATCATGACCTGAGCCGAAGTCAGAGGCTTAACCCACTGAGCCTTCATTTTTCTTTGTAAAGGCTTCTATTTCTTTTAGTTTTAGTTTACTATTGTATTATCATCTGCAATGCAAAGTATCCCTATAATAATAAATCAAGGGTTCAAAAGTTGGGATGAGGAGTGAGGGAGGGGTGCCTGGGTGGCTCAGTTTTTTAAACATTTGCCTTTTGCTCAGATCATGATCCCAGAGTCCTGATACTGAGCCCCATATCGGGTGCTCTGATCAGTGGGCTGTCTGCTTCTCCCACTCTCTCTGCCTACCACTCCTCCTGTTTTTGTGCTCTCTCTTACTCAAATAAATAAATAAAATCTTAAAAAAAAAAACTGCAATGAGGGAGAATGACTTTCTCTGTGAGACATTATTCATGTCCTTAAACTCTCATTGTTTCAGTTTTCTCATCTATAAAACAGGGGAAGTAACAATGCCTACTTCACTATTGGTATGAAGACTGATTCCATGAGTTAGCATATGTAAATGATTTAGAGTAACAGCTGACCCATAATGTGCATGATATGGGTTAGTTATCAAAAGTAAGAAGAAAGGGACACCTGGGTGACTCAGTCATTAAGCAGCTGCCTTCAGCTCTGGTCATGATCCCAGAGTCCTGGGATTAAGCCCCTCATCAGTCTCCCTGCTCATCTGGGGAGCCTTCTTTTTCCTCTCCCCTCACCTGCCACTCCCCCTGCTTGTGCTCTTTCTCTGACAAATAAATAAATAATAAATAAAATCTTTTTTTAAAAAAAGTAAGAAGAGAAAACAATTTAACTCTAGCAATTAAACATATTGCGTTATAAAGTCTTTATTCTAAGACTAATCCAAGACAGTACTACTCTCCTCTGGCTGTCCATTCTAATCTATCAGGAGGGTTTAAAATATTCCCAGGGCATATTACCAGGCCCTATAGCACTGAGCTTTCAAAACTTCTTCAGATTATTATAATGTGAAAACACTGATTAAAAACCAAGATCAGGGCAATAATTACCATACAATAATTATGAAACTCCTCTCTCATGCTATCACTCCATGCGTTTCCACAGAGTAATTCCTATTTGAAGACAGGTTAAGTGGTATAAACTTCAATATTTTTACAAGAGGAAATTCTCCCACTGAAATTTCAGTGATACTACTTCCCCAGGATCGTTTTTCCTATACTATCAGGAGCAATGTAAAGAAAGGACATTTTCCACCATCCCCATTTGTTACCATCAAAACCAGTGGCCGAAAATCCAAGGACAATTTCCATAAGATAATTCATCCCATATGTGGCCCCAAATAATATGATGAATTTTGTATATCTTATAATTCAGTCACACAAAAATAGTTTATTGAATCTTTAAAAACCCCTGTAAAAATAATTCTTACTGTTTTCTGTCATATATGGATTCAATGGGGATTGGAGAACCATTTTTTAAATTGCATTACTTGTTACTGAAGAGCTAGAACTCATCCCCAAATGCTATGACACCTATTCCCATAGATTTCCCAACCCACACACAGTCCGATATGCCCTCCTCATGATGATGCTGATGGTGAAACAAAATGAAAAGTCACATCATAGATGTTGAGTGTAACCAGTGTCTAAATAATTAAAATGTAAAAATGTCAATCCCACTATTTAAGATAATAGACATACAATTTTATGGTTAAATGGGTTCAACATTAAAAAACAGGTATAGGGGGACCTGGGCGGCTCAGTTGGTTGGGCAGCTGCCTTCGGCTCAGGTCATGATCCTAGAGTCTGGGGATCAAGTCCCGTATCGGGCTCCCTGCTCAACCAGGGATTCTGCTTCTCCCACTGGCTTCTCTCCTCTCATACTCTCTCTCTCTCTCTCTCAAATAAATAAAATAAAATCTTTTTTAAAAAAACAGATATAGGTAAGCTGATTTTTATGGTTTGTTTAGATGAAAATTTTTGGTGTAATGTAGATGACCTCACTGGAACTCCTCTGGGTTTTTCCTAAAATGTAGATGTGACTTAACACATTATGTTGTCTTTTCATTTCCACTTATCCTGTCTCACTTTAGCTTCTCCAAGAAAACATCAATGAAGAGTACACAAAAGAGGACAAATGTCAGATTGAAGAGAGAACTGGACTAAGATTCTATACATATTTCTGTGTCAAAACAACAACAACCATTTTATCTATAGGGACTTAACACTGAAATTTTTAATTTAACACAATTAGTGAAATATTTATTGAGCAACCACTTGATGAAAGGCATTATAAGACCTGAGTGAAATATGAGTGAAACATGACAGACTTCATATCCAGCAAGGCAAGATGAAAAGATAAGTACACACTGAAAACTATAGTGCAAGATGGCATGTGAACTGTTTCTCAAGAGTATGTGAATAGAAAGAATGTTTCAAGCCTCTTAGAGGTTAGAAAAGGCTTTATGAAGAAGCTAACATTTGTTTGGTCTATTTATGGGTAGGATTTTGAGAGGTAATGGAGAAGGGTATGTCATACATAGGAATCTTCTGAGAAAGAGCAACCATGATAGCAATAGGTATTGAGAAGGACAATGGTCCTGGATGAGGACTGGATTTTCTAAATGGGACTTAGTTATAGGTTTTTTAAGTAGCTGGTATTGAGACTAAAGAATATGATTTTATAAGACACAAAAGCAAAGACAGGAACTTATCCCAAGGGTGGTGGTAGCACATGTACTGTTCCATTATTGAAGAGAAAGATAGGGCTAAGAAGGACGTTTTTAAGAACTCATGCTATTGGGTCACTGGGGTGGCTCAGGCAGTTAAAATATGCTTTTGGCTAGGGTCATGATCTCAAGGTCCTTGGATCCAGCCCTGGGTTGGGCTCTCTGCTCAGTGCAGAGCCTGCTTCCCTCTTCCCATCCCGCCCCAACCCCGCTAGTGCTCTCTGTTTCTCTCTCTGTCTCTCTCTTTCTCTCTCTCTCTCTCTCACTTGGTGTCTTTCTATCTCAAATAAATAAATGAAAATATATTTTTTTAAAAACTCATGCCATTTAGCAGTGTGGCTCAGGATTTTACTTGGTGGTTACCCATTGGGAGGTCTAACCTGGTCTTAAAAATTGTAACATGTTCTGAGATAGTGACTAATTCTCATTGGTCCAAATCTCTGTCAAATCTTTGAGTATATAAAACTGTTTTCAAATGGTTAATAAGTTTTGGAGGAAATTAAGTAGAAACAAAAGTCTAGCAGTGGGCTGAGTCCAGTCTCTCCCATGAAGTCCCAACTGAGGTTTCTACAGGGTGTTCCTACAGGGTGTTTACATAGACAGGAACAACCTGAGCAAAAGACAGCAGGAAACCTTTGGACAAGCTCAGAGAACAGCATGTGGTTTTGTGTGTCTGCAAATTAAGGAAATGTAGTTTGAGATTGAAATAGGGAAAAACATATAAGGCAAAGGGGTTTTAAATTTGATGTGGTGGATAGTGGGTAGCAAATGGAGTTTTATTTTATATTTGTTTCTTTTGATAGGTGGGTGGTATCAGAGTCATCCATTTTAAGAACTGAAATATTAACTAAAATCTTCAGCTTTTATTTGGAGCTTTGACACATTGAGACATAACTAGGAAACCATGAAGAATCTTCTAACGGTAATATTATTAAGTAGTAGAAATTATAGAAAAAGAGTAATCATAATAATTAATGTTTCCAGGGTAATAGTGATAATAACAAACCTCTAAGCACTCTATATAAGACAAATGTTTTATTAAGTCCTTTATATTCATTATTTCAGTCACTATTCTGTGAATAGGTATTGTGAGCCCCATTTCCCAGATTGGAAAAATGAAACTCAAATTAAATAACTTGCCTTGGATGAGACAAAGAAGTGGAACTGAATGAGCTCTCAGTATCCTTCGACCTATGGAAATCTATGAAAATATTTTTTTAAATTTTATTTATTTATTTGACAGAGAGAGAGAGAGATCACAAGTAAGCAGAGATGGGGAGTAGGGAGCAGGCTCTCTGAGCAGAGAACCTGATGTGGGGCTTGATCCCAGGACCCTGAGATCATGACCTGAGCTGAAGGCAGAGGCTTAATCCACTAGGCCACCCAGGCACCCCGAAATCTATGAATTCTAACCAAAAAGTAAACACTTTTTCCCTACAAATCTTTTATATTTGTTTGACCAGTCCTCAGATATACTTTATAATTCCCCAAACTTAAAGATGTTTTTAGAGTGGATAACATATTGCTATATTAAGTTTGGTATAGTTTATAAGTTATTTATCCTCTAAAGATCAGAGGTGAAAAAAATAATCCATGGACAATGATTCAAACAATGTCAAGGAAACAAGAGCAAATGCAAGATCCAAATGCTTGAGTTCTTATAAAAACAGAAACCAGTTTACAATTAAGACATATATATTCTGCAGTGTGTATGTGTGCATGTATGTATTACTTATGATCAAGTCTTTTTTTTTGGCTATTAACTCTGATTATGACATGTTTGAAATTTAAGCTGTCCCCTTCATCTTATTATGTGTTTTAAGAATTTTTAAATAATTATTTCAGGAAAAATAACAAAGAATGTCTCTTCTTTCCAAGATCTTGAAAGCTTCTGAAATCCCCTATTTCAGGACTAAAATTTTCATTTCCTGTTTTTGAAAATGGCCAAGGAGTGCCTGGGTGGCTCAGTCAATAGAACATGCAGCTCTTATCTCAGGGTCAGGGGTTCAAGCCCTGCATTGGGCATGGAGCCCACTTAAAGGAAAAAGAAAAGGCCAAAATAGCCAGAAATGAAGTATATTATAAAATGATTAAGTTAAATTCTTTACATTCTGAGTTGGACCCTTATATTGGAAAAGGATAAACTTTTTTTGATATTATAGTTTTCCTTGTTGAAAGTAGACTGTAAATCAGAAAATACGTAATAACCATGTAAGTTATCTAACTGTACTCAAGATTAAAAGAAGTGTGTGATCTACCCGTTAATATTCACAAAATGTATCTTGTTTGTATAATGACTTTGGAAGTAATTGCAAGCTTAAACATGTCAGTCAAACCTAAATTTACTCTATGGTTTAAAATATTTTCAATAACCTGCTATATTTTAAAAATCTATTTTTAACGAATTTATAGGAGAAAAACTCTAGAATTTAATCTTAGTATTCATTGCTTTTTGGTATATTTTCTAAACTCATTAAAGCAAAGAATTTCACAAAATGCACCTTCAAATTCTATCCTATTATCATAAACTTCAAAGTCTTTAAAATTCTAAACTCTTTAATATTGTTTAAGAATTATATCCTCTTTTTCAAGGGTCCTCTTAACCGGAGAAAGCAATTAATGTAAACAAGACTTATTTACACATAAATAAAGATGGTTTGAAGCTCAGGTGAAGCTCCAAAGATGAAAGATGAAAAGATGAAGGTTACCTACTTTTTATGAAATGTCCCCTTCAGATTACACTTTATATCTGAAAACTGGTGTTTGAAATTTGCAAACTTGACATTGTTTGTTACAATTCTGTAAGAGTCACATAAGCCAAAAATATTATAGTCATGTAGGCAAACAATCATGAGGTTATACCACTTCTTAACTTGAAGATGGAGTTAAAAAGATGGCCCAACCAGAATTGGAGAAGTGAAATGGTCACAGTGAAGAATCATCCATTACAAACATATTGTATAAAGAGATCAAAACCCAGCCCAGAACATTGCTACACCATATAAAGTTTCTCATCTTTTTTAGTCCTCATCATCACTATACCAGGTCATCTGTGTAGCTTTTGAGTACAAGTTCTGTGGGAAGCCTGTTCCAGGAGGCTAAAAAGATGTTAGCTTATTTCAACAAATAGGGGTACTATAAAAAATTAGATGTCAAGCTACGTTGTAGCCTATTTTACCAAAATGGTGACAAAAGGCAAATGAAGAGAAATACAAGTATGCCCATATTTGCTAAGGGAATGGAAAGATAAGTTTAAAAAGAATACTTCTCTTCAATTCACCTAAAAAGGAGATGAGGAAAAAAGTAGAAAAAGAGAATTTTTGTTTGTTTCCTTCACTGAAGTCCAGAGACATTTTTCCAGTGATTTTACAGTGAATCTAGAAAGAAATCTAGACATGAGTTGGACCCTTATATTGGAAAAGTGCAAACTCAAATCCTGCCAGTCATCAGGCACATGAGGTGTTGAGTGAAAGTGCCAGGTGTGAGTCCATATGGACTGATGGAGACTGTATTCTGGAGAACACCTGCTCCATCGGAAGGGGGCAATATGATACTTTCTGAGTATCTCTAGATATTCAGTGTTTTGAGAAAAGCTAGTGATCTAGATTTCTGTTTAAATCCTCTGACATTTTTTTAATGATGGCAACTTTTATATTTTCTTAGAATATTGTAATGGCCAAGATTCAGGAGACAAATACAACATGCTTGCAGACCAGATAGGCCTATGGGTCATGAACTCACAACCTCTCCCACATATGCTAAATAACCTCAAAGTTAATTAACATTTACTTATAAAAAAATCAGTTATAAAGGTTATAAATGTTGCTTTCTTTTCTTCTTTGCAGAATTTTTTTTTAAAGTAATGTTCATTCTAGAGAAGTTTAAATACAATTTTCACCAATAAACCAGAGTAAGGAAAAGGTATGGGAGAAAGTTATTTAAATAAGTAACTAAATAGATTTTCTTTCCAAATAAATGCTTTTCTAAAGTTGCATGTCACCATATATATAGATTGTTTTTAGCTGTTAGTAAAAACAACAACTAATCTTTCTGTATGGTTTAAGAAAATGGTAGTTTCATTCTTCCACATGTGGTGTCCAAATTGTCTTACCATTTGTTAAAGAGACTTTATTCCACTGGGAAAATGCAAGAAATAGACAAATGCAAAATAACAGTGTGAGATTTCTCCTTTTAAGACTTTATTAATTTATTTGAAAGAGAGCAGGAGCAGGGGGAGGGGCAGAGGCAGAGGGAGAAGCAGGCTTCCTCCCCAATGTGGGGCTCTACCCCAGGACCCTGGGATCATGCCCCAACCCTAAGGCAGAGGCTTAAGCAACTGAGGCACCCAGGTGCCCCAAGATTTCAATATTTCTGTCTCAATAATTGATGGAAGTAGACAGAATATCAATAAAGAGATAGAAGCCTTGACCAACACTGTCAACCAATTTGACCTAAATAACATTTATAGAACACTGACTTCATAACAGAATACATGCTTTACAAGTACACACAAAGCATTTACCTATATATACCATACTCTGTGACACAAAACATATTTGAATACACTCAAAATGAATTAAATCATACAAAGTATATATATATGATCACAGTAAAATTTCACTTTAAATCGGTAATAGAAATATAGCTGAAAAATCCCCAAATATTTGAAACTAAATTTCACATTTCCAAATATACATTTAGAAAGCATATTGAACTGAATGAAAATAAGAATATAGCATATCAAAATTTGTGGGATGCAGCTAAAGCAAAAGTGAAAGGGAAATAGAACTAAAATACTTATATTAGAAAAAAAAATCTCAAATCAACTATTTCAGCTTTCATCATAAGAAATGAGAAGAAAAAAAGGACTAACTAAAATTTTAAAAGGACTAATTAAAATCAAAGTAAGCAGAAGAAAAAAATAATAAGATCACAGCAAAAATCAATAAAATAGAAACAGAAAAACAATATAATAATTTTCTTCCAGAATATTGAAAAAGAAGGAATACTTAACAACTTGTTCTATAATGCCATTGCTTTTATACAAAACCAGATAAAAAATTCCAAGGAAAAATAAAATTACAGACCAGTATCCCTTGACAACCCTAAAAATAAAATACTAGTTTGTTTACTAACAAAATGAGTTTATTCAGGAATAGCAGAGAAACTGCAATTCAAAACATGCAAATTATGGCAAATTGTAAGCAAGTCTAGAAGACAAAGAGGAGTGTCCTTTTATGGTTTCACTCATTTGTGGAGCATAACCAATAGCATGGAGGACAAGGGGCGTTAGAGAGTAGTAGGGAATTTGGGTAAATTGGAAGGGGAGGTGAACCATGAGAGACTATGGGCTCTGAAAAACAGTCTGAGGGGTTTGAAGTGGCGGGGGGGTGGGAGGTTGGGGTACCAGGTGGTGGGTATTATAGAGGGCACATCTTGCAAGGAGCACTGGGTGTGGTGAAAAAATAATGAATACTGTTTTTCTGAAAATAAATAAAATTGGGGAAAAAAATGAAAAAAAAAAGAGGAAAGGAAGGACTTGGAAGGTGCTATTTTGAATGAAATTTCATTGGAAGAGAGCTAAAGTTTGTGTTTATGGCGACTTCTCATTGGCTGAGTTGTAATAATGGTTCTTACTGTCTGGGTTGTTGCTGGTCAGGGAGAAAATCTCCTTTCCTCCGGCTCGGGTAGTAAAGTAAGCTTTTTCGTATTAGGGTACATAAAGTAGATTGCAAAAAGTGATACAGCCATGAAAGTTCCCCATTCCAAACTTCCTAACTCCATTTTTTTTCCCCTAAGATTTTATTTATTTATTTGACAGAGAGAGCACAAGCAGAGGGAGTGATAGGCATGTGAAGAGGGAGAAACAGGACCGACCCTGGAATCATGACCTAAGCCAAAGGCAGACACTTAACCGACTGAGCCTCCTAGACACCCCATCCTGACTCCTTTTTGAATGAGGTTGTCCTTTACTAGTTTTCACTTTCTCATGAACCTGGATGGTAATTCCTTAACAAAATTTTGTCAAACTGAGTCCATTATTATATGAAAGAAAATGTTATCATGACTGCAGTAGATTTATTCCAGGAATGAAAATTGGTTTAACATTAAAAAAATCAATCGATATAAGGATGCCTGGGTGGCTCAGTTGGTTAAGCATCTGCTTTCAGTTCAGGTCATGATCCCAGGGTCCTGGGATTGAGACCCATATCAGGCTCCTTGCTCAGCAGGGACCCTGCTTCTCCCACTGCTCTTCCCCTGTCTGCTTCTCTCTCTGCGTGTGTTCTCTCTCTCTAATAAATAAATAAAAACTTTTTAAAAAATTAATCAATATAATATAATGTATTAACAGATTGAAAAAGAAAAAAACATATGACTATCTTAAGAGATGTGAAAAAACATTTGATGAAATCCAACTTCAGTCCCTAATGAAAACTCTCAGCAAACTAAGAATAGAACTTCCTCAAATAAAAATATCTACAAAGCTATTATAGCTCACATCATACATAGTGGTAAAAAACTAAATGCAAAAATGAAGGTTAAGGCAAAAATATCGGATCTCACCCCTTCTGTTCAACAATGTGATAGATATTGTAATTAGTGCAATCAATAAAAAAAGAAGAAACATGTTTTAATAAAAAAAATTAAACCTGACTTTATTCATAGACAGGTATGTAAGAAAACTTTTGGAAGAGTAGATAGTTCACTATATTGATTGTGTGATTTCACAAGTAGGTACAAATGTCAAAACTTTTCAAACTATATACCTTAAGGTACAGTTTATCATATGTTAATTATACCTCAATAATATTACTTTAAAACAGTTGTAGAAAATAAGGTAAATTTATTAAATCACCTAATAAGTCCCAAAGCAAAGCATCCATTAAGTCAGTATTTTTGATATCAAGATTTCTCTGTTTTGACAACTGTAGCCTTCACATTTCATTGGATTAGGATGACTACAGTATCTACAGCCATTGTGTTTCTACATAACAAAATCCAAATGTAAAAAAAGAAAGAAAGAAAAAAAAAGACATGCGTTGTCCTAAGTATCTTTTTAAGAGTAGAGATAACTTTCCTAAGAAACTACCCCTCATCTGTGATTAGCCAGAATCTCATGACATCCTCAATCTAGCAAGGGCAGTGGACTATGTATTGGCTTCAAGTATTTATTTCATTCCCTAAAATATATGGATCCCCCAATTTCTGAATAAAATCAGAGTTCTGATAATAAGAAGATGAATATAAATGTGTTTCAGTAGAGTTAGATCATCAGTGAATGACAATCATTAAGAGGCATCAGCTCCTTGCTTGGGCTAAAATAATTCTTTACTGCTAATAAAAGATGCACGCATTTTTGAAACTATGGGGAAAAATGTTAGAATGGCACAGCTCTCGAAAATTCCTAATTTATTCAAAATTATTTTTAGTAGGATGTAATGAATTTCAAGCAGCTTTTTTTTCACACCCCAAAGGTGGATCAGATATACTATTTGTATAACCAACTTCCTAATGTCTAATATTAATTGGAATTATGTGATGTCTCAAAAATATAAACATGCATTACCCTGAGACGGTGAAAATGGAACCAATGAGAATTCACTTTTAGGATATTCTTTTGTGCATCAAATGCATCTATCAGGCCAAAGGTCATAGCCAGGAAAAATACAAAGAGTCAAGAGAATTTGGTGAGTATGCTTTGAAGGGTATGCATAAAATTTCAAAAGCTGCCCCATTGAGGAAAAATTACAGGAAAAAATAAAGGTATTTGCCAGAAAAATTTTTAGAAAGCAAATAAATTCCCAAAGTGGAGGGTGTGAGAATTAGTAATAACATTAATGAATGCACTGTCAAACATGGAACTATTTCCAGGTTTCAGGACAAATACTAGGTTAGAAACTGGCAAATCTTTAACCCAGCTTTCATCTCTGACATCAACAAAGCAGTAAAATAAGGCTACAAAATCTCTGTGCTAAATCCCTGGGCAGGGCCAAGCAGTTGGGTTTCTCACCAACTTCTAGATATAAGGGTCACTCCCATCACATCTCTTCATTTTCCCTATGGGACACACAGCTTGGAAGATCCAGAAACCATGAGGTAACAGGAGGATCTAACACGACCAGTGTCAATACCTTTTCCTGCATTAACGGATATGAAAACCTCCACAGACCCTCCTGACTCTTTCTCCTCAAAATAATAAACATGAAGTCTCAGAGCTGGAGAATTAGAGGATATACTATGTGTCTTGTTTGGACCACAGTAACCCAAACAAGTAAGTTTCTCTTCTTTTGTACTCTTTGACTTCTTCAAATACAAGCTGCTCTTTTAATTTCAAAATGAAGCTTTTGATTCGGAATGAATCTATCTGGATAACTGCTCTGATTCAGCACTTCGCACTCTGCGTTCTTCACGCTACTTGATTGAGTGCTTATCTCTGCGGAGTACTGTGATTGTCAAGACAGATTAGGCAGCCGGTAGAGCAGGGCAGGTGATAATGCATAGTGTGGATCTTCAGGAAACTTTAAATAATGAAAAATGATGCTTTAAGTTTCTGTAATCGAAAGCATCCCACTGACAGGACAATACCTGACAATCTCTCGTTTAACTTCAGATGACCTTGAATGTGAGTGTGATAAGGGGTTCCGTGGTTTCCTTTGTTCAAATAATCACGTGTTATTCCTGGGTTTGGTGTGGTAGATACTCTTTCTTCAGATTTACTGCTACCTTATCCCCTTCTTTTGAAAAGGAGCTAAAAAGAACCACACTATATCCAAATTTTAAGAAGTCTGCATTGAGATCCACTGAACAAATAGGTCCTTCAAAATATAAGTACTTTAATTTGCTTCTAAATCACCATACAGCATTCTGAAATCACTGCGTGGACAGGAACCAACAGCTCTTGGCTGGTTAGAGCCTGAAACCATCTGCTTTCCCTTCTCCCATGTTGCTATCCTCAACACTTTCTAGCTTCCTGGTCAGAGGGGACAAATTCTTCTTTATATTCCAATATTCCTCCCACATACTCCACGTGTTTTCAAAATGCCTTCTGTCAAATGCAGACATTATTGGAATGATTTATCAAGTGAGATAGAAAGCAGAAGCTAGTATCCCACTCCGGTGCCTGGCTAATGGGACTGTGCACATCAATTCCACTCCATGGTTTAATAATAGACTTCACAACGTGCCTCCCCTCATGCTTAAACCCCACCCCTTCCATCTTGAGGTCACGGCTTTGGAAGAGACGTCTACTCCCCTCTCATCCACTCATCCCTCTTCCTCTTCAAATATTTTCCCTCCTTAACGCATATGCGTTTGTGACAATGTCTTCAAATCAGGACTTGATTCTTACTCATCTTTTTTAAGGATGTGCCATATAGAAGAATACATGGACACTTATCACTAAACAGTGAACACTTAAGCAATTCTAAGCATCCTATAAGTCTAAATATAACTGTGTAATAAAAATTTAACTTGTAATTTCATTGGGAACTCATCATTGGCTGGGAATAACATTCATTCTCCAGATGGCCTCATCCCTATTGGTCACGGCTTATTATAAATGACCATCCACAGAACTTTCAGGGGAATACTCATCAAGGCAGTTCTGCTCTAGCTGTGTAAAAATTTTAAATAAATAAATAAATGCAAATTTTCTCTCTCTTCTGGGAGATTAAAAGGATGGAGTGTTCACTGACCTTTACCTCTGAAACTTAACAATGCATTATGTGTTAATTAATTGAGTTTAAATTAAAAAAAAGAATGGAATGTTTCATTTGCACACATCTTCAGCATTAAATTCATCCCAAAGAAAAGTGTGATGCTATAAATCAATCCACAGTGGTAATAAAAACTTCTGACTATTCCTAAAAACCACAAGATTATAACTCTTCTACATTTACTCAATCAAGAGAGCTTGAGCAGGTGAGAACCCACCACTCCCTTGTCCATTATACAGTTTCCCTCAAGTTTTTTACTGGTTTTATGAAAGCACAGGAAAATGAAAAAGACAGCATGCCTTAGGAGACAGTATACATTTATGTCATACTTTGTATCATGAAGAATGTTTTACATACATTATATATATAATATATAATAATATATTGAATTACTTATATTTTACTTATGATTGTATTACTTAATCTTTGTAAGAAGCTGAGAAGTAGGTAATGTGCACATTTCACAGTTAAGAAACTGGAGCCCAGCAAGCCCAAGTAACCTACCAATGACCAGGAGTGACTGGTCACGACCAGGAGTGACTCTGGTCTATTTATTCAAAAGTTCACATGATTTCTACTCTTTCACGGAAGAGGATATGATCCCTGGTGAAATTTATCTAGTGAAGATCAGTTAAACGAGATCTACCAGAGTCAGGTCACTAGACTGTTGGCCGAACCTGAGTTGACTCAGACTCAGGGCAGGGACAGGAGGGGGTGTGTGTGGAGGGGTGGGGTGATTCATAGACTTGAGCTCCCTGCCAAGGATGGCTGACTGAGAAACAAAGGAGCAAACAAAGGAGGAAAAATATAGGGAATGAATTAGTGTACAGCAGCTCTAAGAATGGGTTAACATGACTACATATCAGGCTGTATGATACAAGATACTTACAAAAAATGATTAGCCTAAACTCCAAAAAAAACAAGAAGCATTGCTATTACTTAGGTGCTCTTAGAAAAGATTCAAGATAGTGTTTTCTTTGCAAAAGAAAAGCTTAGCAACATCTGCAGTACCCTGGGTGTTTATCCACAATATGTTGGGGAAAATATGTGTTTGACTCAATGTAAAGGTCTATGAATTCTCTTCCCCAAATGACAAATGGCAAAGGTAATTTGCTCTATTTTTTCATGTTTTTTTAATTTGCTCTATTTTTCTGCAGAAGTGGAATGACTACCAACAATAAAATGTCCAGTACTATAGAAAAACTCTGAAAGACAGATATCGTGGAACATAGTTACTGCTAAAGCCATGAGAAAAGCAACCACAATCAATGCAAAGTGATAATTATAGCATTCTTTCAAATCATCCTTAATGACAGCAAGCACAGCCTAACCTCATCAGTAAACCACAAGGTGCAGTCCAACTAATGGAACCCACTGGCAATCTCAGTAAATATTCCATTTCTGAGAGCCTTGTAGAGAAAGCGGCTTTAAGGGAGAGGAAAGGGAGAAACAATCAATTTTCTTTAAAGACTCTGGCCGCTTATAAAATTATAAATCAATCTTTCATGTGTTGCTTAACAGGCTAAGACAATGGAAACAAATGGGAAAAAATACTGTTTCAAAGACACACTTCTATTGTTGACTTAAAACAACAGATCATTAAAGCAATCTGACCGGCTGCAATTTTTCTCAAATGCAGAAAGCATCAGAGCTAATCAACTGTCATATGGTCAGAGTAAATCATACACAATCCTATCTTTACGGCTCAAGCCATTTACTTTCTCTCCTATTATTTCAAACATTTGCTTTGAAGTTAAAACAGGGGTAAAATCATTTTTGAAGAGTGCTGATGTATGGGCCTTTTAACAGAAGGACATTTGTGAAACGGAAAAAAGCCTGTGGCACATTGAAGGTAAAATAACTAACTCATGATCTCTTACCAACTTAGAATTTTTAGAAAAACAAAAGTTTGGGGAGCACCTGGGTGGCTCAGTGGGTTAAAGCCTCTGCCTTCGGCTCAGGTCATGATCTCAGAGTCCTGGAATCGAGCCCCACATCGGGCTCTCTGCTCAGCGGGGAGCCTGCTTCCTCCTCTCTCTCTCTGCCTGCTTGTGATCTCTCTCTGTGTCAAATAAATAAATAAAATCTTTTTTTAAAAAAAGTTTCAAATAAAAGTCACAGCGACATAGTTCAGATTACAAGGACCTCCATTACATTTCCAGTACATTTCCCTTCTGAATCATCCAAAACTTAGCGTCAAGTCATCGTATGTTATGGTCTTCTTCTGGAAAAGATACAATATAAAGCCCTGCAATTAGTTTTAAAAATATGCCAATCTCAATATCATCAAATATAAATTAGAATAGACAGTGCACGGCCAAACACAAAACTTCAAAGACAAAAAGTCAGCTGAAGGATAGAAGTGCATCTTCTTACATGGTCAGACATTTATTAGTTTTACTGATTTCAATGCCTCTCTGAAAATATCTATGATCCAGTTTGAAATAGACTGTGTTATGTACCCATCAAGAAGAAATGTACATCTTATTCTTTTTAGGCATTCACTGATTCTGATTTTCATAGGCTTAGTAGATAAAAGGTAATGCAAAAGTTTTTTTTTTTTCTAATATATAGAATGTTCTAAAATGCTCAATATCCAGCAAGCTAGATAGCTCAGAAATCTGCTCCAGTATTTTGCAAACATAAGACATATGGTCTATGAAGTTTCTTCCACACATTTTGGACCAACGCTTTTAAAGAAAGCAGCTTAAATAAATTATCTAAAATAACTTTTTAAGTGATTCAGAAATTCGTGAAAAATAACCCAAATGTAACTGGTTTCAGATTTCAGAATTAATTTTAAATTGAAGAGTTTGATCAGACACAGAATTATCTCTCATTAAATTTTTTAATCCTGATTAGAGTTACTCAGATCTAGGGACGTGAAACCAAGAATTTGCATTCAGTTTCAAATTAGCTTCAAATTCCATTAGATTTAAAATTCATAGTAAAATTTGTTTAGTAGAAGCATTCATTTTCTGTTGCTATGTCACAGATTACTACAGACTCGGTAGCTTACACCAACATCCACTTATTATCTCCCAGTTTCAGAAGACTTAGCATCTCTGGGTTCCCTGCTCAGGGTCTCCCCAGACAGATCCAGGTGGTGAATGGAGGTATGGTCTCATCTCTAGCTCAGGATCCTCTTACAAAGTCATTCAAGTCTTGGCCAGCATTGGGTTCTTCAAGACTGTAGGGTAGAGGTTGCTGGGTTCTTGCGGCTATCAGCTAGAGGCTGTTCTCTGCTCCTGGAGGCTACGGGCTCTTCCTACCACACACAGATGTTTGCTCCTTCAAGACCAGCATAAGAATCTCACTTGCTTTTCATCTCTTTACTTCTTTTAAGGAGTCACCTTATTAGATCAGGTTCACCCAATAATCTTTCTTTTAGTTAAGCCAAAGCCAACTTGTTAGAGACTTTAATTATATCTGCAAAATCCTTTATGCTGTATAACATAATATAGGAATGACATTCCATCATACGGACAAGTTCTGATCCTTGTCTGTGGGGGAGAATTTTATACATTGAATTCACAAGAGGTAGGACTATTAGAATTCTATTTACCACAGGTGCTTGCAAAATAACACTACTATAAAACGCTACTATATTTTATGAAACTATAAACTATTTTTGTGTCTTGAAACAACAGGGTGATTTCAATAGAATTTACGTACACATACAAACAGGGTAAAATGCTACAGTTCATTTCCACAAGCCTTTGGATGTCATAGAAGTTGGTGAAACTTCTGTATCAATCCTGCTATGAAAATGTTTTTGTTCTCTTTCAAATGGAAAGCACATTACTCAACCAGGACAAAAGGAAATCAGCTTTGGTTAGGGTAGCCTTTCCCTCCCCAGGCTAGCTTAACCGTTGGGTCAAAGGCTGTGCATTCAAAATATCTGGATCTTTTGTTAGTCTGGAACAGATCAGGGAAACCGCTGGGAGGCTTAGTCCATTACAAGGTGAAACTGGAATTCAAATCACTCCTCCAGATGTAGTCTCTGGGAGGCCCGTTGCTGCATCCACAGCTCTTCTCCATTTGCTGGGTCCCTATAACTGGATTTCTGACACCTTTCTTTAGGGAAGTCTATGTTTTCCCTTTGAACAAGCTTATTGGGAGGTGTCTCTGACAGCCAATCTCAGACTGTGCCAGGCCCTCCCTTGAGGAACTGGGCCTCCATGTCCTTGGCTGCTGGCCACGTGCTATTCCCTGCTGGGGGAATAACCAGAACCTCACTTTAAATATCACCTCTTATCTGGATTTCTGTTATCTCATTCTTCCTTTGGAATTGAACCTTAGATAAAAATACCAGTCGGAACAGCCAAGTAGTCATGGTGTATTTAGTGTCTGCCATATGCGAGGTATTCGGATGGATATTTTATATTTACATAAGCTTTTCAACAACTTTTGAAGGAATTATTATTTCCATTTTACTGATAGTGTGCAGCTCAAAGGGATTATGTGATTTGCACTAGGTCAACGACCTAGTAAACATCAAAGCTGGGATTAAAACCAAAATCTAGCTACTCACAAACCTGTATTTTTTCCCATTTAAATAGAAGGGAGTACTATTTGTTTCCCAAAACGGATCACTTTTGAGACTAAAGAAGAGTCTTATTAATAATCACAATTAATAAAAATTATTGCAATTAATAATTATTATTACAATAATAATAATAAAAATCAGTAACATAGACAAAAACCAAGGCTGTGCCAAGCACATCAAAAGGTAACATTTCTTTAACTTTAGCTGTCACATCCTTTACATCTTAAGGCCTGGTTCTATATAGTAAGATGCCTCTTAGTGGCCAATCCAACAATTAAGGTGACTTCCCCAAGTGGATTTCAGCTTTTTCCCCTTCCACATGGATCAATGATGCACGGGTCAGAACATGCTCTCAGGCTATGCGTGCCAAGCAATTTCCTGTTAGTCTAACAAAAAGACGTGAGTTTGAACTTTATGGTTGTGAAGACCGGCAAGTCAATTTCACATTCTTCAATTTGTTTACATATAATTCCTCTTCCTGATCATTAGCAAGATTTCTCAGTTGCATATTAGAGACCAAAGAAACTTCAAAGTACCTGAGATTTTCTCATTTAAACTTACATGCCCAGTTCCCAGCACAGTCATAAACACAAAAAAAGGTTTCCAAAATGTTTATTGATGATGATAAATATGTACACCTACACAACCATAACATTTTTGAATATGTACAGATTTTTACACAGGCTGTCTCATATCCAGATTCATATGCAGTGTATATCTTCCTGTATTTTGTTTTAAAATGAAATTTTTTCTCATTATTTAATGAAAGCCTCATGAATGGATGTTATGGTACAATTGGCACAAAACTCAGTGAGAACATAATGAAGAATACAGATAAGCTGATTTCAACTAACATGGTGTCCCAATGTCTACAGTTTTCTGCAAGGCCTTTAATTAAATTCACAGTTAATTTTAACTTTCATTTCCATTAAATAATTTTCCAAAATAATTCTATGGTTCCCTAATCCTTTGAAGTTTTCTTCAGAAGTGCAATGTAGCCTCTTAACTTAGGTAATTCTCATTCAAGTCTTTGCACTTCCAGACTCCTGTGCAGACAAATACAATGACTCTGGGATATTTCTTATTGATTTGGCCTTGCCTTCCATAGAGGGCAAGAACATAGTGAGCAAATTGTCTTTATAAAGTCTGGCATGAAAATATAAATTTGCCATACAATTTCCACACACATCATTGTAGTTAAGTGTTGCTTAAAATTCTCCCATGAGAAGATAACAAATATTTAATTAAATTTAAGAAGCACTATACTTTCCATTTCATCTCTCCGTATTTGTTAGCATCTTAAAGATTATAGTGTGTGGCTATGTCTCCCATCATGGACAAAGGAGAGCTAAAGACAGAGAAATGCACAAACACATATATAACTGAAAGTACAGAAAATCAGGTCATGTTGCCAGCCACAGTATTGCAAATTCAGATGAAATTTGTGAATAGCCCCATCCTCCATTCACCCCTGGTTCTTTGTAGTATGTCAGCCCTTGTGTATAGCATAGTATTTAGTATCATTAGTACTTTATAGATGGAAAAATACTATTGTTGTTGTTGTTGGTTTTTTTTTAAAAATACTGTTTTTAACTAGTAACACAATACTACAATTTATATGCTTGGAAATTTTGGACTGTAATTCATTAAGGTAGGATTTCAGTGTAACTCTCGAAAGTGTTAAAAGTAGACTAATGACAAGTTTCGTAGTAAACTTGAATTGTTACTAAAAAAAAAAAAAAAAAAAGAAAGAAAGAAAGAAAGAAAAAGCTAACCTCTAAGGAGGAAGGTTGTACCATAGACAATAGATTGAGGGAAGAGTAAGTTACCACCTGAAGACTCTTTTATGATGAGGTATTGGTAATCCCATAAATTAAAGATTTTTTCCTGGGATGTCTGGGTGGCTTGGTCAGTTAAGCGTCTGCCTTTGGCTCGTGTCATGATCTCAGGGTCCTGGGATCCAGTCCTGCACTGGGCTCCTTGCTCAGCAGGGAGCCTGCTTTTCCCTCTGCCTGCTGCTCCCCCTGCCTGTGCTTTCTCTCTCTCTTTCTCTCTGACAGATAAATAACTAAAATCTTTTTTAAAAAAGATATTTTCCTGCTACTCTGGGGACTAGCAACCTCAAGTAGAATACTTTAATATCAATTCCCCATTCTCTGAAAGTAGAGCTAGAACTTTCCCACTTCTCTAAAAGGAAATCAGGGGGCACCTGGGTGGCTCAGTTGGTTAAAGTTTCTGCTTTCGGTTCAGGTCATGATCCCAGGGTCCTGGGATCGAGCCCTGCATCGGGCTTTCTGCTTGGTGGGGAGCCTGCTTCCCCTGTCTCTGCCTGCCTCTCTGCATACTTGTGATCTCTGTCGGTCAAATAAATTAAAAAAAAAAAAAAAGGAAATCAGAAACAATGCAACAAATGACTATAGTAATATCAATAGTAAACTTCAGTCCTGGGGCCACATGGAGAAGTTTGTTTTCAGTGTTAATACTGAAAGAGTGCCAACCAGTAGTGATAGTGATGAAGCAAACAGGCTGATAAAAGAAAAATTAGCTGGGCCAGAGCTTCTAAGTTTTCATTGACACGGACCTTGCAGGAACCCAGGAAAAATCTTAGCCGGTAAACCCAGCAGCCAAGTAGAGAGCATTCATGAGTCAAAATAGAAATAAGAAGTCATCAGAAAGATATATAGGGAGCTTACAAAGGAAGTTTCTAGGCTTAATCACAATTTGTCATTTGGTACTGAATCCATTTAGAACAGAATGAAATCAATATTCTTCTCTCTCTCTTTTTTTTTTTTCCAGAACCCACCTTGAGGAGGGAATTAGCAAAACCGTAAACAATAGAATGTGCTTTCCATGCCCAGCACTTGAGGCCACTTACATAAGATTTGAATTGGCTTTCCAAAGTGGTACCCCTGCTCATTTAGAAGGGAAAGTCCCGGACCAGGACTTCCAAACCTCAGCACTTCTGTGGGCTCTCTGATGGGTTCTGCAGAACAGCATTTCCATTCCTCTATCTTAACTTCTCTCACATGAGAATCCTTACTGCTGACCGCAGGAGGACACAGTTAGCCTGTTGTCAGCAGGTAACATGCTGCTGCACATTTGTAGGCTCCTACCTGGCTTCTCACATTAAGGGGTTTTGGAGGAGCTATATGAGCTGAACTTGAGTGGGAATGCATGTGTCTGCAGGACATGAATTCCATTCATCACACCCCCTTCTCATGCTTTTTTTTTTTTTTTTAAGATGTATTTATTAGAAAGCAAGCATGCAGGGGGAGGGGCAGAGGAAGAGGAAGAAAGAATCCTCAAGCAGACACCCCCCATCCCCCAAGCATGGAGCCTGATGGGGCTCCACCTCAGGACTCCGAGATCATGATCTGAGCCGAAATCAAGAGTCAGCCGCTGAACTGACTGAGCCACCCCGGCATCCCCTTCCTCATGTTCTTAAGAATCTGCAAGTTCCCTAGTGCTTTTTCTTAGCCTGTGAGATGTAATGAACAATCAGGTATTTCAACATTGAAAAAAAAAAAATCAAAAGGGAAAACCTCACGTGTTTCCCTGATTGACTGACAAAATCTGCTAAATGAAAATTTATCAGGTTAATTTTGAAAGACAACCCACTTATTGATACAAAAAAGTGTCTTCCATCTCCACTGTTTCATTTAATTATTGACTAAATTCAAAAGGCTTGGGAACGAGAAATAGATTTGCAAATACTGGAGTCTTTTTCATACGATGAAAAGCACACTTAATGGTATCATGAAAAGGGTCTTCTTCCCCATGAGCCAACTGACCACAAGCTGTGCATTAGGTGAAATTCCAGAGGTTTCATAATTGATTTTTTTCCTCCAAATTGTGCAAGTGAGTGCAACATTAACAGCAAGTAGTACTTTAAGGACTATAATTAACAAAATAAGCTTATGAAAAAATAAAAAAGATGAAAACGAATCGAGTTCACCTTAAGAAAAGACGCTGAGTAACAAGTTAAGTAACATGTTCAGGAACTTATTACAGTTGCTAAGGAAACATCAATGGTTTATGAAAGAGGATTAATGGTAAGAAGGAACCAGACTCACATACCAGTCTGAGCTCATGTTTTCATTATTCAGGCAGGATAACAAATCAACGGGGGCCCATCAGCTGAATCTGCAATAACCAGGCAATGCCACACCTAATTGTGTAATAAACGGAACAGATGTAGATTCCCACCAATAAAAGAAACATACCGGATACAGGCAAAGAAATGTACAAGAAATGTACAGGCTTAAATGTACAAGAAATGATATGCTAAAATGACATGAAATATATGGCCACCTACTCAGCACATTTAAAAATGGAGATAAATCAAGGGGTGCCTGGGTGGCTCAACTGGTTAAGCATCTGCCTTCGGCTCAGGTGATGATCCCAGGGTCTTGGGGTCAAGTCCCAAATCTGGCTACCTGCTCAGTGGGGACTCTGCCTCTCCCTTTCTCTCTGCCCCTCCCCCTGCTTGTGCTCTGTCTCTCTCTCACTCACTCACTCTGTCTCACTCACTCACTCTCTCTCAAATAAATAAATAAAATCTTTAAAAAAATAAAATAAAGATAAATCTAAAGTCAACATAAGTTTGCCTAATGAAATTCTAACAGCTTGCAGAAATAGTTTTTATTTTTCTAATTTTATCTTCTTATGTTTGGGGATATTTAAAATTCTCATTTAGGAATGTCATTTAAGGCTGAAACTTAGATATAAAAAGGAAAGCTAATGCTTTGTTTAACTTTCAATCCTTTCAAACAACCAGCAACAAAGATTCTGACTTGTAGAATCACACTGGCCCATAGGATACCTTAGTCTTTGGCAAAGAGGGTGGAGGATATAAACCCCCTTTTTACCTTAAAGGATAGATCAATGCACATCCTCTCTGGGGTTGTTTTTTGGCTGACACCCTCAACCTGGTAACCCAGAAGGAGGTTAGAGGGTCAACAGGGACCCCCTGGCCTTGACTTGTGACAGGGGTTTGAACATGCTCTTAAGGTTAGGGAAATATCAAGTAAGCATCCTAAAGGAGTATAAAATAAGACAAGGAGTTGTCACCTTATTTTATTAACTGCTTCCCTTGAACCAGGCAAAGAAATTAGAAAATGCAGCTTTTCCATCCAGGACTTGGGAGGACCCCTTGCCCTATTGGAATCGCCCTGTCCCCTAGCCTTATCTCCCCGTTCCTTTCCCACAGTGACACTCTGATCCTCTCTTCCCTTGGAAAACTCACCTCTCCTCAGAATCTCCTTCACCTCTAGGAAAATTCTATTCTCTCACTTCAGACTTCAGCAGAACTGTAAGAGAAGTTTTCCTTTGCTCAGGCTTGTGCTGGTTCTAAGGGGAGCCATGGGCTGTGCACCCAGCAATAGAAGAAGCCAATAGAAGCTCTTTGCCAACAATGGTTGCCGCCATGTTCCTCTAGAACATGCTAAGAAAGGGGAGTATAATCATACAAGAAGAAAGCACAGTGTTCCCATTCACAGGGTCTTCCTCCTACCTTTTAAGAAATACGATATTGGCATTACTGTGTTCAGCGACTATTGCTTCCTTCCTGCCTTGTTTTCATCACAGAGCACTCACTCCCCACATAAAAGAATAATGGCTCTGCCTGAGCCATCGGCATAGACTGTGCAATTATTAAATGCATTCTCTCAGAACGCATTTGCTTCCCCAGTGGCAGGGAGGGAGTATTGGTTAATCCTGCCTTGTACACAGATTCCTCTTTCTGGAGTCCGAGATCATGTTTTTAGAAATATAAAAATACCTCCACAGAATTACTTGGTCTATAGTCATTTTTATTGACTAGGTTTTTGTCTGACCATCATATGGAATTATCAGTAAAATTGCTAGACAGTTTTATGACAACTGATCATTAAAAAACAGCAGGATCACAGATGGCCCCCCCCTCCAAAAAATAAATAAATAAAAATAAAAGGCCAAATGCTTATAGTTCCATTATTGCCAATAACTCAATTACGAAAGTAACTGTAGTCTAAACCATTACATCCCTGGATATTTATTCATTCAGTGAACAAATATTTAATGGACACTAGCCACATATAAAGGGCGGGGTAGCAGGGAAGAAAAGCCAACAGACAGAGACACAGCAGCTCATTCCTGGTCGATGGAGCCTTTCCTCTGGTCCACCACTGCCCAAGCTCTCTCTCCTTCCTCGTCTGCTTTATTGCTCCCTTAAGTGAGAAACTCAGCAGAAGAGCTCTAGTCGGGGTGGTGCAGATAAGTGCTGAGTGGGCTTCTTCACACAAAGCTGCAGCCTGGGATCCTACATAGTACACGCTTCTCCTCCCTCCCTGCAGTCTCCCCAGCATTCACCACCCACCGCTCTAAGATGTTCTAAGTGGTCCTCTAAATGTTCTAAGAGGTGTTCTAAGTGGTTCCTCTTTCTGGACAAGCACCCACCTTAGACACAAACAAACTGGGGATGATTTCCTCTATGAATGCAGGTGCTGTGGAAGTCCCTCCAGAGCTCTTTTCCAAGATGATGGGACCACAACCCACGAAGTGCCCACTAAACTCCCAGTGAGAGTGGCAGCCAGTTCCCATGGCGAACACACATGGCCAAGGCCAACTTCATTGCATGGGAAACAAGGGGTTTCCCACTGAGGACTTTTGTGTTTTTTTGTTTGTTTGTTTTTACTTGAGTATGGTTGATACACAATGTTGGATTAGTTTTGGAGGTCCAACCTTTGTAATTCAATATCTCTATATGTTATGCTCCGCTCACTGCCAGTGTAGCTACCATCTGTCACCATGTGACACTATTACAATACCTGTAACTATATTCTCCATGTTGTGCTTTCATTCCTGTGACTTATGCATTCCATGACTGGAAGCCTACACCTCCCACTCCCCTTCATCTGTTTTATCTACCCCCTTCCGCCCTTCCCTCTGGCCATCATCCATTTGTTCTCTATATTTATAGGTCTGGTTCTGCTTTTTATTTATTCTTTTTTTTTTTTTTTTTTTTTTTAGATTCCACATACGAGTGAAATCGTGTCTGACTCTGTCTGCCTTATTTCACTTGGCATAATACTCTCTAGGTCCATCGGTAGTGTTCAGTGATAAAATGACAGCACCTTGGAGCAGGGAGGGTGGGGCCCCCCAGGATGACAGAATCATTCAGTCATTACAACAATGACTTCTGCGGCTCTGAGTGTAGGCATGGTGCCCCATGCTGCCCTCTGCTAATCTGGAAAAGCATGCAGAAGCTGCGGGCTGTGCAGAAGAGCAGCCAGGGCGAGGGCTCCATGCAAAGCATCTACCTCAACAGAGCAAAAAAGCTTTTAAAAATCAAATAGAATTCTCAGCTCCCCAGAGAGTTAGACATCACTCCCAAGTTCTCCCACGTCCCCACAAAGCACCTGCATATAAGGCATATATTTGACTCAGTACAATCATATTAAAAATTTATTCCCCCTGGCAGGGGCAATGCTGGGGAAGCAAACTAGTATAATGTTTCAACCAGAAAATCGTGGCCTTTCTTCTACTGTCTGTCTTCCTTCTCTCCAGCCAAATTCTTATACTTTTTCCACCTTTCCTGTATTTTCTCCATTCCTCTTCTCGGTGTGTTTGGTATTTACTCACAAAGTTATAAAGATTCTGCAAACTTACCTCCAGAAAAAGTTGGGCCTCAAGGAGAAGGTAAGTAGCCTGGGGAGCTGACAGAATTTCTGACATCTTTGGAATTCTTTGAGAAATGGGTGTCCTCTGAGGGAGAGGGTGTCCTAAGACACAGCTCTGGGTTTGATGCTGTCTGCTTTGTCTCTGATTCCAGGGTCAAGCAATGGAGAAAAGAGATATTGGTGAACAAATTTGGGAATGATGGAAGTAAACTGGAGGAACAGAAATGCTTCCAGCATAGGTAACCCAATGTCTTAAGGTAAGAAAGAGAGAAGAGGGAAGACAACCCCCTTCTTCCTTAAACGTACCTTATCTCCAAACTTCAATCCCACATAAATATTGAGAAAGGTACCGTGATGAGCACAAACTTTGAGCAAAAAATTTGATGTGAAGAAATGTAACATTAAAACTGTGGAAGGAGCCAAGATCCCCTCTAAGAGAGGAATGGATAAAGAAGATGTGTTTCATATATACAATGGAATGAATATTATTCGGTTATCAGAAACAATGAAATTTAAAAATTAAAAAAAAAGAAACGACGAATACTCACCATTTGCATCGACATGAATTTAACTGGAGGGGTTTATGTTAAGTGAAGTAAGTCAAGCAGAGAAAGACAATTATCATAAGGTTTCATTCCTATGTGGAACATAAGGAATAGCACGGAGGACCACAGGGGAAGGGAGGGAAATCTGAAGGGGGAGACATCAGAGAGAAAGATGAACCATGAGAGACTATGGACCTTGGGAAACAATCTGGGGGTTTTAGAAGGGAGGAGGGTTGTGGAGAGGGTGTTACAGGGTGATGGGCATAAAGGAGGGCACGTGTTGTGATGAGCACTAGGTGTTCTATGCAACTGATGAATCATTGACCACTAGATCAAAAGCTGATGACGTACTATACAGTGACTAACTGAACATAATTTTTAAAATCCATTAAAATGGAAAAAATAAATATTTTAAAAAAGAAATGTAACATTATTTTTTTCACTCAGTTTATACTTTGAATCCTCATTCTCTTGACTGATAAAAACTAAATTTTTACCAGTTCTGTGTCCTTCCTATTCTGAGGTTACATGACAATTCTCAGGCATTTACTTAGTGCCAGACCTGGAGGTGTGGCCCAGAAAAACAGACATCTGAGCCAGGTGGGAGTCCCTTCCCGGCAGCCCCACCAGCCACGTGTCATCTCTGCCTTCCAGTGACAGGTGCCCTTTGTCCACCTCTGCCTGAGCTATCTCCAAGAGCTGTGGTTTCCCTGGCCAACTAAACTTCCTCTGCCTACATCCGCAAAAGACATTAATTCCTTCTTTGGAGTTCTGCTACCTTCCCAACTCTGTCTCGGAATCGAGACCTAGGCTTGATTGTCTGCTCTCCATCCCCCAAACATACCTGGGAATTTTATTATCCTTCCAAGGCTGGGACTCATAGAAACACAGCAAATAGGTCCCTAACCACCTTATCAAGGGCCCAGTGCCCTTCTCACTTCCCTTCTGATGCTCTGGTCCATGGATCAGAACACTTTTATCCAATCAGACCATCAGAGGGGACAGATTTGTTTTCTTTATTAGGATCTCCCAAACTTAATGGTCATGCCTTTTCTCCTCAGAAGGCTAGGTTCAATTTTTGAAATTCAAAACCCAGAGGGAAACTCTTGAGTTTGTTGTTTTGATTTGTTTTGTTTCTCCTTCTACTCTCTTATCCCTTCTCCAAGGAGGTCATAAACTTGGAATTGCAGCAGGAGCACTGAGTAAAAGGAAATACTAGGAGAACACACACAGACACACAAAGCCATATATATGTGTATGCAATATATGTATTTTTACACATCATAAAATATACATTAGGTGATGGTTACAATGTTTTCTTGTTACATTGTTTTTTGATCAGACAGCAGAACATTCTTCATAGAAGCCTAAATACCAGACAGGGCAGGCTGAGTGCCTCCCTTATCCATTGTCTCTCTGTCCTAGTGGCACGCTAGGCAAACAGCAGCAGTAGGGAGCAGAGAACACATTAGACAAAAAGCCAAACTACCATACATGTCCTCGTTTCTTCAAATAAAAGCAATTGCAGACCTCCTGTGAGACCCTTGAGAGAGAGCTGGTTCCAGCTCTCTGTACCAGGGAAGAAGCATGGGGTTCAGTGTGTAATTAAACTGGAAGGGCATCTGAAAGCCTCAGAAAGTAAGTCTTGAGACATCTGGGTAATATTTGAATCAAGGTTTCCAAATGCCTCTTCACAGATAACCTACTGCTTTTCCAGATTTGTAGGTTTATCTAATCATAGTAAATAATTTTTAAAAATCCAATCTGTCGAGTCATTTTATTTAAAGCCAGTGTCCCAAAGTTTTGTTATCCTGTTTCTCCTTGCATCTTCATAGTCTAATAGTTCCACATATTCTATAAAAATCAGACATTTCTCAGGGAGCCTGGGTGACACAGTCAGTTAAGCATCTGACTCCCGGTTTCAGCTCAGGTCGTGATCTCAGGGTCCTGAGATCGAGTCCTGCTTGGGCTCCACGCTCAGCACAGAGTCTGCTGGAGAATCTCTGTCTCTGCCTCTTCCCCCACTCACACATGCTCGCTCTCTCTCTTTCTCTCTGGAAGAAATAAAATCTTTTTATAAAAAATAAAATAAAATCAGAGGTTATCTCTAACATTTCAAAAATTTCTACTGCATGGCTGTCTGACACATACCTGTGCTATATGCTTTCATTCTCCCCGTCTCTCTCTATGTAGCATCTTTCTAGGTATCAACTACCTATCTGCCTACCTGCCCAATTAACTGTCCTTGTAAGATTCATGCTTCTCTTCTCATAAGATTCATCAGACAGTCATACTTGTGAAATACCTGCCTTGCTTGAGAGATGGTAAGTTCTATTGGGACATACACTGTGCCCGTGGTGTGGTCTCACTACAGTTTGCTGGGGTCTAGCAGAAGAGGTGACGTGGCAAGAGATGAGTAAATATTTGTTCAATGAGTGAATGGTCCATTCTAAGAGCAGACACTTTTTATCATTGGTTATCAATTTCCCGGGATGCTAACTCTATTATAGTCAACAGCTTACCCTCTACCAGTCACAAAGCACATGCCTCTCTTTGCAGGATCCCATCACAATCCCTTAGGTTGTGTGCTGTTGCACAACCCTATCTCTACAGACCCACCTCAACACTTATTCTTTCACTCTGGAAATGCACATGAATTTGAGTGCGGGTACCATGTGAAATGGTTCAGAGTTGCTCTATTTTTTAAATAGTTCAATGAGTGTATATTGTTACTAAGGTTGTATTTGTATTCACCTCACGGCCCACCATGACCCATCAGTCTGCTGAGATATAAAAATTGAGGGCAGCTGTTCTAGACCTGTGCTTCCAAACTTTACTGTGCATACAAATCACCTGGTGTTTTTGTTAAAATGCACATTCTAATCCAGTAAAGCTGGAGGGGAGCCTGAAAGTCAGCATTTCTAACACATCCCCCCAGGACATGCCCCTCCTCTGGTCTATGGACCACACTTTGAGCAGGAAAGATAAGATTACTGCTCATCGAACCAACTGAAATAAAGCTAACAAAATGTTTTACATCTATCTTAAACATTTGTTTCTATTGCACACTTTTTCATTGTTGACTTTTAGTCTCTCAATTCACTCACATCTCCCAATGGAAAGTAAGTTGGGCACAAATATTTTCAATAATAAAAACAATCTAAGACTTAGTAATTTTTATTACTTCCAACAGAGCTGCCATGAAATATACATTCTCCCTGTACAAATCAGCAAGATTTCCTCTGGGCTTACACCCTAAAGTAGAGTCCCTCATTCAACACGGGGCTACACCTCCAACTTCAAGCAGGATGGCCATCCTGCTCTACTCAGTGGTTTTGAGTTGCCAACCATTGGGTTTGAATGTGTAAAATTCTCTTTGCTCACGAAGTTCCTGCCTGGGAATCTTAAACATAAACTTCATGAGAACTGGTTCTATCTTTGGGGAGAGAGCAGATGGGATCACTGAAGGGCAGCCAAGAGTCTTAAACTTCTCTGTAATTTCTGATTTAAAGAAAAAAGAAAAGAAGATAAAGTGTTACTATCTGAAAATACTGAGTGGTGGCTGGGGCACCTGGGTGTCTCAGTTAAGTGTCTGACTCTTGATTTAGGCTCAGGTCATGATCTCAGGGTCATAAGGTTAAGCTCCACACTCAGCACAGAGTATGCTTAAGTTTCTCTCCCTTTCTGTCTCCATTGTACCCCCCTTGTGCTAGCTCTCTCTCTAAAGAAAAATAAAATATTTTTTTAAAAAAATGAAAATACCGGGTGGTACCTGTCAATTTGCTATAAGCCAGGAAGTTCTGGCTTACACCTCCATCCTTCTCGCAGGTACAGGAGGACTGATTCTTTCTTTTGTGGGAACTTTGAACATGATGAACCCTTAAGGAGGGGCTTGCCCCCCCCAAGTGAGTATCTGGTTATTTCTATATTCTTTTGTTACTCTCCAAATACTCTTGGCCCCGCTCTTACAAGGGTGGGTGTGATGAGGGTGATTGACATTAGAGGTGAGGTCTCCCCACACATGCTTGCTAGCCCCTAGTGACCAGGACACACAGATGGGCCTCAGCCAGCAGGGGTCACGAGGTGACCAGAAGCAGGCTCCCCACTGGGCAGGGAGCCCAATGTGGGGCTCAATCCCTGTCAAAAGTACCTGTACTTTTCTCTTTTGTACTTTTTCTCTTTTCTCTTTTTCTTTTTTGTTTAATTTAATTTTTTCAGTGTTCCAAGATTCGTTGTTTATGCACCACACCCAGTGCTCCATGCGATATGTGCCCTCCTTAATACCCACCACCAGGCTCACTCTCCCCACCCCTCTCCCTTCCAAAACCCTCAATTTATCTCTCAGAGTCCACAGTCTCTCATGGTTCATATGCCCCTCCGATTTCCCCCAATTCATTTTTCCTTTTTTTCTGCTAATATCCTCCAAGTTATTCCTTATGCTCCACATGTAAGTGAGACCATATGATAATTGTCTTTCTCTGCTTGACTTATTTTACTCAGCATAATCTCCTCCAGTTCCATCCACATTGATACAAAGGTTGGGTATTCATGGTTTCTGATGGAGGCATAGTATTCCATTGTATATATGGACCACATCTTCTTTATCCATCTGTTGAAGAGCATCTTGGCTCTTTCCACAGTTTGACAATTGTACTTTTCTATAATTTTCAAATAGTACATCATTTTTTTAAAAAAAGATTTATTTATTTATTTGAGAGAGAGAGAGCATAAGTCAGGGGAGGGGAGAGGGAGAGAGAGAATCTCAAGCAGACTCTATGCTGAGCACAGAGCTTGATGAGGGACTCAACCTCAGGACCCTGAGGTCATGACCTGAGCCAAAACCAAGATTCAGATGTTTAACACACTGAGCCATCTGGGTGCTCCTAAATAATCCATAATTTCTCACAACCTTTTTGATGTGTAATTCACACACAAAAACAAAAACAAAACAAAACAACAACAACAAAAATCCCTGCCATATCTCATGCACAATTTGATGAGCTTGGGCATATGTGGACATCTAGAAAACCATCACCACAGTCAAGACAATGGACATACCCATCAATTTTTTTAAGATTTTATATATTTACTTGAGAGAGAGCACATGGGCACAGGGAGGCAGAAGGGCAGAGGGAGAAGCAGGCTCCCCACTGGGCAGGGAGCCCAATGTGGGGCTCAATCCCAGGACTCTGGAATCATGACCCGAGCCAAAGGCAGACACTTAACCAACTAAGTTGCCCAGGAGCCCACCTATCCATCACTTTTGAAAATTTCTTTAGATCATTTTTGTTTGTTTGTTTTCTTTTTATTTGAATAGAACTCTAGAATGTATTCACCTTGCATAATTGAAGTTTTGTATCTATTAAACCACCATGCTCCACCACTTCCACCCTCCAGCCCTGCAGCCGCTATTGTACTCTCCACCTCTATGAGTCTGGCTGTTTTACATCCCTCATATAAGTAGAATAATGGATTATTCATCCTTCTATGACTGGCTTATTTTCCTCAGCATAATGCCCTCTAGGTTCAACTACATTGTCACAAATGGCAGGATTTCTTTCTTTTTTAAGCCTGAATAAATTCTATTGAATATGTATACCACATTTTCTTTATCCATTCTTCTGCCACTGGACACCTGAGTTGTTTCCATGTCTTGGCTATTGGGAATAATGCTGCACTGAATGAGTGAGTGCAGATATGTCTTCCAGAATCTGATTTCCCTTGAATTCATGCCCAGAAAAGGGATTGCTGGATCATACAGTAATTCTAGTTTTAACTTTTCAGGGAGCCTCCACACTGTTTTCCACAGCTGCTCTACTCTTCTTCTGGGATCTGACACCAAAACACAGGTAACAAAAGCAAAACTAGACTAGTGCAACTACATCAAACTGAAAGCCTTCCGTAACAGAATGAAAAACTCAGCCTACAGAATAGGAGAAAATATTTGCAAATCACATAGATAATAAGGAATCAATTTCCAAAATATATAAAGAACTCCAACAAATCGATAACAAATAACTGGATCAAATGTTCTGTAACTTATTTCAGAGCCTAAATTCCATTGTTACACTATATATGAAGTCTTTTAGTTCTTCTAGTTTTTATTTTTTCATATCCAGTTCCCCTGGTGAAATGAGAAACAAAAGGAAGGAAGAGGTCACAGAAAAACAGAAAATTTTACAAGCAAAAGACATTCTTTTATCTTTCAGATTTTTATATTTACATTCAATATTGGTGGGTAGGAATTATCTCACATATTTTAGATTTCCTCAGAACTGAAAGTTCTCTAGAATGTAAGAAAAAAAAAAAAAAATCAGAGCATGGATGCTTTCACAAAGTACCTTAATCTGGATGTTCTTCCAGAGGAAATAAAATCCAACCCAAAGGAGGAAGGTGTACTGGCAAACCCGTCCTTAGTGCTAAGCTCTAATTATGTCATCACTGCCCTGCCTTGGTACTAAGGGGAGGACTGATTTAGTTCTGACACTCCCAGAAGCTCATGAACAAGTGACTCCCCTTTCTTAATTCCTCCCGCGTGTCTCTCCCTTTTTCTCTCCCTTTTTACTTCCTTTCCTCAATCTTAGAAAACTCTGTTTCTTTTACCCATTTTAAATTCACTGGAGAACAAAATGTGTTCTAGAATAAATTGTTCTAAAGAATGGAATATCTAGAAGTCACACTATATATTCTTGCACTGTAGGAAAAAAATACACAAGTGAAAGGAAACTGAAATAACCCCTCTTTAGAAGCAGTGAGTCACTTTTCCAGCATTCACTGCCTCTCTCAGTACAGGAATACCCTTTCTTCTATGACAACTGCTACTTTCCAGTAATCTACGAATGCAGTGTATTCAGCAGAGTTGTAGCTGGGGAAGGCAACAAGAATCTTCCTGCTAAATCCACATTATGTCACTTCATTTTCACATTCCCTTGAACTTAAAATAGTTCATCCAGATTTTCCAAACATGGGAAATCCTATTACATCTAAGTTTAAACTTTGGGGAAGTATTACCTTGAAGTTTTAAAATTTGTAAAAGCCAGAAGAATCAAGAAGGTCATCCGTGAGCACTATCGGAGTCCATTAAACCATACATACACTTTCTGGTGCAAAAAGAACTTCAAAAATCACTTAAAAGAATCAAACTAAATGTTCACTTTCCATTTAATCCCAAACTTCCAAAGATCTGTCCTTCTTGGGCCAATGTCACACCCTTTTGTTTAGACAGGAAATTAAACCTCCCGGAGGCTCTAGTTTTCTTTGCTTTTCATGTAGTTGATTATTCACCTCCATCCCGCTTTTCCTTTCTACTCATTTATCCATGAGAAAAATGGGTTGACATAAAATATTTTATTATGAAAGAAAACTCTTTACGTGATTCATTCTTCTCTAGCAGCTGTGAAAGGTAAGTGTCCCAGTGTCATACCACATTGCTCGTATTTTCACTCACTGCCTAGGAAACCCCCAAATTATATTTCTTTATCTGAAGGATCAGAGACTCTGTTTCCATTAAAAATTCATAAATATAGACGAAATTAGAGCACTAATATAGTAGACTTGAGAAAATTAATAAATTAGATCATGGAGTCCTAAGTTACCCTAAAAAAAAAGTTGAAACTTGTCATTCCCTTTTCTTCTCAATATGTTTTGACAACTATTTGATTCCCTCTCCTCTGTACAGATTTCTTCCAGCTGTCACGAGTGTTCCAGCTGGACCTCAGGAATCTGAAGGGCTTCCTTTCCCAGCCCAAGGACGACCTCTCGGCTCTCAATGTCCATCATTGTCTTCCACATGAGTCTAAACCTGCTTTCTATCCTGTTAGTTGCTAAATAAAATCTGTGCTTTCTCCCCCAAACCCCCACCCCCAGTTCTTGGCTTCTGAATGCTGTATCTAAAACATGCCATGGATCAGGCGTTCAGAGAAAGAGAACATCTCGAAAGCTGCAGTCCTCCACATGTCTGGGTTGACCCTTTCATTCCTGACTTTCCATCTCTCAGAAGGGGAGGACGTGGTACAGCAATGAGAGCACCAGTTGGGGGTCTAGGAGGCATCTGGATTCAAATCCAGCTATGTTGTTTGACCTTGAGAAAGTCATTTACCTTTTTGGGTTCCATCTGTGTACTAAAGGTGATTAAATAAGAGGGGATAAGAAAAATACCCAGCATGTACTAGACACACAAGCCACATTCTAGTGCTTTGATGCCTTCATAAAGTACTTTAGAGGAATGTTTAAATAGTGTTTGCTTTTTTCTCATCACCCACAACCCCTGTTGGCTCAGTTGCCCAATTCCCTGATGCCTTCCAGCTCACTGTGCAAGCACAATTCTTAGTCCTCTGACATTCCTTTTAGCCTGGGTTCCGAATTTATGTTCCAGTAAAAATATGTGTCCAAAAGAACTCAAATATAAAATAACTGAGACAGAGAAGCAGTTGTGTATGTGTCTCATTTGTGCTCCTGGGATTTTGACTTATGGAGGTGACTGAGTAACAACACAGAGGCCAATGAAACTGAAAGAAGCATTTCTTACTTACATTGTCCAGAGGAGGCACACCAGGTCATGCAGGGCTATGTGGAAAGCACCAGATGTTGGTCAGGAGGCGGAAGCCAAAGCTAGGGAAAAGCTAAGGATGCAGCATTTTTTTTGGTATTTCCACAGGAAAGACAAAGGAGGGCGTGGGGAACAATTTAGGATTGGCTATTTTGAATAATTCTAGTTTTAAGCTGCAGGAGCAGTCTCTAGCTGCCTGGTACCTGACCCTGGGATGATTCAGGGCAGGAGAAATGTTGGCTTGGTGGGTTAAGTTAATAGAAATTGTTGCGTGAATAAACAACTGAATTGGCGGATTTGCATTCAAGAGGCGCACTGCCTGGCGAGCCCTCAGCTCTCTCTCTCTCTCCTTTTTTTTTTTTTTTTAAATTTTATTTTATTTCCTTTCAGTGTTCCAGAATTCATTGTTTATACACCACACCCAGTGCTCCATGCAATACGTGCCCTCCATAATACCCACCACCAGGCTCATCCAACCCCCCCACCCCTCCCCCCCTCCAAAACCCTCAGTTTGTTTCTCAGATTCCACAGTCTCTCATGCTTTGTCTCCCTCTCCCCATGGTATTTGGCCAGCCCTGGGAGGGGCAGTCTCGGCCCAGCCAGCAAGAATTTTTAAGATGGCAAAACAGCATAAGATAATGAAAATAAAAAATATGATTAATGCAATAGAGAATGGAAAAAGGATATCGGTTGTATGACATTACACGGAAACATTTCAAAGATGAAAAAATAGGCCATTTTTAACAGAGAAATACATTTCAGCCCTATGGCTTTCTTTCTTTCTTTTTTTTTTTTAGCATAGTAAAAATACTAAATATTTTTAATGAAACTGTTGTCAGTGGATCCAAGCAACTTTGTCCACACCAATTCCTTGACTGTGAATATTTGATATAAGTGTGAGGATGAAAGGAATACCTTGCCTTTTTTTTTTAGTCACCTTTGCTTCAGCAGGGTGTTGGGGAGGACATAGGAGATATCCAGTTTCCTAAATGAGGACTCAGTCAGGCTAAGGATAAACCTTTCCTTTTCTTCCCACACCTACATTCACATCTCGGCTTCCATATCAGCATTCTCTGCTCCACCTGGGTAACAATCATTCTTTGAGGACTTAACTTCCATTAGAAACTCTGCCATGCCCTAGAGCCTTAACATCAGTAAAAGGAGGCCAACTTCCCTAAGAGCTCAAAGTCACTGGAGGAGGTTAATATGTTACAATGGGATAAGTAGATCAGTAAAGTTTATTTAAGTAGATAGTAGATTAGAAGTAAGTAGGTAAGTGAAAGTATATTGAGGTCTGTGCTGTTCAACAGAGCAGCCACTGGCTAGTCCATGTCATTAATGAGCACTGGAAATAAGGCTGGCCCAAATCGAAGTATTCTGTTAAGGATAAAGTACACACTGATTTCATAGACCTGGATAAGAAAAAAAAAAAAAAGAATGAAAATATCTTGTCAATATTGTTATAATGACTAAGTGTTAACATGATCATATTTTGATTGGAGTTAAAAATTATTAAAATTAAATTTACATGTTTCTTTTCTGTCAATGTGGCTATTAAATATTTTATTACATACACAGTTTGCATTTATGACTTTAATTACATTTCTACTGAGCAGTGATAATCTAACTCCTACAAGGTGCCCGTTAGATATTAAGCAACAAAAAAACAGAGCAAAACAAAATGAAAAAACACCCGAGGGTCCGGTTATGCCCAAAGTCCTCAGTGTGACCTGCTCATCTCACCTTTCTTTTTTTTTTTTTTTAAGATTTTATTTATTTGACAGAGAACACAAGTAGCAGAGAGGCAGGCAGAGAGACAGAGAGAGAGAGAGAGAGAAGCAGGCTCTGCACTGAGCAGAGAGCCCGATGCGAGGCTCGATCCCAGGGTCCTGGGATCATGACCTGGGCCGAAGGCAGAGGCTTTACCCTCTGAGCCACCCAGGCGCCCCTCATCTCACCTTTCTATGTTCACAACAATCAACCTAGAGAAAGTTCTGTTACCTCCATCATGAATGAAACAGTAGATCCCAAATGAACTCTCTGTTTATCCAATTCATGTCCTCCACTGCTTCCTGAGCTATTTTTTTTTCTTTAAACAACAACCTTATCACTGAATCCCCCTATAAGAAACCTTGATTCATCATGTAATAATGTCCAATTTTTTTCCCTAAACACCAACTCTAATATAAACATCCAGTGTCTTATCACCACTCAAATCCAGCCAGTTCCGATTACTCATCTCCTTCCAGAGATTTCTCTTTTACCACTATGCTTTTACTCTCTATTTTATTTTCTTGGAAAGTCCTCTCACCAAAATTTACCTGTGACCATCCTACTCAGACTATAAAATAGCCCTCCAATTCTCCTATCTCCTCCATAATTTCCAGAATAAGGTAAGAAAGAGTAATCTTTCTTAATCTTAATCTTTAAGAAAGATTACTCTTTCTTACCTTGAGGTCCCTTGAGGACTTTGTTGGCATTTCTCTGATGGCCTTTATGAGAAGACATCTTGTGGTGAAGCTAATTGTGTCTATTTTCTGTCCCTTCCCCAAGCTATAAGTACCGTGAAGACAGGATACATTAAATCTTACATCCAGTAAATGCTTGAAAGTAGAATGTAACTTGAGGTTTGCAAGGTATCAGAGGAGGGAGAGTCTGTTCCATGACAACCCCAGTTTGACACAGAGCTCCTAGAAATCTAAAATGATCTCCAGGCAACCAGCTGTTCTGGAGCCAGCAAACTTGCAGATGATGTGTGGCAACACAGCATTAAGGAACTCCTGCAGCAGGCATTTTCCTTGTTGGCTTTCAGTGAAAGCATTCACAGGCTGGTCATGAGTGACACAGAAGTGAATGCAGAGATCGTGACTGGCAGGGCAATCCCAACATCTCTCAACACCTGCTTGCTAATTAGGATGGACTATATCACTTTTGAAAAAGAGGCCCATTTGATACATACGGCAAAGTATATTGGAGCAATCAATCAGTCAGTCAAAAACATCTTAGCAAACTAACCCGAAGGAAACATTCTAGAAAAGCTAACTATAAAGGAGGCAGCTTCAGGTCATGAATCACAACTGGCTTTAATCATAGAGCAAGGATGAACTGAGCATTTTTGCATGTCATGTCATCAAGCGGATTGTACGCTCCAAGAGGCCTGAAACTATGTCGACATATCTCTTTGCTGAAGTACCCATCACATCAATGGGTACATAGTAGGGTGTATAATACTTTTGAACAAGGAAATTATATTTCCATCCAGCAGATGCCCATTTGAAATTACTTAAGATGTTACATCCAGGTGGACAGAATAAATTAATTTACATAAATTTTAGTTGATTTAAATAAATTTTTGCCTCAATAAAATGTGGATAATGAACCACCATAACCCCAGGAAAAACAAAATTTTAAGGCAAAGATACTCTTTACCTTCTTGAGATAGGCAAACTATAGAGAAGTAGAAAAAAATGTAATTATCAAGACAGATTGATTTCTAAAAGAGAGTCAGCTTGTTCAGGGGTGCCTGGGTGGCTCAGCCAGTGAAGTGTCCAACTCGTGGTTTCAACTCAGGTCAGTATCTCAGGGTCATGGGATTGAGCCCCATATGAGGCTCTGTGCTCGGCGTGGAGTCTACTCGAGATTTTTTTTCCCTCTCCTTCTGTCTCTCTACCTGCTCATGAGTTCACTTTCACTCTCTCTCTCTCTCTAAAAATAAATAAATAAAATCTTTAAAAAAGAGAATCAACTGGTTCAAACTGCAGTCTCCATTGAGTTGATATAGGTTAGTTTATATTTCTGGGATTCCCAGTCCTATGGGTGAGGTCTTGCTTCATGAGTCCATTGGGGCTGATAGGCAGATGAGAAAAATAGTCTCAGTTCTAGGGCAGTTATGTGTATCTGTCTTTCATGATACAAGACAGCATCTTCATACAGAGATCAATGAAGCGAAAAAGGGCTCACCCAGGTATATGGTCTCCACCAATGATTAAGGGATTTGAGCCAGGCTTCTGTCTCAGCAGAAATTTCAAAACAAACCAGGAATGACACAGAACCCTTTCTTATAAGATCAATGAAAAAAGTAAGGGTTAGAAGAGAAATAGCTGCCTGAGCAGGCAGAAAGACAGAGGAAGGATGTGATGAAAAGCTCCCAAAAAGGTATATATCTTTATGGGAACTCATAAAAGATGGAAGGATAATAGAAGAGAAAGTTTCTTAGGGGCAACACAGCAGGTATCCAGTAGAGCAAAACTGTCTTAATCCTAGTCTGAATAGAGCTTGGCATCCATTAGTCAAGGACTAATCTGAGTTTTGGGTAAAATCTCCAGAGCCAGGGTAGGCCAGTACTCATGACAGGATTCCTTTTGACAGAATAAGAAATCTGCCCTCACAAATATGTGAGAAGAAGCAAATGACTGACGTTTGTCCTTCAACTCAAGCTTTTTGTGGAGATTGCTTTTTTTCTTAATGCAGTTTAAAAAAAGAGGCTGAAGTACTTCCTAGTCAACTAGGTAACACTTATAATGTCTGTCTGCCAGGACTAGCTGTTATGAAAAGGGCCTTGAAGGGATTGTTAAGCCCCATAAAACAAAAATGCTCTTTCCTAAACAAAAGGCATAGAGATTGGAAAAGAAGAAATACAACTGTCTCTATTTATAGATGACATGACTGACTATGTAGAAAGTACAACGAATCTACAAAAAAAAAAAGAAAAGGATAAAATCTCCTAAAACAAAATTTGTCAAGGTTATAGAACACAACATCAACACATTCCTATCAATCATATTTCTATATACAAACAACAAACATGTGGAAACCAAAATTTAAAACATAATGCCATTTACAATCACTCCTCAGAAATGAAATAGGTAAGTAAAGACTAAAAAGAGGAAGTGAAAAAGTACATACAGGATCTGCATGCTAAAAATTATAATATACTGATGCAAGAAATCAAATCTCTAAGTAACATGGATTGGAAAATTTAACAGAGTAAAGATGAAAATTCTCCATGAATTGACATATACTTTAAATGCAAGTTCTACAAAATCCCAAGATCTTTGTACATCTAGAAAATCTTACTCTAAAATTTATACGGAAAGGCAAACGAAGGAATAGCAAACTAGAATAACAAATAATTTTGAAAAAGAAGAAAGTTGGAGAAATAATTCTACAGATGACTTACTATATAGTGGAATAAAGAACCCCAAAATAGAACCACACAAACATGCCCAATTGAATTTGGACATCAGAGCTAGACAATTCAGTGGATGAGGAATACGCTTTTTAGTAAATGGATTTTAGAGGATAAAAAGATAAGCTATAGACTTGGGAGAAAATATTTGTAATCCATGTATCGGACAAAAAACTTGTGTCTAGAATACATGAAGAACTCTCAAAACTCAATAATTTAAAAAAAGTTTCAATTAGAAAATAGGCATAAGACATGAACAGAGATGAATGGCAAATAAGCATGTAAAAAGATGTTCATCATCAACAGCCATTAGGGAAAGGAAAAATTAAAACCATAATGAGAAATAACTATACCTGTATTAGAAAAACTCCAGTGAAAACTAGAGTGGGTATGTGACATGATCAAGATGCAAGATGGCAGAACAGGAATTTCCAGCACTCATCTCTTCCCAGAAACATCAGTTGTAACTGTAACTCCTCACTCTCAAAAATAACTTTACGAAAGCTAAGGATTCCAGGCAAGGGATTATAACACCCGGGTATTGCCAAGTAAGAAAAGACTCACTGAAGTGGATAGGTAAGGCAGTTTCACATTACCCCTGGCTCTCCTCCACCGATAGCAAAGTGAACACCCGCTTTACCAGCGATCCCAACACTGGCTGGCTTACTGGACCCCACGTGGTTCCTGTGCCCCCAAGTTCAGGGCGGGCTCCTGCAGACTCTGGCCCATTCCATGTCCAGCGCCCCGGGACAGATGCTCCCAGTCCACCCGAGCACCAGGCTGGCCAGCGAAGCCCCAGCCTCCCGGCCAGCAGCTATGAACCCAGATGCCCACCTCAGCAGTCCTCATTGCCTGGCCCACTCCCCGAAACCTAGGACCCAACCTTGCCATTTGAACAATTTGGATTTCAGGTAAACAATGGACTGTTAGGTTGACTTTCTTTTCCAAATCATTGTCTCAGAGACTTTAAGGGGAGGCCTTGCTATGTCTGGGATTAAATTCATATGTTTTGGGCTTCCCTGGTCATAAAACAAGCATAATAGCATTGTGATCTCATCTCAGTTCTAATGCAATCACTTGTCTCCTTTAAACAAACCTACGTTGAACTGTTCAAAAGAGTAATTGTTAGGTGGAACATTCACCTGGAATCCAAGAGAAGGGAACTCTGGCAAACTTGGCTGGGCCACAGGGAGCAGCCACTTTGCTAAAGTCATCTGCATTTTACTTCAGTGATTCCACCCCCTAAGTATAGTACCAATAATTTCTTGAAATATGTTTCTCAAATTAGTGTTTTTCCTCCTTGAAAAGGAGCGAGGGAAAGAATAGAATGAGACGTTTCATGGTATCCACTCAAGAACCTATGGAATTTTCTATCTGAGGCATCATTTTTAAAAGAAAGGAAAATAATTATTTGAGAAGAATTTACTCTGCATGATGAAATGTCTTCATTTACCCTCTGGGCATCAGTTGTAGCTAACATTCATTCCTCTCTAAGTCTATGCCTAGCAGTGGTCTGCTTCCTTCTCATCATTCTTGTTCTGAGTCATTGTTTTGATCTGTTTTCGGGTCCTAAGCTGATCTGTGTCCCAAGCTGACCCGGGCTGGCTCACTGAAGTGAATCAGTGCTGCTGTGCTTCTTGAAAATGATTTTTGATTCTTGCTCAACTTGCAACCCTTGAATTCTCAGGTCTCGCTCTGCATTATTCTACCTGAGCTTACTGTGATCTAGGCAGTGCTGAAGGGAGGAGACACTTCTCTTCATGTGTCCCTTTGGTAATGTCCTGCTGGAGGAGAGGGGTGTATTTAGAAGTCATGAGATGTGGGGAAAGGAAAATCACTTTGGATTGTATTTAGAAAACTTCCCAAAGTCTACAACTCCCTCCTTCCACCTGACCCATTCTCTGGGGAGAAGCAACGGAAGAAAACTAACAAAAGTTTTTTGGTTATTAGTATTATTTGGGACCCATTTTCATTTGGGATCCTCTTGCTTCTGTGCATTCTTTATGTGGTTCAAGTCTGATTCTATCTTTTCTCGCCTCCACCCCAGAAAGTCTGGGGAGAGATGTCCTACTTTCAGAGCATGGGGTAACTCTGGATGTGTTCCTCTGTTCCTCTGGCCCCTGCGGTTGGCTTATGTTTGATAGTCACCAGTAAACTAAGGCTACTATTAGTGATATTGAGAAAAAAGTGAAATCCCGAATCTAACAGAGATAGAGGTCAAATGAAAGGCAAACACACACCACATGTAAGTCGGAGATGAATGACAACTATGGTCTTAATCAGAGTTTGAGAATAGATTTCGTGTGACTCCTGACTCAGTCGAGAGAAAGCAATTTACATTTCATGTCTGAGACAGAACAATCTGTCACTTAGAAATATTTGGGTCAGTAATATTGGCGGAGAATGAAATCATGATGAGAACATGAGAGTGATCCCAAATAAACTAGATAACCAGAAAAATTCCAAGACCAGAAATCTTCCTTCCTTTTTCTTCAAATTTATATATGTTACATATATAAATTATGTGAATTTATATACAAATTACATATATGAATATAAATTATATATATATCCTATACAAATATAAATTTGTATATATATCCTGCCACTATGAGACTGGCAGATGACATGTGGTTTACAAATTTCATCTGGATTAGAAAATAATTAGATTCTCTGCATCTTTACCCTACAATGGAATTTTACTTACAAACATCTAGAATTGTTAGCAGGAACAAAAAAAAAAGAAAAATGATTTCTTAAGAAAGCATATTGTAATATGGAGAAAAGATAATTTAGGCACATACAAGTATGAAGAAGAAGAGAATAAATGGAAATATTCCATTTTTCCACAAAATGACTACAGATGTGTCTTCCAAGGGATTTCCTATTTAAACCCACATTTTTAAAAATAACATGCTTTATAGATCTTTGGGCTCAAAAATAATGGTTGTTGCCACATACAAATATGTTGTGATAAAAAAAAATTGAAATCAGAGGTATGCAAACATCTAAGGCTGGTTACTGGCTGCAGAGCTGTCTCTGCTTACCATAAATCTCAGACTCAGATCCTTCCAAATTCATTTGTGCTCCAAAGGATGTCACACTTCAATTCACTCCATCCTCACAGTGCGGCTAACAGAGAATTTTGCCCACCCCCAAACTAGGCGGCATTGTCTAGGCAATGCTTTATTGTATCCTAAAGCATCCCCTCTACAGAAGAAACCTGAGCTGCCTCGTTTTGCTTCTGGAACTGCTTGGCAGTCCTGCAGTTTTCTATTTGCACTCTGCAGCCCTGGAGGTTGCTAAGCAGCAAACCGTGCTTCTCTGCTCAAAGACCTGCTATGTTTCAAGGACTCCTCACTCTAGATTTCCTGTTGAATGATAAAGAGACTTATTACAGCAATGTTGGTCTAGCTTTTACTTAAAATCTGTCCAATGTCCTTGATATAGTGACCATTTTAGTAAAAGCGCTTCCTTTGGGTTGGGATCATGTTAGCTTTCGGTGTGATCGAACAGTTTTCATGTCCACATGCCCAGTTTATAGATGTAGAGCCTGAAACTCAGAGAATTGAAGGGAAATATCTAATTTGTGGGAAAATAAATGTCTTGAATTTCTCAGAACCTGGAATCTGAGTATAAACCCCACTGTCAGGAAAATCATCAGGGAGAGTGAGTTGCTGAGAGCAGATCAACACTGAATAAAGGACTCCCTTGGATACAACAGAAAAAGCCCTTCTAAACAGCAATTCCTTCTTTTCTTGGTCTTCAGATGAAGAAATGGATGAACACCAGAAATCCAGAAAAATGCACATAATGTATACACGTTTAAATTCATTTAAACTCGGAGTACTAGGTTCTTTGAAGCTCATTAAAAACACAGTAGGCTAAGAATCCCAATTCTAAATGGTCTAGATGTCAAGAATATTCTAATATATTCTGAACTAATCATTGCTTTGTCCTTCTTAATATTCATTGAGTACTTACTATGTTCTAGAAGCTTTACATGTACTTAGATATTCAGTCCTCTTAAAAACCCTATAGATTGTTACTATTACAACCATTGTCTTACAAATGAGGAAATTGAAAAAGAAAGACATTAAATAATTTGACTTAGGTCACAGAGCCAATAAGTGGTGGTATCAAGACCAAGATCCAAATTTACATAGTCTGGCTCCAGAGTTGAAACACGCTTTTAACCACTGAGTAATGTGATTGTTCAAGTATCTATAACATGCCAATCACTTTTGCCAACTATTTTCAGTTTTCCAAACCTTCTGAAGGAGGTTATCATTATAATGTCCATTTTTTATTTGAGGAAACTGAGGTTGATATTTACGAAGTCTAACGTTGCTAAAGCTAGTAAGTTATAGAACTGAGAAATGGACCCAGACCTCCTAACACACAGTGCAGCATTACTTTCTCTACAGAAGCATTGTCCAATAGAACTTTCTACACTGGGGGCGCCTGGGTGGCTCAGTGGGTTAAGCCGCTGCCTTCGGCTCAGGTCATGATCCCAGGGTCCTGGGATGGAGTCCCGCATCATCTCTGCTCAGCAGGGAGCCTGCTTCCCCCTCTCTCTCTGCCTGCCTCCCTGCCTACTTGTGATCTCTCTCTCTGTCAAATAAAAAAAATCTTTAAAAAAAAAAAAAAACTTTCTACACTGATAGGAATGTCCAGTGTGGTAGACACTACTTACATTTTTATTATAATTGTCCACACTGAAAATAAAACTGAAGACATATGAACAAAGGACCTAATTTTGTATGAAAAATTGAAGCATGAATTCCAATCATTAAAATAATGTCAAATGAACTGTGACCATAAAATCTTTATTCTAAATAAATCAAAGACCAAAAAAAGGTTAATAAAAAAGAGTCAGACCTACTGCTACAATTTTCAAACACAAGAGAAGTAGAATGATGTTCTTTCTTGATTGTATGTACTCTACACATTTTTTTCTTGGAATCTTTTTTTTTTTTCCCCAAGTTAGACTTTAGGACATCCTAGCTGATTCTTTATTTTAAATACATTGCTCAGGTTTGCTTTCTCAGCACAAAAACATTGATTCCATACTCTTAATTATTAATTTAGCCACATATTAAAGAACTTGAACTGAGTTATTAGTATGACCGTCATAGTAGGTATAGACGTGACGATGTTCTCACATCATTCAGTAAAAAGATGTGCTTTCAATTTCCACACCTAAAAAGTAGTAAATAGGCCAACCCAGTCATAGTTAAGAAAGCTGGAACAGAAATAGTTTATGCATGTCATGAAATCCACATTTTATCTTCCTCTCTCCTGCCCTTTTCTCATTAACAGTTAAGCTCATGGCTCACCATACTTTATGCTTAGGACTGATTTGTCTCTAGCTTTGGCTTCATTTCTTATTTTGGTTAGCATTCACAGGTCAGTTCTCATGGCAATTCAGCTTCACGATTACCATTGCACAGACTTCTGAAAATTGGCCACGTAATACATGGAATGTTCGTGTCCCCCAGCTTCAGAGGAATACGGAAGCCTTAACCCTCAGTGTACCTGTCTTTGGAGCTGGAGCCTCCAAGGAAGTAATTAAGGTAAAATGAGGTCATAAGAGTGGGAGCCTGATCTGATACAATTACAGTCCTTATAAGAAGAGACACCAGAAATCTCTCTCTCTCTCTCTCTCTCACACACACACACACACACACACACACACACAGGCTCAGAGGAAAGACTATATGAGGACAAAGCAGCCATCTCCTGGCCAGGAAAATGATCCTCACCAGAAATAAAACCCTGTACATTTCAGCTTCTAGAACTGGGAGAAAATAGATTTCTGTTGCTTAAGCCATTCAGTCTGTAGTATTTTTTTATGGCAGCCAGGTAGAGTAATATAGATCCCTTTCTGGAATAGAGATCAGGGACAGGTCCTCTCCACAAGTTCAGGAAAAGTGAAAGAAATGGGCTGTCAACAAGCCCATGTATAGATAGATGTCACCCACAACCTTGAACCCTGGGAGCAGATGACCAGGAATGGGCACTCAACATACTGCTCACAAAGTTAATAAGCCTCTGGAATAGGCTCCATGAGGATCAGCATCTGGTGGAGGAGTAAGAGGCTCTAAGAAGGGTCCAGATCATTGGGGTGGACATGGCACATCTAGAGTAGAAGAGGTTCATTACCATGTGTTGATATTTGAATTCAGTTTTAGCCAGGCACCAGCTATCAATATCCCAAGGAGAAATTAAGGAGAATAAGCAATGTTAATTGAATTCCACACATATTTATTGGTACTTACCCTGTACCAGGATAGCTTATAGCTACTGCAATAACATATATATGCAGAGAGTACTATTGGATCACAAAAGACAAACAACTATGGTAGTCATGGAGGAAGAAGTTGAATAAAGGGATGCTCTTGAATGAGGTGACATCAGAATTCAAAATGCAAGGGTATGAGAGGGATAGCTAAAAAATACAAAAGGGAAAGGGCAGGCAGAGATGGCAATGTGAATATAAGTTTGAAAAGGAAAAAGAACATTACAGCCTGGGTGACCTCAGGCAAACCGATATCACTAGAGAATAGATCATAACATGGAGATTGGGGATATTTGTTGCTGGAGATCTAGGTAAAGGATCATGAAGAGATGCATGCATCGTGCTAAGACAATTGGACATTACCTTATTGGTAATGGATATCTTTAAAGAGTGTTAAGCAGAAGAGTTACATGTTACAGGTAGATGGTCCCAATGGAAATATGAAGAAAGGACTGGTTCAGAGACCAATTCAAAGGTTTTTTTTTTTTTTTTTAATACCAAACCAGGCAAGTTGTAACTAACTGGAGAAATAAGAATATTAAGAGATAAGGTAGTAGTAGTTTGAATAGAGCATAGGGAACAAATTCAAGAACTAGTTATAGAAAGAATGGACAGGATTGCATGATTTAAAGTGCAAGACAAGAAAGAGAAAAGATAAAAATAAGGTTGCTAGCTTGAGTGACTACATAGGTTATTGCCCCGAGGGGACACAGAGAATATAGAGAGTGACTACAGATGTAAGTTAAGTTCAGAAATCCCAAATTTTAATTGCCTTTCACACAGACAGGAGGACATATGCAGGCAGCAATTGGATACACAAGTTTAAATTTTATTAGACACATCTAGACTAGAAGATGTAAATTTGGAGATCAACAAAGTTTGGGAGAATATTGAAAGAGATAAGATTAGTCAGGAAGGATATGCAAAATGGAAAGAAATTTCCCAACATCTTAAATGGATTGTGGAGGAAGAAGAGAAGTCTGGCAAAGAACAGCTACAGTATTAGGAGCATCTGAAATTTTATAAGCCAGGAGAGTAGTTTGGAGTGATTGACAGCATCATCTGAAACAAAGGTACCAAGTAAATAAGTACCCAAAATGTCATTTTAGTTTTGTAATTACCTGGTCGTGGTGGCCTTAGAACAGTTTCAATGGAGTGGCTGGGATGGGAACCAGAGCCTGAAGAATAAAAGGTAAATGGGAGGTAAAGAAATCAGGACAGGTAGTAGAGGCTCTTCTTTGGAAAGATTTATATAATTCTATACCAAATATTACTGATCAAGGAGGTTAAGGGAGACATGCAACAGCCCAATTAACCAATCTCTGTCATCTCCCAAAGGAAAACATTCTATTGACTTGTCAATAGCCCTTGAATGCATGGCACCATATGAAAATGAAATCAAACCAAAAGCAGCATGTTTGAACAAAGAAAAACAAAGCTCTATTCTGAGTAGTGGATGAGATATAAAGAAATGCCAGATGCATTTCTTGTGGTATATCGTCCTGTGGTATATTGTCTCACCATAATGTGTAGAGATAAGATCCCAAATAATCAAAAACTAAGTGATCGACGAGCAGCTGAGAGTCAGATCTTAAACATGAATTAGGCACCAGTGAATGTTTACTCCTTTGTTCATATGCAACCTAATTGTTCCCACTTATATCTCTGTTGGAGAAAGTCACTGAGAGGACATGATCACCAGTTGACCTGTGAGCTGGACCCCTGGCAATCAGAGGCTCCTTGTCCTTGAAATGTATGACTGCCCACTGTTCCAGCACTAGGAGCCATATCAAGGATTCAGCTTTAAGAGACTGATGTGTCACTGAGACTCCCCTGGACTAGATATATGACTGAACCCCACCCATTAAGGCCTTTATGTAAACTCTGAAGATTTTTGGTGGATGGGTACTGAGATCTCCTTATCTTGTGGCCACAAAGACAGACCTTGTATGTAAGTTCCCTTGCTTATTAAAACTGCTCTCTATCAATCTGCACTACCCTCACTCTTTCTTCAGTCTTTCTGCTCTCCATGTACAGGGGTCAATTCCAGATTTTGCCAGAAGTACTCTACAGGTTTTGAACCAACACCCTTCATTTGAAAACCTTGCAGCCCCTAAACTACTAGGTTGAGTGAATACCATTACCCCTGTTTCCAGGGTTTAGAAGCCCTTTGATCTCCCCAGCTGAGACCACTTAGTACTCTTGCAGAACCAGCTCATTACCATTACTGGGAATGTGAAGAACCCTGAACAATAGGAGAGATAAAGGTCATGTGGCTGCTGACCTGCTCTAGCATTATGCTCCATTGCACTATGCCTTGCTTCTGAGATGGAACCTAACCTCGCATACCAAATAAAAGATCAGAGGCATAATACTTCATAGTGTATATGGAACACATTTTCCTTATCCATTCATCCGTTGAAGGGCATCTTGGTTCTTTCCACAGTTTGGTGACCATGGCCATTGCTGCTATAAACATTGGGGTACAGATGGCCCTTATTTTCACTACATCTGTATCTTTGGGGTAAATACCCAGTAGTGCAATTGCCGGGTCATAGGGAAGCTCTATTTTTAATTTCTTGAGGAATCTCCACACTGTTCTCCAAAGAGGCTGCACCAACTTGCATTCCCCCCAATAGTGTAAGTGTAATTCCCCTTTCTCCATATCTTCTCCAACACATGTTGTTTCCTGTCTTGTTAATTTTGGCTATTCTAACTGGTGTAAGGTGGTATCTCAATGTGGTTTTAATTTGAATCTCCCTGACGGCTAGTGATGATGAACATTTTTTTCATGTGTCTGATAGCCATTTGTATGTCTTCATTGGAGAAGTGTCTTTTCATATCTTCTGCCCATTGCCTCCATCAGAAAGGATGAATACCCAACTTTTATAGCAACATGGACGGAACTGGAAGAGATTATGGGAGTGAAATAAGTCAAGAAGAGAGAGTCAATTATCATATGGTTTCACTTATTTGTGGAGCATAACAAATAGCATAGAGGACATGGGGAGTTAGAGAGGAGAAGGGAGTTGGGGGACATTGGAAGGGGAGGTGAACCATGAGAGACTATGGACCCTGAAAAACAATCTGAGGTGTTTGAAGTGGCGGGGGGGTGGGAGGTTGGGGTAACAGGTGGTGGGTATTATAGAGGGCATGGATTGCATGGAGCACTGGGTGTGGTGAAAAAATAACGAATACTGTTATGCTGAAAATAAATTTTTAAAAAAATCACAACCCTGGACCATTTCCTTTGGAACGTTGCTTGAGTCTTCACATTAGCACCCTTCCAGGAGCCTGTTTGATCTAAGTCTAGGCTCCTCCCTTGTGCCCACCACAAGATTAGGTTTCAACCTCAGGAAGCTTGGACCAGGAGTTGGAGTAGCCATGAATGTGCTCATGGATCTGTCCCTTCCTGTAGAAAAGACATAAACAGCAAAAGTTGTCCACAAGTATAGGCATTATGGCCTAGGGGATCTTGAAGCTAACACAAAGTTTCAGCATGTGTCTGAGGTTCAAGTTCTCTTTTGCTTCACGAAGAATGTATATGTATATCTCTTTCTATAACTCAAGAGATCAGTAATGTGCATTCTTACTTTGCTAACGTCCAGTGATCTTTGTCTTTTCTGCAGAGACAGCTGTGCTTAAAAATGTCTTCAGAAGAAGAATCTATACAAAGTGAAAGTACTAGAAAGTTTTAGATTCCATTCATTATTGATCACGATATCATGGAAGGAAGATTTACGTTTCAAGGCCAAAGGCAAGCCACTTAAGGGCTCTTTGGCTTGTTTTCCTTCTCTTTAATTGTAGTAAAAATGCCTGCCTTGGGTAACTATTGCCATAGGGTTGTTGTAAAGTTAAAAGAATGTAATACTTAAATTCTTTGTGCCTCAGTTTCTTTACCTAAAAAAACAGGAATAATAAAAGCACCCACCTCATGGAGTTGTGGTAAAAAATTATTTAAGTAGGGGCACCTGGATGGCTCAGTTGGTTAAGTGGCTGTCTTTGACTCAGGTCATGATCCCAGGGTCCTGGGATTGAGCCCTGCATGGGGATTCCTGCTTAATGGAGAGCCTGCTTTTTCTCTCTCCCTTTGCCTGCCACTCGGCCTATTTGTGTTCTCTCTCTCACTGTCAAATACATAATTAAATCTTAAAAAAAATAATTACTTGAGTATGTAAGATACTGAAATACTTCCCACATATAAGGGTATTTTTCCAAGGCTATATACAAATGGCCATTAAGCATATGAAAATGTGCTCAGCATCACCAATGACCAGAGAAAATGCAAATCAAAACCACAATAAGAGGGTGCCTGGGTGGCACAGTTGGTTAAGCGACAGCTGTGGGCTCAGGTCATGATCCCGGAGTGCCGGGATTGAGTCCCGCATCAGGCTCCCAGCTCCATGCGGAACCTGCTTCTGCCTCTGCAGTTCTCCTCTCTCATTGTCTCCCTCTCCCTCTCAAATAAATAAATAAAATCTTTTAAACACACACAGACACAATGAGACACATCTTACCTTCCGGAATGGCTATTATCCACAAAAAAAAAGTGTTGGCAATTGATAAGGATGTAGACAAATGGTGCACCATTGTCAGGAATGTTAAATGGTTCAGCCACTATAGCAAATAGTATAGGAGTTCTTCAAAAATTAAAAATAGAATTTCTGTATGATCTGTCATTCTCACTTTAGGGTATACATCTAAAAGAATTGAAAAAAAAGATCTCAAAGAGGTAGTTGCGCAGCTATGTTCATTGCAGCATTATTCACAATAAGCAAGAAGTAGAACTTAAACAGCCATCAATGGATGAAAAGATAAAATATGGTGTGTATGTATGTGTGTGTGCATATATATATGAATATTATTCAACCTTAAAAAAGGAAGTCCTGTCATATGCGACAACATGGATGAACCTGGAAGACACTGTGCTAAGTGAAACAGGCCAGTTACAGAAGGAAAAATACTACATGATTCCTCTTACATGAGGTATCTAATATGATCAAAGAGAAAGTCAAATGGTGTACCAGAAACTAGGGGTAGGGGCAGGTGGGGCATTTTTGTTGGGTGGCTGTAGAGTTTCACTAACGTGGGTTGGTAGTGGGAGTCGGTGGCTTCTGGGAATCGCTTACACAATGTGCATATTGTGGACAGTATTGTACTCTAGTCTTGGAAATTGTTGGAAGGGTGAATTTTGTGTTATTTGTTTCTTTGCCATACTTTAAAAACCTGGGAGAAGAAAAGTCTGTGGCAGAGACTGACATTTGATTATACCTAAATCTCCAGAATCTAGTCTGAGACTTGGCAAAGAGCAAAGGTTTAAAACAAAAGTTTCTCGAAGGAAGAAAACCCAAATGAATGCAAGAATGCCCCTGAGACTAATACATATCCTGCTACTGGATATTCACTGGGGTCCTTGCCCCTCCCAGCATCGGGCTTGGTGTCCATTGTGGTGACTGGAAGATTAATGAATATCCCTGTGATTACCAAAAGTGTCATTTTCAAATAAAGAGCTATGTGGGGAAAATAGAAAATTCCAAATTCCCTGACTTCCCTTTTCTTCCAAGAAAGTTTGTCTAAACTGTCCTACTTTCTCAGCTGTTGTTGTCAGCAGTTCTTGCTTCCTCAATCCTTCATTTTTGTTATCTGGGTTTCCTGAAAACTGATGTTTCCCTATACTGAGATAATTTCTTTTCTTATTAGACATTTGAGTTAATTCTTGAATTATAAAATGATTCTGAATGTAGGTCACTTCTCTCATGCACTGCAGAAGCTAGAAAGATCTGAAGCAAGAGCAGTCAGAAGCTGAGTCATGCAGAGCTGGGGTTTTCAAGGTAGGAAGTTCTCCCCAGCATGCTTGCCCAGTCTTCCTGGACCAAGGGGTTAGGGGGCTGCCTTCTTCTCAGTACAGTCTAAGCAGATAGCAAAAAGCAAAACATATTCACTCATTCAAAAAAATGCTAAACATGGCCTCAGCATGAGATACTCAAGTACTAAGTGGGTACTAGGATGGGTACTATCCTAGTACCCTACCCATCCTAGTACCCTAGTATCCTAGTACAGAGAAACAGAAAAATCAGTGATTAATCTCAGAAGGATAAGCATAGGAATATGGATACAGGCCACAGGATAACAGAAAAGTTGCCCGTGTTTTAGCTAAGGATGGCTGAGACTGCTCAGCAAATGCTTTCCATAAAAGAACTAATCTCTAAAAGATGACCAGGAGTCAGCGAAGCTGAAGGGGTAGCAGGTTGGGTGGGGGCCAGGGAAGGAAATGAGTACATTGTAAGGGGAGGCAGCACGTCACTCATATTAATGTGCTCCAGGAAAACTGCTGTCTAGAGAAAAGAGTCCAGGTAGAGAGGTTGCAAGAGAGAGATGGCAAGGGCTTAAGGCAAAAATAAGACCAAGAAGGTGCTCATGTACTTTCTGATAGATTTGAAACTTCTCCTGAAGACTATTGGAAGTGAAGTGGCACAGAGAGACTAGCTCTTCAGAAAGACAACTTAGCAACTGTGTGCAGGATGGATTAGAGAGAATGAAGTAGAAATGGGGAAGCTAGTTACACAGCTAGTTACTCTTAGGAGAGATGTATTGAAGTCTCAGCTGGGGAAAAGGTAGTGGGAATGAAGAATATAGAAAAGATTCAGAAGCCTTTGTTAAGGAGGTGGTGAAAGGATGCATTTACAATTATGTTCTCTCAAGTTAGACTACCTGGATTTACCACTTAAGCGTTTTGTGGAAACATAACTTCATCACTATTTTTAAATAATTTTATTTTAATTTTGTAATTATAATTATTCAAAGCACAAAGGGAAAAATACCTAACTGCAAAATACTACCATCCAAAAATGACATGCCACTAAAATTTCACTGTGTATTTTTTGTGCCTTAGTTTTTTTTACAAAATGAACACCTTAATATTCTAATCATTTGTTCTGCAACCTACTTAAAAGTTAATATCTTTTTAAGAAATCTTAGAGCCACAACTAATTTAATGAAAACTTAATCACCATGTAAAACTGACAATTGCTTTTTTACACAAGTCCAAGTTTCTTTTTTCTAGAACAAAACAAAATATATTCAAAGTCCCACTCATTCTGTGATCCTAAATACCACTCTCCCTATGTAGGCAACCACTATCATAAATTTAGTATATATATTTCCATGCTCCACATATCTACAAACATGTATTTTAACTATGCATAATAAATAACAGTGCTCTGTATGTGTATCTTTAATTGTATAAAATGAACTTTGAGAACACAGCATAGCATAATGACTAAGCTTAGACTCAAAAGTCAGACTGCCATTCAATTGGGGAAGTAGTTAAAGAGATGTATAATAAGAAACAAAGTCTTGTTGACTGTTTCCTTTGCTATGCAGAAGCTTTTGATCTTGATGAAGTCCCAAAAGTTTATTTTTGCTTTTGTTTCCTTTGCCTTTGGAGACATATCTTGAAAGAAATTGCTGTGGCTGATATCGGAGAGATTACTGCCTATGTTCTCCTCTAGGATTCTGATGGATTCCTGTCTCACGTTGAGGTCTTTTATCCATTTTGAGTTTATCTTTGTGTACAGTGTAAGAAAATGGTCAAGTTTCATTCTTCTACATATAGCCGCCCAGTTTTCCCAGCACCATTTATTGAAGAGAGTGTCTTTTTTTCCACTGTATATTTTTTCCTGTTTTGTCAAAGATTATTTGCCCATAGAGTTGAGGGTCCATATCTGGGCTCCCTACTCTGTTCCACTGGTCTATGTGTCTGTTTTTATGCCAGTACCATGCTGTCTTGGTGATCACAGCTTTGTAGTAAAGCTTGAAATCAGGTAACATGATGCCACCAGTTTTATTTTTGTTTTTCAACATTTCCTTAGTGATTCGGGGTCTCTTCTGATTCCAAACAAATTTTAGGATTATTTGCTCCAGCTCTTTGAAAAAAACCAGTGGAATTTTTATCAGAATGGCATTAAAAGTATAGATTGCTCTAGGCATTATAGACTTTTTTTTTTTGAAGGAACAGATTTATTTATTTCATATTCCTCTGTTCTGTGAAGCATCTTTTTTTTTTTTACTAAATTTTTTTATTTTTTATAAATATATATTTTTATCCCCAGGGATACAGGTCTGTGAATCGCCAGGTTTACACACTTCACAGCACTCACCAAAGCACATACCATCCCCAATGTCCATAACCCCACCCCCTTCTCCAAACCCCCCTCCCCCCAGCAACCCTCCGTTTGTTTCGTGAGATTAAGAGTCATTTATGGTTTGTCTCCCTCCCAATCCCATCTTGTTTCATTTATTCTTCTCCTACCCACTTAAGCCCCCATGTTACATCACCACTTCCTCATATCAGGGAGATCATATGATAGTTGTCTTTCACTGCTTGACTTATTTCGCTGAGCATGATACGCTCTAGTTCCATCCATGTTGTCGCAAATGGCAAGATTTCATTTCTTTTGATGGCTGCATAGTATTCCGTTGTGTATATATACCACTTCTTCTTGATCCATTCATTTATTGATGGACATCTAGGTTCTTTCCATAGTTTGGCTATTGTGGACATTGCTGCTATAAACATTCAGGTGCACGTGCCCCTTTGGATCACTACGTTTGTATCTTTAGAGTAAATACCCAGTAGTGCAATTGCTGGGTCATAGGGCAGTTCTATTCTCAACATTTTGAGGAACCTCCATGCGGTTTTCCAGAGTGGTTGCACCAGCTTGCATTCCCACCAACAGTGTAGGAGGGTTCCCCTTTCTCCGCATCCTCGCCAGCATCTGTCATATCCTGACCTGTTGATTTTAGCCATTCTGACTGGTGTGAGGTGATATCTCAGTGTGGTTTTGATTTGTATTTCCCTGATGCCGAGTGATATGGAGCACTTTTTCATGTGTCTGTTGGCCATCTGGATGTCTTCTTTGCAGAAACGTCTGTTCATGTCCTCTGCCCATTTCTTGATTGGATTATTTGTTCTTTGGGTGTTGAGTTTGTTAAGTTCTTTATAGATTTTGGACACTAGTCCTTTATCTGATATGTCATTTGCAAATATCTTCTCCCATTCTGTCAGTTGTCTTTTGATTTTGTTAACTGTTTCCTTTGCTGTGCAAAAGCATTTGATCTTGATAAAATCCCAATAGTTCATTTTTGCCTTTGCTTCCCTTGCCTTTGGCGATGTTCCTAGGAAGATGTTGCTGAGGCTGAGGTCGAAGAGGTTGCTGCCTGTGTTCTCCTCAAGGATTTTGATGGATTCCTTTCTCACATTGAGGTCCTTCATCCATTTGGAGTCTATTTTTGTGTGTGGTGTAAGGAAATGGTCCAATTTCATTTTTCTGCACGTGGCTGTCCAATTTTCCCAACACCATTTATTAAAGAGGCTGTCTTTTTTCCATTGGACATTCTTTCCTGCTTTATCAAAGATTAGTTGACCATAGAGTTGAGGGTCTATTTCTGGGCTCTCTAGTCTGTTCCATTGATCTATGTGTCTGTTTTTGTGCCAGTACCATGCTGTCTTGATGATGACAGCTTTGTAATAGACCTTGAAGTCCGGAATTGTGATGCCACCAACTTTGGCTTTCTTTTTCAATATCCCTTTGGCTATTTGAGGTCTTTTCTGGTTCCATATAAATTTTAGGATTATTTGTTCCAATTCTTTGAAAAAGATGGATGGTACTTTGATAGGAATTGCATTAAATGTGTAGATTGCTTTAGGTAGCATAGACATTTTCACAATATTTATTCTTCCAATCCAGGAGCATGGAACATTTTTCCATTTCTTTGTGTCTTCCTCAATTTCTTTCATGAGTACTTTATAGTTTTCTGAGTATAGATTCTTAGCCTCTTTGGTTAGGTTTATTCCTAGGTATCTTATGGTCTGGGGTGCAATTGTAAATGGGATTGACTCCTTAATTTCTCTTTCTTCTGTCTTGTTGTTGGTGTAGAGAAATGCAACTGATTTCTGTGCATTGATTTTATATCCTGACACTTTACTGAATTCCTGTACAAGTTCTAGCAGTTTTGGAGTGGAGTCTTTTGGGTTTTCCACATATAGTATCATATCATCTGCGAAGAGTGATAGTTTGACTTCTTCTTTGCCGATTTGGATGCCTTTAATTTCCTTTTGTTGTCTGATTGCTGAGGCTAGGACTTCTAGTACTATGTTGAATAGCAGTGGTGATAATGGACATCCTTGCCGTGTTCCTGACCTTAGCGGAAAAGCTTTCAGTTTTTCTTCATTGAGAATGATATTTGCGGTGGGTTTTTCATAGATGGCTTTGATGATATTGAGGTATGTGCCCTCTATCCCTACACTTTGAAGACTTTTGATCAGGAAGGGGTGCTGTACTTTGTCAAATGCTTTTTCAGCATCTATTGAGAGTATCATATGGTTCTTGTTCTTTCTTTTATTGATGTGTTGTATCACATTGACTGATTTGCGGATGTTGAACCAACCTTGCAGCCCTGGGATAAATCCCACTTGGTCGTGGTGAATAATCCTTTTAATGTACTGTTGAATCCTATTGGCTAGTATTTTGGTGAGAATTTTCGCATCTGTGTTCATCAAGGATATTGGTCTATAGCTCTCTTTTTTGATGGGATCCTTGTCTGGTTTGGGGATCAAGGTGATGTTGGCCTCATAAAATGAGTTTGGAAGTTTTCCTTCCATTTCTATTTTTTGGAACAGTTTCAGGAGAATAGGAATTAGTTCTTCTTTAAATGTTTGGTAGAATTCACTGGGGAAGCCATCTGGCCCTGGGCTTTTGTTTGTTTGGAGATTTTTAATGACTGTTTTAATCTCCTTACTGGTTATGGGTCTGTTCAGGCTTTCTATTTCTTCCTGGTTCAATTTTGGTAGTTTATATGTTTCTAGGAATGCATCCATTTCTTCCAGATTGTCAAATTTGTTGGTGTAGAGTTGCTCATAGTATGTTCTTATAATAGTTTGTATTTCTTTGGTGTTAGTTGTGATCTCTCCTCTTTCATTCATGATTTTATTTATTTGGGTCCTTTCTCTTTTCTTTTTGATAAGTCTGGCCAGGGGTTTTATCAATTTTATTAATTCTTTCAAAGAACCAGCTCCTAGTTTCGTTGATTTGTTCTATTGTTTTTTTGGTTTCTATTTCATTGATTTCTGCTCTGATCTTTATGATTTCTCTTCTCCTGCTGGGCTTAGGGTTTCTTTCTTGTTCTTTCTCCAGCTCCTTTAGGTGTAGGGTTAGGTTCTGTACCTGAGACCTTTCTTGTTTCTTGAGAAAAGCTTGTATCGCTATATATTTTCCTCTCAGGACTGCCTTTGTTGTGTCCCACAGATTTTGAACCGTTGTATTTTCATTATCATTTGTTTCCATGATTTTTTTCAATTCTTCTTTAATTTCCCGGTTGACCCATTCATTCTTTAGAAGGATGCTGTTTAGTCTTTATGTATTTGGGTTCTTTCCAAACTTCCTCTTGTGGTTGAGGTCTAGCTTCAGAGCATTGTGGTCTGAAAATATGCAGGGAATGATCCCAATCTTTTGATACTGGTTGAGTCCTGATTTAGGACCGAGGATGTGATCTATTCTGGAGAATGTTCCATGCGCACTAGAGAAGAATGTGTATTCTGTTGCTTTGGGATGAAATGTTCTGAATATATCTGTGATGTCCAGCTCATCCAGTGTATCATTTAAGGCCTTTATTTCCCTGTTGATCTTTTGCTTGGATGATCTGTCCATTTCAGTGAGGGGAGTGTTAAAGTCCCCTACTATTATTGTATTATTGTTGATGTGTTTCTTTGATTTTGTTATTAATTGGTTTATATACTTGGCTGCTCCCACGTTGGGGGCATAGATATTTAAAATTGTTAGATCTTCTTGTTGGATAGACCCTTTGAGTATGATATAGTGTCCTTCCTCATCTCTTATTATAGTCTTTGGCTTAAAATCTAATTGATCTGACATAAGGATTGCCACTCCTGCTTTCTTCTGATGTCCATTAGTATGGTAAATTCTTTTCCATCCCCTCACTTTAAATCTGGAGGTGTCTTCGGGCTTAAAATGAGTTTCTTGGAGGCAACATATAGATGGGTTTTGTTTTTTTATCCATTCTGATACCCTGTGTCTTTTGATTGGGGCATTTAGCCCATTAACGTTCAGGGTAACTATTGAGAGATATGAATTTAGTGCCATTGTATTGCCTGTAAAGTGACTGTTACTGTATATTGTTTCTGTTCCTTTCTGATCTACCACTTGTAGGCTCTCTCTTTGCTTAGAGGACCCCTTTCAATATTTCCTGTAGAGCTGGTTTGGTGTTTGCAAATTCTTTCAGTTTTTGTTTGTCCTGGAAGCTTTTAATCTCTCCTTCTATTTTCAATGATAGCCTAGCTGGATATAGTATTCTTGGCTGCATGTTTTTCTCGTTTAGTGCTCTGAAAATGTCATGCCAGCTCTTTCTGGCCTGCCAGGTCTCTGTGGATAAGTCAGCTGCCAATCTAATACTTTTACCATTGTATGTTACAGACTTCTTTTCCCGGGATGCTTTCAGGATTTTCTCTTTGTCACTAAGACTTATAAATTTTACTATTAGGTGACGTGGTGTGGGCCTATTCTTATTGATTTTGAGGGGCGTTCTCTGAACCTCCTGAATTTTGATGCTCGTTCCCTTTGCCATATTGGGGAAATTCTCCCCAATAATTCTCTCCAGTATACCTTCTGCTCCCCTCTCTCTTTCTTCTTCTTCTGGAATCCCAATTATTCTGATGTTGTTTCGTCTTATGGTGTCACTTATCTCTCGAATTCTGCCCTCGTGGTCCAGTAGCTGTTTGTCCCTCTTTTGCTCAGCTTCTTTATTCTCTGTCATTTGGTCTTCTAGATCACTAATTCTTTCTTCTGCCTCATTTATCCTAGCAGTGAGAGCCTCCATTTTTGATTGCACCTCATTAATAGCTTTTTTGATTTCAACTTGGTTAGATTTTAGTTCTTTTATTTCTCCAGAAAGGGCTTTTATATCTCCCGAGAGGGTTTCTCTAATATCTTCCATGCCTTTTTCAAGCCCAGCTAGAACCTTGAGAATTGTCATTCTGAATTCTAGATCTGACATATTGCCAATGTCTGTATTGATTAGGTCCCTAGCCTTCGGTACTGCCTCTTGTTCTTTTTTTTGTGGTGAATTTTTCCGCCTTGTCATTTTGTCCAGATAAGAGTATATGAAGGAGCAAGTAAAATACTAAAAGGGTGGCAACAACCCCAGGAAAATATGCTTTAACCAAATCAGAAGAGATCCCAAATCGTGAGGGGAGAGAAAGGAGATAAAAAGAGGTTCAAAAAAAAAAGAAAGGGAAAAAAAAAAGAAAAAGAAAAAGAATTAAAAAAAAGAAAACGAAAAAGAAAAGTATGAAAAAGAAAAAATATATATATTAGATAAACTAGTTAAAAAAAGTTAAAAATGAAAAGGGTAAAAGTTAAAAAAAAATTAAAAAAATTTAAAAAAAATTTAAAAATTTAGCAGAAGTAGAGAAAAAAATTAAAAAGAAAAAAATTACTTTAACTGCAAGACTAAAAAATCACAGGGAGAAAGCCATGAGTTCTGTGCTTTGCTTTCTCCTCCTCTGGAATTCTGCTGCTCTCCTTGGTATTGAAACCGCACTCCTTGGAAGGTGAACTTGGTCTTGGCTGGATTTCTTGTTGCTCTTCTGGGGGAGGGGCCTGGTGTAGTGATTCTCAAGTGTCTTTGCCCCAGGCGGAATTGCACCGCCCTTACCAGGGGCCGGGCTGAGTAATCCGCTGGGGTTTGATTTCAGGAGCTTTTGTTACCTGAGCACTTTCCGTAGAGTTCCGGAGGACGGGAATACAAATGGCGGCCTCCTGGTCTCCGGCCCGGAGGAGCCGAGAGCCCGGGGCCCCACTCCTCAGTGCGCCCTCAGTGAACAGCTCCTAGTAACTCCCGTCTGCCTGACCTCCGGCCGAGCTCCGAGCTCAACGAGCCTGCGACCAGTTCAAGGCAACACCGAGCTGTGAGCTTACTGTCGGCTCTGTCTCTGAAGCCAGCTTTCTCGCTCCAATACCCGCAAGCTCTGCAACACTCAGACACCCCGATCCTTCTGTGACCCTGCGGGACCTGAGGCCACGCTGAACCCGCGTGGGCTTCGCCCCGGTTTAGCCTCTGAAGTGATGTCCCTCAGCGGAACCGACTTTTAAAAGTCCTGATTTTGTGCTCCGTTGCTCCGCCGCTTGCCGGGAGCCGGCCCCTCCCCCCAGGGTCTATCTTCCTGTCGCTTTGGATTCACTTCTCCACCAGTCCTACCTTTCAGAAAGTGGTTGTTTTTGGTTTCTAGAATTGCTGTTCTTCTTCTCTTCGATCTGCCGATGGATTTGCAAGTGTTTGCAATCTTTAGATAAGCTCTCCAGCTGATCTCCTGCTAGCTGAAGTAGTCTCAGCCTGCTACTTCTCCGCCATCTTGACTCCTCCCCCTAGGCAGTATAGACTTTTAACAATGTTTATTCTTCTGATCCAAGAGCATGGAATGGTCTTCCATCTTTTTGTGTCTTCTTCAATTTCTTTCATGAGTCTTCTGTAGTTCCTCGAGTACAGATCCTTTACCTCTTTGGTTAGGTTTATTCCCAAGTATCTTATAGTTCTTGGTGCTATAGTAAATGAAATCAATTCTCTAATTTCCCTTTCTGTATTTTCATTGTTAGTGTATAAGAAAGCCACTGATTTCTGTGCATTGACTTTGTATCCTGTCATGTTACTGAATTACTATATGAGTTCTCGTAGTTTGGGGGTAGAGTCTTTTGGGTTTTCCATATAAAGAATCATGTCATCTGCAAAGAGAGAGAGTTTGACTTCTTCATTGCCAATTTGGATACCTTTTATTTCTCTTTGTTGTCTGATTGCTGTTGCTAGGACTTCTAATACTATGTTGAACAAGAGTGGTGAGAGTGGGCATCCTTGTCGTGTTCCTGATCTCAACGGGAAGGCTGCAAGCTTTTTCCCATTGAGGATGATATTTGCTGTAGGTCTTTCATAGATAGATTTTATGAAGTTCAGGAATGTTCCCTCTATCCCTGTACTTTGTAGCATTTTAATCAGGAACAGATGTTGGATTTTGTCAAATGCTTTTTCTGCATCATTTGAGAGGACCATGTGGTTCTTCTCTCTTCTCTTATTAATTTGTTCTATCACCTTGATTGATTTACAAATGTTGAACCATCCTTGTAGCCCAGGGATGAATCCCACCTGGTCATGGTGGATAATCTTTTTAATGTGCTGTTGGATCCTGTTTGCTAGGATCTTGTTGAGAATCTTAGCATCATATTCATCAGTGAGGCAACCCATGGAATGGGAGAAGATATTTGCAAATGACAGTACAGACAAAAGGTTGATATCCAGGATCTATAAAGAACTCTCAAACTCAACACACACAAAACAGACAATCATATTTTTAAAAAATGGGCAGAAGATATGAACAGACACTTCTCCAATGAAGACATACAAATGGCTATCAGACACATGAAAAAATGTTCATCATCACTAGCCATCAGGGAGATTCAAATTAAAACCACATTGAGATACCAATTTACACCAGTTAGAATGGCCAAAATTAGCAAGACAGGAAACAACCTATGTTGGAGAGGATGTGGAGAAAGGGGAACCCTCTTACACTGTTGGTGAGAATGCAGGTTGGTACAGCCACTTTGGAGAACAGTGTGGAGATTCCTCAAGAAATTAAAAATAGAGCTTCCCTATCACCCTGCAATTGCACTACTGGGTATTTACCCCCAAAATACAGATGTAGTGAAAAGAAGGGCCATCTGTACCCCAATGTTTAGAGCAGCAATGGCCACAGTCACCAAACTGTGGAAAGAACCAAGATGCCCTTCAACGGACGAATGAATAAGGAAGATGTGTTTCCATATACACTATGAAGTATTATGCCTCCATCAGAAAGGACGAATACCCAACTTTTGTAGCAACATGGATGGGACTGGAAGAGATTATGCATAGTGAAATAAGTCAAGCAGAGAGAGTCAATTATCATATGGTTTCACTTATTTGTGGAGCATAACAAATAACATGGAGGACAAGGGGAGACAGAGAGGAGAGGGGAGTTGAGGGAAATTGGAAGGGGAGGTGAACCATGAGAGACTATGGACTCTGAAAAACAATCTGAGGGTTTTGAAGGGGTTGGGGTGGGAGGTTGGGGGAACCAGGTGGTGGGTATTAAAGAGGGCACATATTGCATGAAGCAGTGGGTGTGGTGCAAAAACGATGAATACTGTTAACACTGAAAAGAAATTTAAAATTTTAAAAAGAAGAAGAAACAACGTCACAATATTTAGGAGTTAAATTCAGCGGGCTTGGCTCTATGTTGAACTGGAGAAGTGAAAAAAAATGTAGGCAATTAGGGATACCTCGTCAACATGCTCATACCATGGGTGACTCTGTGTTTGTAATATTGTCAAATAAGGTAAAGCTTCTATAGGAAAACAGCATCAGAAAGCAGAATGCTGAAACTGGTAGAAATTATTACATTACAGGCATCCCAGAGGCATGCTGGTTACATTGGCCAATAGGAAACTAAATACACAAGTCTGAAGGTCTTTAGAAACTTTAGGTCCAAGAGACTGATAAGTAGTCAGTAGGTAAGTTACAGTTAAGTCTCTAGGACTTAGGTGACCACCCAAGGGAGTGTATTGTAAGGCAGAAAACCTCCCCAAGACCTAAGGGGAGAAGTGGAGGAAGGAAAACTTAGAGAAGATAAATGAAAGTAAGTGGCAGTGCCAACTGGCGCAAAATGTCCAGAAAAATATCTCTTGCATTTCACAATTTGGAAGCTAAAGGCAACTTTCTGAGTAAAGCTTGAGCTTAGTTGCTAGAAGAAGCCAGACTGTCATGAGTAACTAAGTGAATGAGACAGAATTGGAACAACGGATATAGACAATCTAATTGAGAAAATAATATTTAAAGACCACAAGTAAATGATGAAGAGATGAAGTGAGCAGCCCAACAATAAGGTTCAGGCGCATAGTCCGGGCAGGCTTAGTTCCATTAGCCTCACTGCCTCCCACAGGCTTATGTGGACTTTGTAGAAATTATGCCCATGGACAACTTCAACTTTTCATAAACCACTAAGCTTGGAGTGGTTGCCAGGGAGTTTGGAAAAAAAGGATCCTCAACCTTCCAACCTAGGGGGCTGAGCACCGCTGACAAGCTTGGTGCTTCTTCCAGCCCTATGGCTTCCTGTTTGTTCTAAATGGATAACTGGTTCTACCAGAGGGCCTGCTAGGACGGCTCTAGCCTCAGGCTCATGCTAGCAGCTGGGCTCTTTCCATGTGCCTATCATGGAGCCTTTCCTAAGGGCCAGACCCAGCCTTATTTCCCTGTAGCCTATGCCTGACACTCTTACATCTCCCAGAGTCAGGATGTAATACTCACCAAGCTTTCCAGTGCTTGCCTCTAACCCCTTGAATGACTCTTGCAGGGAGTAATACTATAAAATGTACCTTCTGACCTCTGTAATCCTAAAAGATGCTTTTTCTACCTGTATGCCATCTTCCCAGACCCTCTACTTTCTATCCCTGTATTTCTTAATTTCTATCTTGTGGTCTTTCTGGATCCTCTCTTTGCTCTGACAAATCTTGGGAGGATAGGGGTCCTGAATGTTCTAACTCAAACCCATGACACAGCCACTGAGTTCCTTTTGTTAAGGTATCCTCTTAATTAGCAGAGTTTTTCTTTTTTTCTTTTTTTGACAGACCACCATAGTCCCAAGACTATGTTTGTCTACTGTATGGTCATTATCTGTTATTTTAAAGGGTAATTGACAAATGAAGATGTATATTGATACACACTATATGTTTGTTTCATGCTGCATAATATGGGAGTTACAGAGAAAAAGAGAAAAAAGACATGAAAAAGAAAAAAGACTTGAAAACACCATATGATAAAAATTAATAAAATATGTAGGAGTTTGTAATAATAGCCGAAGGCTCACCTGGGTGGTATATTTCCCATTGAGGGATATAAACTATAATAAAAATTCTTGGCTGTAAACAACTTTAAACTGTACAAGAGAATTTTATATCACTTTATTTGAGTTTTGCAATGAGACTGCCAGATCAAAATCAGGAATTACCGTCAAAGGAATTTTGCAAATGAGGGAATTTCAGTATACAAAGTTCAACTCAATTGCAAAACTGCACTTGAACCCTTATGCTGTTTCTAAAGCCTGAATGTGTTTCCAGTCTGGATAAAGTCCAGACTGCTAACCTTACTTTAATGCCCTGTACATTTGTCAGGCACCCCCAATGCTGCACCCATGCCCATACTGCTTTGCTTTTTCAGGCTTTTGGGAACATTATTCTTTATTTCCACAATGTCCTTCCCTCCTTCCTCCCCAATTAAATGCAATAAGTATCACCCTTTCTCTGACTCTTTCATCAAAATTAGTTACATCCTCTTCTATGCATAAAGAGCATTTTTTAAAAATATCTTCATTAAATCATGTTTTTGTTGGTTTTTTTGTTTTGTTTTGTTTTGTTGTTTGGCTTTGGGGGGGGTTTTGTTGCTTTGCCTTGGTTTTGCTTTTTTTGTATGTACAATTACCACATATGACCTTTTTCTCCTCAAAGAACTTAGTATAGGACTTGGCAAAGAAAGAGCTCAGAGCAATATTTGTTGAATGAATTAATGTTTAAAGACAAGTCATGACTGAAAGTTTGTTCAACTACTAGATATATTCTGGAAAAGCCTTGCACTTCAAAATCGGTCTATGTATTCCATAGAGCCTGGGCCCAGTATCCACGGTGAATGAAGAATTAGTGGCAAAGAAGAAATCCTTTATGAGCACTTGGGCCTGAGACTCTGAGAGTGAAAGGGTGGATTACAGACAATATATCTACAGACACCTGGTGATCTTTCATGTTCCTTTCCCTTTCTAGCTGTTTTGAATATAACAGGGTAGGGGGGAGGTGGGGGGAGCCCGTGCAAGAGGGAGGAGCTATAAGAAAGGAGGGAGCCTGGATTCCTGAATCATTACTTGGAGGAGAACCACCAACGACAACAGCTCATTATACCATTGTGTGAACAAGAAATCTTATTGTGTTCTGTCACTAAATTGTTGGGGATTATCTGTCATTGTCACTAGATTACTTTAACTTAGCACACTAATAATATGACACGACTCACAGACATTAAAAACAAATGCACAGGGGTGCCTGGGTGGCTCAGTGGGTTAAGCCGCTGCCTTCGGCTCAGGTCATGATCCCAGGGTCCTGGGATGGAGCCCCGCATCAGGCTCTCTGCACAGCTGGGAGCCTGCTTCCTTCTCTCTCTCTCTGCCTGCCTCTCTGCCTGCTTGTGATCTCTCTCTGTCAAATAAATAAATGAAATCTTTAAAAAAAAAATGCACAAAACAATACACATTTTATAAAACAGATACAAACCAACCAGCCAACAAAATAGATGTGTATCCACAGAATGGGTGCCTCAGAGGAAGGATGAGGGCACAAGAATAGACCTGGCGCTGGAGAAACCAGCGGTGACGAGACACGTGATGAAGGACCAGCTAAGCAGTGGAACTCTGCCTCTGAGCTCCGGAGAAAGGGGAAATACTGTTATTGTGCAAGAAAACTAAAGGCATTTGAAATTTGTTTGCTGGAGCAACTGTTCAGTGTAGATAAAGGAGCCATCCCCGGAGTCTGTGTGAGGTGGGGGTGAGATGGAGCATTGCTGAAATGTTCTCTCTCAGATGGCATGACGGTGAGGAACTGCGGTGCCCTCTGGGGGAGGCCGGCTGGGGGGTCAGGAGCGGAGGCTCAGCTCACAACTAGGAGCACTAGTTAAAGAGGTGAGGATTCTGAGAGGCCAGGAAATGGAGTCTTAATCTTAGCTATCATAAATTTGTGGTGCATTTTTGGGAAATTCACTGTATGATCAATACTTCAGTTTTCTAAGCCATAACATCATTGTAATTACTACTTTATCTATTCTAGTGGAGTGCATGACACAGCATAAATGAATCTAAAGTGTTCTTGTTCAACGATGAACACCTCATAGTGAGTGTATATCTGTGTATGAGGTCAGAAAGCAGCCTACAAATCCACATGGATATAAGGTGCTTAGCAGCTGATTTAATCACCCACTGATTTAATTATCTCACTCATGCAACATCTGTTTCTTGAAAGCAAATTGAACACCCCTCTGCAGAGCTACACCTAATGGGGAGCCTCAAGTATGTGTGGTCCAAATAGTTCATGATGATTCTGCTATAGACTACCTAAAGACATGGGGCCCAGGTGACCACAGATATAAGAGATTCAAGAATATTCACTGAATTAAAGCAAGCCCAGAACTGACATTTTCAGAACAAGAACTGGCCTGGAGAATATTCCATCAATAGATTCTCTTTCCAGGGCCAGTCACTTAAGTAGGTAATATCTCTAATATCTCGTGACTTCTACATATGGGGTCCTTGAATCACTGCAATCTATGAAATGGTAGGCAAAATTGTGTGTAGATGTATTTATGTGCACTTTTTCTGGGAAGAAAGTGACTTTGCTCAGATTTTCAAAAACAATTGCTGAATTCAAAAAGGCCAGAATAATGGGATTTAATTTCGAGTGTAGCAATTTATACATGCATTTGGGATGCCAAACACCAAATGGAAAAAAAAACAAGTCCACTTGAATCAAGGGCAATGCTGGGCAGGAAAAGATGTCAAGGTCAGCCTAGAAGAGTAATTAAGTTAACCTCGGAGTGGCATTTATCATCCTGGATTTGTCTAGAAGACTACTTTTCTGTTTAAGGAATATATTGCTGCCCTGACCCTTCTTTGGCCTTTATGGAGAAAAACGTTATTTTAAATCTGGAAATCATTGCATTGAATACTAAATCCATCTTTTTACCCTTCAAAAACTTGTTGCCAAAATCTACATCTATGAACCCAACTAAGCAGCCCCTCTGGGAATCATGGTCCCAGTCCACGTAGAGTTTAAGGCTTGGCAATCAATTCACTCATTTCTGCCTTAATTCATTTACTCACTCAGAATAGGTTGATATTGGGATTTAGGTGAGTGTCAGGAGCAAGGGCAGACACCATGTTGGGCTATGGATGATACTAAAATTTAAGAGGAGTGATAATCCTCAGAAAGGTGGATTATGCTTACAAATGGGCTAAGTTTTCAGTGTTAGGTGAAACTCAGATATGTGTCCTTGGGGATATATGTGTCTGTTGCAATACACTACTTCCTAATCTATAAAAGTAGAAGCTTGTTAATTAATTTAGGTCAAGAAAAAAGATGGGATTGCTCACATGTCTTGGATATTAAAATATCCTAATTAAATTGACAGATACCCCATCTGAGGCAGAAGGGGTAGGCAACACTAATACATAGATGCTGAATGACAGAAAACAATTGGCCTCATTTTGAGGTGAGGGATAGAATAAATGTGAAGAACCCCAGGCAGTTAGAAAGAGGATCTAACACAAAGTCTTCAGTATTCTAAGATCTTTATCTTGATGGTGATGGCAGTGCAGGTTACCAAAAGAGGTTCCCCATCTTCCACCTCTAAGAGTCTGCAGTCCTTGGAAACCAATGGGTGATACAGAGGCAGTTGAGCTCTAATGATCCCACATGTTGAGCTCTAATGGCCCCTGAAGAGACTTGGCAGCATCACAGAGACCCAGTGGCATGTGAGCTTTCTGTCAGCCCCACAGTTGCCTTTAGGAGTGTCCCAACTGCCAGGGACAAGTGCCCTCTTGAATCTGCCATGTGAGCTTCTGCAATACTCTACCATCAGAGGTGGTTCCTTTCCTAGGTCCTTCTCTAGACCGTGGTACCATGGGAATCCCCCTCCACAGGCTTCTGCCAATAAGCTTAACAAACCTAATTCCTGATTTTTTCCTTACATAATTCCAAGTGGGAGATAGTCACACAAAGCCCTATAAGTGAAATTGCCTTCTTTCTGTTTCCTTCAAAGATTTCATTTAATGGAACCAATTCTAAAAGCACCTGAATCTACCTGAATTAGGCAGTTGTGCTCAATGGAGTTAAAAGAGCCTGGCCCTCAATAGGAATATGAGTGTAGAGGGGAACTGTGTCATTACCAAAGGACTATCTCCTTGGAGAGCAGAGCAGCAAAGTCTCATGGAGCAACTGCAGCTCTATTGGGCCAAGAGGGCAGGAGGAGAACAAATATCTGGTAGGAAATATGGACCAATATGGAGGGTGACCATTAGGTATTTGTACACTGTATTTCTACTTTACTTATTCAACAAATAGACAATATATGGATTTATAGACAAATACTGTGTTCCAGAAATTGTTCTAGGTTTGAGTCAGTAAACAAAATAGAAAAAAATCTCTGCTTTGACAGAACTCCAGGCTCTTAATAACACTCCAGTGTCTTAATAACAATAGCAGGTACTTTGAGGAGCATACCTAGAGAAAGAATTGGATCTTCAAGGGCTCTGATGCTCAAAGTGGACACTTCTATAAGGAAAGTAATTGCCTGAAAACTGTTCACGAATGATGCTCCCCTGTGAGTCAGTTACTGAGTGTTGAGTACCTTCCATTTACCCCTCTAGATCCACTCTCCACACTTCTCTACCCTGCTCTCCTCTGTGAGAGTTTAACGTCTATAGACTCAATCAATGGATACCTGTGCCTACTGGCTTCCACTTGGCTTCAACTGATGGGAAACCAGATGGGAGAGAAGGTAGAATGTTGTCAGGATATGATTCCCCTGACTCCCTCCTTTCAAATTTGCCTAAAGCTGGTGGTATTCCTTAAATGGTGGTGGTGAGAAGTGGGGAGGGAAGGAGCGCTCTTTTTCTCTCAAGGAGCCTTCTCTCCATGACTCTGTCCTTTCAGGCCCCAGTAACCACAGTTCCTCTTGTCTTTTCAGGCCTAAGGGTTGAAGCATAGCCTCTACTCCTGACCAGTGGTTTCTGGACTACCCCCATGTGGTTTTCCTACTACACCTTCCTTGCCCATTTTATAAATAGTTCCTTTGTGTAGTAAGCTGACTAATGGCTACCTAAAGATACCCCTTAAACCTGTAAATGTTATAAAGAAAAAGTGCCAGCAAATGTGATTAAGTAAAGCGTCTTGAGATGGAAAGATTATCCTGGATTATCCAGGTGGGCCTAAATGCCCTCATGCATGTCCTTACAACAGACAGAAGAAGAGGCAATGTGACTGTGGAGGCAGAGACTGGAGAAATATAGCCACAAGCCAAGGAGTGCCAGTAGCCACCTGGGAAAGAGCAAAGAACAGATTCTCCCCTGGAGACTCCAGAAAGTGGCCTGCCAACACCCTGATTTCAGTCTAAAGATATTAACTTGGACTTCTGACCTTCAAAACTATGAGAAAAAAATTTCTCTTGTTTTGATGCAACAAATTTGTGGTAATTATATCAGTCACCACAATATAATCCACTTTGTTAATAAATTCTCCTAAATGTTCCTGATTATCCAAATAAAGTATTATTCTTTTAATATTTGATGCAGAGTTCTTATAATGATGGTTTGTAGAAAAACAAAGTCCCCAGTATTATATATAAAATTGTGGGTATACCTAGAAAAATCTTTTGCTAAAAAGAGGCTCCCTTATTTTCATCAGACTCTCAAAACTATTGGTGTCTCAATAGGTTAGAAGTCAAATTATTAAGCCAAATGTTAGAAGATACCTACTGTACCACTGAAGAGAACCAGAGCTCTAGGATGTTGATAAGACACAGCCCACAGGGCGAGGCTGGAAGAACAAGTTGGTTTTTTAATGACATTTATCACCTTGGATTTTATGTAAGGCCACTCTACTGTTTCAGAATTCTTTATTGCTCTGACCTTCACAAGATGTCCTGTTTCAAGGAAACAATCTCTTATACTCTAGAAAATATTTTAAGTTCAGTCCATGTCTTTCCTGCAAAATTTGAGCCAAACTTAAAGCATCTAAGCAGACCAGAAGGGTCAACTCGATTACACACAGCCACACACTCACCCCTAAAACACTGCAGTGTCTTTTCTATAAGTGTTCACACATTTATCTATTTTTTTCTTGTAGTTAGAGAAATTGAAGTCAAGACAAAGAAGATATAGTCTTTGTTACAAAATTGTCAGTGACTCAATATAATAAACAGGCTGCAAAAGAGTGGTCCAAAGCAGGCAATGATTATCTTTGTTATGGGATCAAGGAGTGGGAACATTGCCAAAGGGAGATGTCAAAGCAGCATCTCAGAGCATAAGAGTTTGCTGGGCTGTAGGAACCTATCAGCCCAGTTGCAGGAGAAATATCCCAAACTTAAGCTGTCATAGAAGCTTTTATCTGGACCAAGTCATAGAAGTCTGTTTGTTTTGTTTGTTTAAAGTTTTAGGTCATGACATCACTAGTGGGAAATGTATGAGTATACCATCATGTGTTTATCTATTTACATATTGCTGGATATTGAGGTTGTTTCCACTTTTTGTCTATTACAAGTAAAGCTGTTCTGAATTGCCATGTACAAGTCTTTAAATTAGTATATGAATTTCTCTTGGGTCAATACATAGTGACTGACTGAATGTGTGCTTGACTTGCTAAGAAACTGCCCGACCGTTTTCCAGGGTGGTCACATCATTGTACATGGATGAGAGTTCCAGTTGGTCCACATCCTCTTCAACACTTGCTATATAGTCAATCCTTTTAATCTTAGATATTTTAATCATGTATAGTGGGAATTTCTCAAGGTTCTAATTTGTATTTCCCAAATGACTAAATTTATTAAGCATTTTTAAATATTTATTCTATATATATCATAGAATTTATATATGTATACACACCATAGAATATATATATCATGTACACCACATTCGTCATATTACGTATATGTATGATCATATGTTACATTATATATTATCATAGCATATATATATATCATATGTAGAATAGTCTAAATATTCTACAGTAAAGTAACAGTTCAAATCTTTTTTGACCTTATTTATCAAATCCTTTTTTTTTAATTGGGATGTTTTCCTATATTAATGAGCAGTTAAGTGTTCTTTGCACATTCTAGATATAAGTCTGTGTTCTATATACACTTTGCAAATATTTTTTCCACTGTATTATCATCCTTTTTATTTTCTTAACAGTGTATTTGGAAAAGAAAAAGTTTTAAATGTTGATGAAATTTAATTTGTGTGTGGGTATTTTGTAAAAGTGAGTAGGAAGGAGGCAGGATAGACAATCTCTTCAACAACTCAGGAAAGAAGGGGGTGAAAATGTAAGTAGTTATGTATGGTTGCATATAGACATAGGAGGAAAAACTAAAAGACCATGAGTATAGCTCAAATTGTTTCTCTATAACAGGATAAGAAATTATGCTGCTATATGGAACGGGAGAAGGATGTGGGATAAAATTATAGACATTGCAAGAATAATAATAACTGACATTTTGATACATTTACATATTTTATATATTAACATACATATGTTTATATCATCTCCCTTGAAATTATTCATGTGAGAAAACTGAACATTCGCAATAAATTATCTCTTTATAAGTGGACAAGAAAAATTGTGATAAAAAGTACAAGTTGAGGAATCAGATATATCTAGGTTAAAATCCTAGCCCTGCCATGGCCTTGAGAATTTTACTTAATACTTCCTTAGTTACAAAATGATACACTGAGCAACTGAAATAAAGGCTATAAAAAGGGCATCTTGGAATTTTTTTACATCAGTGTCTATGAATGAAAGACTTATCAATCAAAATTCCAACAGGACTTTTTTTTTTACAGAAACTGAAGAAATGATTCTAAAATTTATATAAAATTGCAAAGGACTAGAAAAGCCAAAACAACCTCAAAAAGTAATTTGACAGAGTCACACTGATTGTAAGGTAGAGATACAAACTTACAGTAATCAAGTCAATATTGTATTTGAATATAAAGACAGACAAATAAATCTGTGGAACAGAATAGAATGTCCAGAAATAGACTAGTACATAGATAGCTATTTGTTTTTGATAACACAGTTTATTGGTATTGGAACAACTGGATAAACAAATGAAGAGAAAATTGAATTTCTATCACTGTTTCAAATAAGAAAATTAATAACTTAAGAAGGAATGTAGATACAAATGTAAAAGTTAAAACTATAAACTTTTAGAACTATGTTGCCCAACATAATTACTCCTAACCACATGTGGCCATAAAAATTTTAATTTAAATTTATTAAAATGAAATTTAAATTAAAATCTGATTTCTCAGTCAAGCTAATCATATTTCAAATGCTTACTTACCAATATAGATAGCTAAAGGCTACAATATTAGATAGGACAAATAAAAATTCTATTGGAAAGTACTATCCTGGAAGACAACATGAGCCAATGTCCTCAAAAGTTGGGGAACAGCAAAGATTTCTCAAGTAGGATACAGAAATCAGAAAATAAATTTAAAAATCAATAAATTGGACTTTCTCAAAACTGAAACAGCTTCTCCTCTGAAGACCCTGTCAAGAAAATGTATAGATGAAACACAGACAGAAAGGAAATATTCACAACTCATATAACTGAAGAAGGGTTCTAATATATAAAGAACACTTTTATTACTATAAAAAAATGGCAAACCAATACAAATTAAGAAAAGACTTGAACAGATAGCTAATAAAGGGAAATATACAAATGACCAGTAAGTCCACAAAAAGAATACTCAACATTATTGGTCATCAGAAAAATGCAAATGAAAAACCACAAAGACATCATTGGATACTCACTACTATGGCTAAATTTGAAAAGAATGACACATGCCATATTGATGAGGATGTGAAGCATTCAGAACTCTTAAGTATTGCTGTCAAAAGTCTAAAATGGTACAACCATTTTGGAAAACTTGCAAAAATTGCTTTGGCAATGTTTTATAAAGTCAAACATATATGTTTATGTTATAAAATTGCTATGGCCTGGCAATGTCACTTGGATGAAAGAAACACAAAAGCACATTTCCATACAAATATTGAGACATAAATGCTTTTCAGCAGCTTGATTAGTATCAGACCCAAATTGGAAACAACCCAAATGTCCTTCAATAGGAGAATAAATAATCAAATTTTGGTATACCCAAACCATGAAATACTATTCAGCCGCTAAGTAGGATAACGTACTTATACACAGAAAAACAAGGATGAATCTCGAACTTTTTGCTGAGATAAAGAAGCCATATCTAAAGAATAAACTACATTATTTCATTTCTATGAAATTCTAGAAGAAGCAAAACTAATCAATGCCTCTGGAAGAAGGACACTTACTGCAAAGAGGCACAAGAGAATTTTCTAGAACAATGGAAAAGATCCATATTTTGTTTAAGGTGATACATTCATAGGTAGATGCTTTTGTGAAAAATCACTGAAGAACTACATTTATCATATGTGTGTAACACCATATGTAAATTATCTCTTGATTTAAAAAAAAAAAAGTAGAGATACTGTTGGAGGGATAAAAAAAAAGTCCATGTGTGTAAAGGTGTATTCCAGATGTGACTTTCCTATCGATATCTGTGGTGACTATAGCTCTAGATACATGTGCCCAGTGCCCATCCATACCCAAGTTCCTTCATAAGACATTCATTATGTAATGCTCCATTATCAAGTTTCATGACAGACACAGAGATCTTGCCTCCTGTGGTTGCCAAACCCTCAGCTAGCCCAATTCAACCTGCTCTTCATGTTTCTGCCTTTGGTTACTTGAATGTAAATTATCACAGAATCTGATAAACTCAATATGCCATAGACAACTAGAGTTTTTCTTATTCTAGCAGTAACCAACCCAAACTGTTAGTCATCTCCAAGATCAAAAATCTATTGTCTCATTCCTGGCTTGTAAACCTGAGTCCAGACCTCTACAGACATCTTAAAGTCTGCTGTCAATCGATTTTCTTCTTTTATATTCTATAAAACTAACAATAAATAAATAATAATGCTCAAACATCCACTTCACATTTGCTTTATTTATTGCATTTAGGCACATCTTTTGGTTTTCAAGTGACCTGAATATTCTCAAACATAAACTGACATCAAGTATGTTGCCATGGGAACTAAATGCAGCTACACACTGAGATTTATGGACAGGTAATTTAAGAAACTCTGGAACACGGAATGAGTGCTTGGTAGTGTCCTAAACCCCCATACTAGGGCATAGCAAAATTAAATAAGACTTCACTATGTTTTGAAGTAAGGGGTGATCATTTTATGGGGAACAGTAGCTGAAGGAATAAAGCATTTCTCCCCTAAATATCAGGTTATTAGAGTATGCATTATATTAGTTTAATAAAGAAAATCAGGTCTAGATCCTCTCTGTGTTTACTATGTCAAAAACTATAACATTTTGAAAATCATTGAATATATGCTTTATTAAAAATATTATTTGTCCTCAAAAATGGATTAATATTTAATATATAAAGAGAGAACAATAGAATTAGAATTTAAAAAATCCTTAAAAGCAACTCACAGATAAGGGTTCAGTGACCCACTGATTCCAGACAAGGGCCCAATCCTGTGTACCACTGAGAGGCCCAGTTTGGAAACAATATTGATATTGTTATTCTTCCTAAACCACAAAAATGCCAAATCATGAAGGAGTGGTTTTCTGACCTCTTTATAAACACATTTAGTGCCATGAAGCTCACAGCCGCAAAAAAATAATGGTTGCAAAATGTAACTCTTTCAAGAGACCTAAATATTGGGAGGCTTGATCTTCATTTGGCATATCTTCTGGTAGACCAGCTGTGAGAAAAGTGGGAAAACTGTGGGAAAAGTGATTTTTTTCTTTATTTTCCTACTTACTAGCATGGCCATTTTCATAATACTAGTTTAAAACACTCATTACTAAGATCAAAATTCTTTGTAGTGGCATAGTTCCTCATACTCTGTAAAATGTTTTCTATTAGTTGTCTGATTGGGGGACAAAAGAATATTTGATTGCAAAGTGTTCCATTAAAACCCTGATTCTAACAAGATGGGATTGGGAGGGAGAAAAACCATAAGTGACTCAATCTCACAAAACAAACTGAAGGTTGCTGGGGGGAGGGGGGTTGGGAGAAGGTGGGTGGGGTTATGGACACTGGGGAGGTTATGTGCTTTGGTGAGTGCTGTGAAGTGTGTAAACCTGGCAATTCACAGACCTGTACCCCTGGGGATAAAAATATATGTTTATAAAAAATTAAAAAATTAAAAAAAAAAAACCTGATTCTATGGAAAATTTAATACTTTTTAAAAGTGAATCCGTGATTACATAACATACAAGAAAGATCCCAAGATTTAGAGTCAGAAGAACTCACCTTGAGTCTTGAGTTTGCTACATATCAGCTGTGTGATATTAGACAAAACATTTAATTTCTCTAAATCTACATTTCTTTCTTTGTAAAGTGATGATGGTAATCATGCCTAACTCCCAGAGTTCGTGATGAGATTCAAATGGTAATGCACATAAAAGCATTCTAAAATCATAAAATAATAGACAGTTATAATATTTGATATTTTAAAAAATAATAATAATAATAATATTTGATATTTTGAAGCTGAAAACTAGCACTTCCTACTATTTCTTTCCTGACAATGGAAAGTAAGCTTAGATAACATAATAGTAATATGGGATTATAACAATAAAGATCACAATGCAGGGGTGAAAGAAGGTTGTGCATTTAAAACAGCTCCTGTGATAATAAGGGTTATCATTTATTGAATGCCAAGAAGTCTACATCCTATCACTTAGTCCTACTAACAACACTATAAGATAGATCTCAGCTTGGTTCTAGACATATTAAAACTAGGAGCTGTGAACATATTGTTTTTATCCACCAGCATCACATCCTTGAGGGTACCAATCGTCCATCCCCATTCCATGATGTCCCAGAGAAGCTTTCCATTGCATCTTCCCGGCTTACCCTAGCCATAGGAGTGGAGTAATGCCAAGTGAGACCAGTAAGTCATCTCTGTGGACAGCTATATGAACTTTGGGAGAAAATGTCCCTTTCTGAGTCACTAAGAGGACTAGTGTCTGAAGGTCTAGTCTGGTGGTCATCTTGCCTACTGTGTGCCACAAACCTCTGTGCAGAATCAAGTTAAGCAGAGAAAAACAGTATTGATCAAGATGAAGCCCTAGTCACATCATTATAACTTGATCTAATCAAACACAAGCCTGAATGGGAAGTTCTCTCCGACCCAGGTTACAATAGCAATGAATTCCTTTATGGTTAAGTTTATTTGAATTACTGTGAAAGGGTCCTGGAAGGAAGTAGAAATTCCTGTGGCATAATAACAGTTCTCGTGCCTGACGCTCTGTACAGTTCACAGAGTAGCCATTGATCTTTGCTATCTAATACTTGACTAGCCTTGGTGATATCCTATCATTCTGGCTTCATCTCTGAGATGACACTGTGAGTCTGCTGACTTACAGTGACATTAGATAAAACCAAGCAGTCATATTTCTCTCCAGCACATTAAGGAAGCAATATTGAATCACTCAGTTCCACACTTCTTTGAGAGTGAACTAAGTCCCCAAATAGTTTGGTATTGTTTGGGGACAAAAAGAGAAATCTAAATGCAATATGGTCAGAAGAAACCTTTAAAAAGCACAGTGAAGATCAGAATAAAATAAGAAATATAATTATAGAAGGCTCAAACTAAAAGCTGTGCTATGAAAATGCATTTAAGATTACTAACACAGAGCTTTGAAATAAAGGACGCCATTTTTGAGATGCTCTATTACAATGTAGACCTACAGACAGGTCTAGGCTCTATGTCTTCACAGAAATAAAGTACAGCCACAGTCACTGTTTTAATTCATACAACAAATGGTTGCTGAGCCCCTCTAGGGCTAGGTACTGAGGTTGCTGGACTAGGTACTGTTTTTCCTGCCTGGGTACAAATCGGCCTCATCCTACCAAGGATGACTCTTACCATGTTAGACCTACAAAATGTGGGGTCTCTTTTGAAAGAGGGTTGCTGATAAAATGTCGAGGATCAAGGATGTAATGATTTTAAATGACTCTAAAATATTTCTCAAATTTGGAACAAGACATGTTTCATGAATTTTGCAAGCAATTCTGACAATAGGCCATGTAACAACATGTAACAACATGTAACAACATGTAACAACATGCGCTTAGAAAGAATCGAAATAGAAATCCCACTGAAAAATCAGATTATGTGAATGTGGAACACTTCAAGAGTTCTAGGAAAGACTTTCTGAAGAAAGGGTAGATAATTTAAAGAGATGAGAACTAAGGCTAATCTGAGTGACTGAGCAGAATCCACAAATAAACTTCAGAGAATGAGCAGGAACTTTGTTGGGGGAGGGAGTGAAAGCAATAATTGTTAGTATGTGTAAAGTTGCTCCAGTTCAAAAGACATTTTGATCCTCAAATCTATGTAAATTCAGTATGTACTTAGCCTAATTTTACAGAAAAGAAAATTTATATTAAGATACATTGAAATTTTCTTTTCAGCAGTTCAATAAAAATTTTTTCCTTCAGTGTTTACCAGCACTAACATGGGTAAAAATCACTGAACTACAAAAGGCTAGGTTTTCAAACATCAAACATTTCATATCCTATTTTTGTTCACACATCTTTTTGCCCTAATTTCTAAGTATAGTTGAGAAATTTACTTTAATTATCTCTGTTCTCCTATCTGTTATTGTCAGCCCCATGCTACTTTGCAGTGTGAAATTGGTAATGAGAAGAAAACCGATAAAATATGTGGGAACAGAGGCTGAAATCAAACTCAAAATGTTGAACTATTTTTTGCAAGTAAAATAATATAAATTTTTAGGGAGTTTGGATTTGTTTTTTTTTTTTTTCAGATTTTTTTTAAAGATTTTATTTTTTATTTATTTGACAGAGAAATCACAAGTAGGCAGAGAGGCAGGCAGAGAGAGGGGGAAGCAGACTCCCTGCAGAGCAGAGATCCCGATGTGGGGCTCGATCTCAGAACCCTGAGATCATGACCTGAGCTGAAGGCAGAGGCCTAACTAACTGAGCCACCCAGACAACCCTTTTTTTTCAGATTTTTAAAAAATTAATTTTTTATTAAAAAATTTTTTATTAAAAAAATTAATTTCTATTCGTGTTAAAACCAAAACATAGAACCAAATCAAGGTAGCAAAGTCAAAGTTGAACTAACAACTATTGTAATTCTCAGAATATCAATAAATAAGACGTCTTTCTGCCTCTATCTGGTATATGAGGGCAGATTGTGCCTAGAATGGCCTAGAAAGATATGCTCTTTTATACAAAATTAAAAAAAAAAAATCTAGACTACTTAACCCAAAAAGAAGCATCATCTTTACACCAAGTTTATGATTTCTCATTAGCCACAATTTTTTTAACTTCTGTTTAAATCCAGACCTTGGACACTGACGAAGGCAAGGAATGGATTCTGCCTCTGGCGCACATGATAAAAACCTCTCTTAGAAGAGGAGAGACAGTTAATGTAAATTTATTCTGAGATCCTCCAGTCTGCCACAGGAAACAATCAAATACGTGCATGGCAGGATCTTTTTCGTATTATTAACGTATCTTTCCAAGTATATCCCCCTATTTGACCTTCAAACTCCCCCACAACCTACATGTTCTCAGGCAGTTAGGTTATTTCTGCATTATTTGTCTTAGTCCGTCAAGGCTGCTATAAAGAATGCCCTCGACTGAGAAACTTATAAACAACAGAAAACTGTTTTTTCATGACTCTGGAGGCTAGGAAACCCAACATCGAGGTACAAGAAAATCCAGTGTCTGGGGAGAGCCTGCCTCCTGGTTCGCAGATGACCATCTTTTCACCATAACCTCACACAGTAGAAGGGACCAGGGAGCTTTCTGGGCTCTCTTTTATAAGGGACTAATCCCATTCATGGAATATCCACCTTCATGACCTAAACATCTTAAGGCCCCACTTCCAAACACCATCACACTGTGGGGTTAGAATTTCAATATATGCACTTTGGGGGACCCATGTGTAGAGTCCATTGCAATGACTTTCTCAGAAGAGAAGTGTCAAGGCAAAAAGTCTGAAGGAGTCTGCAGACTTTTTGGCTTTGACTTCCAAAAGGAAAATGGAAAGATCTGGGGTGGAAGCCAATCTTTTGAAAGAAGTGAAGATTAGAGAGTGAGACTTAACCTTTGAGTCCTCACAATGTTATCCCAGAATGCAAGGGGAATTTGGGGAAAACAATGGGAAGAGAAGTAATGAAAATGAATATATTGGAGAAATTGGAGGATGGAGGAGTTGCTAAAATAAAAGGCTACTCAGAAAGGCATATTCAAGCAACCAGAAGCTGTACAAGTTAATCGTCATATCCGTGCTTCCAGTCATTACTCAAGTGAGTGTGAAGGTAACAGATAAATTTCTTGTGGGTTTTCTAATGAGACTTCCTTCTGGCAACAGCCAGTACTTCTTTAGAAGATCACCAGCAGGAACATCACCTCCAGTGTCCTGAGAATCGGCTCAGTTCCCATCTAACTTACTCCATATGGACAAAATGCTAAATGTCTGCTTTCCTATATGCCAGAACAAAGCCAGTCAGAGAGAAGGAGGGTCATGTCCCAGGTGCAGAGTGACCTGGTGAGGGGAAGGTTATGGAAAGTACCATGAGATACTTGTATGGGAAGCACGGTCTAGAAAAGCTAAGTTCCTTTTGCCCTGAACTAGAATCCCGACCAAAACCACTCCTCCTCTCCGGTCACTCCCAACCCTCCTCCCCTCTGTACCCTTGCTTACCTGTGCCAAGAAAAACGTACAACAGCAAACACTTACCATGCTTTACAGTGTACAAAAGGCTCTCTCATACATAATTTCTTTTAACTTCATAACATCTCTATGAGATAGGCAGGTCAAGTCCCACTGTTCTCTCGAATTAACATCTCTATGAGATAGGCAGGTCAAGTCCCACTGTTCTCTCGAATTTACAGATGAGTGAAACTAAGACTTTCAGAGGTTATGCATTTACCCAAGAGCACACAGTCCCTAGCACATGGTGTAATTAGGACTCATCTGGTCTCAATGTGTCCATTCCTGTGGTTACACTGTTCCTTCCCTATTGTTTCAACTCTGCTCCAAGGTGGAGCAGATAGTCCCTATGTTTTTTGTTTGGCTTTGCTTTTTGTTTTTTTTTAAGATTTTACTTATTTATTTGAGAGAGAGAGAGCACCAGAGAAAGCAGAGTACAAGCCGGGGGTGAAAGGAGGGGGAGGCAGGGAGAGGAAAAAGCAAACTCCCCACTAAGCAGGAAACCTGATGCAGAGCTCAGTCCCAGGACCCTGGGATCAGGACCTGAGCTGAAGGCAGGCACTTAACTGACTGCGCCACCCAGGAGACCCTGTCCCTATGGTTTAAGATGCACTAAAAGGCCTTCTCTCCCAAATGTTTCTTCCTAAACCTTCTTCATTTTCACAATTCCTGGCCTTAGAGACATTCCTCTAAGTATAGGCAAAGTCTCCAGGAGCCCCTTGGTGAAATGAGACAATACATTAAGCCATTCATTCACCCTAAGCTCCCTTACCTGAAACGTCTATGGGACAGAGTGCTGCTTAAGAAAGTTAAATGAAAGTCACTAGGCAATGGGGCTAGTATGGAGTAGATGCTCAATAAATACTGGGGAATGTTTTTCTAGTTAAAAAAATTTCAGGAGCCTTTTGACCCCATGAGATAATCCCTATGCTTTCCCCCAAAACACATAAACAACACAGCCATGGATAATATAACTTCTTGTAAATCTAAGAGGAAAACAAAACCTCAGAAAAAAATTAAATTTCAACAAATCCAAGTCTCCTTGAACATAATGAGCACGTGAAATCAGGATCCTAAAGGAAAACAGTTTACCTTAACTGCTACCAGCACTTTAATACGAAAAATTGTTTTCACCGACAATACTGAATTTATCAGGACCCCCAGCTCTGTGGCATAGAAGCCTAAAGAATAATGCACCCCAGGAATATGTAAAAACCTAGATTAATATTGAATGAACAGCAGAGGATAAACAGGACTTTCTGCTCTGCTCTCACCGAAGATAAACACAAACAGTAAGCAGAGAAGCGAGCATGAATCAAACCTACAAATGCACGCATCGGTTACTGCAATACCAACAGGGCTTTTAAAATGTCAAAAGAAAAGTATACTTTAATAAAAATACATAAAAACTGTGCTGAAAAATTAATGTAACACACTGTGTGCAAATAAACCCCTACATGAATAGAAAGTTGAGATTAACTTCAGGCATCAGTGAATTGAAGGTGATAAATCACCGATGGCAATTTCTCTCCCCCTTTCAGATATGATTAGAGGTGTTTTGGGGATAGTTGATACAAAAAGGCAGTGGAAAATTTTAATGCACACAACTTGGATATGTCGAGAGAACGTTTTGTTTTGTTTATGGTTTTCCACATGAGCCCCCATCCCTCTGGCTGGGGGAAATTTTTAAATACATCTCTAACCCATTTTAAGCCTGGTCTAATTTGATTGTTTTAATAGTCTCTTAAGGCAATAGTCTCTGTAGGAGTGGGAGGAAAGCTCAGTCTCTCAGATCTCCTCTGCCTCCCCCTGCTTAGCTCTGGAGGAAGGCAGCTGGATGTATGGGAGGGGAGGCAAGGAGAGAAGCATGAAATGAAACCTCACAGAGACCTTGAGCATGGTGTTCCTGTCCTTCCATCTGGCTACTGTCTGTCTTGCCCTTCCTGGCTAGAGTCTGTAACTGGTCTTGTTTTCTCAATTTACTTATAGTCTTTACTTATAGTTCACTCTCTGGCCAATCTGGTCTTAGTTGGGCACATGCTGTCTCCAAACCCTGAGGTTCCTGACAAGTCTCTGCTGTTAAGACTTCCCCTTGCTTCAGCAAACTCCAGGCTAACTCCAAGGTCAGACTCCAATCACCTTGGGAAGCTCAGGAAAGCAAACACTAGGGCTCTGGCTCCCCAGCAACACCGCACGACTAGAGGAATCAAGGCATGTGTAGTGCAGGAAGAGTTGAAAGATTGTGTCTTCGTGGGCCTCACAAGGGAGTCAGGACCCACAGCCTCCTCCCTTACCTCTCTCACAACTGGAGTCCTGCATCTACCCACAGTCCAGAGAGGGGCAGTGGGGAGGCACACATCTGACCAATGTGTTCCTTCCTTTTCTTCCTCTCTGTCCCCTTTCCATTATCCTCCACCCAGTCTGGGAAAGGATGCGCTTTACCATTCTTTCTTCTACACTCTATTGCTGTCGAGAACAAGGCTTTGGGGTCATGGGATGGAAGAGTACTTTTTCTGTGATGGGATTCTCTGGGTTTAGTACTTGATATGTTAAAAGGAAAAAAACAAAAGCATTTGGGAAATCATCTCTCAGAATCATAGTCTGGTTGTTAATGTTTTTATTTTGCCTTATCTCTGTTTTTCATGCCAGGAATTATATATTTTTCTGTTTTTCTTTTCATCATTTTTTAAAAGACTTTATTCATTTATTTGACAGAGAGAGAGCACAGGCAGGGTGAGTGGCAGACAGAGGGAGAAGCAGGCTCCCCACTAAGCAAGGAGCCCGATGCGGGGCTCAATCCCAGGACCCTGGGATCATGACCTGAACTGAAAAGAGACGCTTAACCAACTGAACCACCCAGGTGTTCCTTCTCTTCATCATTTTTTATAATAAATTCTCTCCCCCTGTCAGGCAGATGGTTATCTTTGGTTGATTGGGCCAAAGGTCATGGACTCTAAAAGGTAGAGTAAGATCTAAAATCATACCATTCATCCAATCTCCATATACATACATACATATATATACATACATGTATGCATGTATGTACATGCATATACACACACATATACATATACACATATACATATGTGTATATATGCATGTATATACATACATATACATATACATATGTGTATGTGTGTATGTATATATGTGGTCAGCTATTCCCATATATCACCATCCCATGTTTAAGACAACACAGATGGGTGTGCAAAACTCTCATTTCATATGAACATTTTGTTACATAACATTTATTAAAACATATCTCTTTTGTTGTGTTTGTTTTTAACCTATGACATCTGTTGGAGAAGATTTTGCCAATTCTCATTTCTGTGGCATTAATGTGATGTTCCTAACTTTATGGCAAATGTAGTTATGTTTTTTTTAAAAAATTTGTTTTACAAGTGATTGGAACGAAGAAATATCTATCCTGATAAAGAAATGTTGGGTGTGAGAAGAATATATGGGGAACAATACAGCTGCCTTCAAATGCATTAGAAGTGAACAAACCAACTTTGTTCCACATGAATCCAAGAGATAAATTAAAGATTAAGGAAGAAGGAAATGGTAATAGAGCATGATTTGGCTTTCTAATAATCAAAGCTGTCTAAATATGGAGTGGGTTGATGTCCTGAGAGTCAATTATTTTACCATAACTAGGATTGTTCAAGCTGAGCAAGACCACTTAGGGAGAATGTCGTGTCAATTATTTAAGAATGTTAAGCTTGTTTCCAACACCTGGAGCTCCTATACGTCTTAGAATCTTCAAAGCTGAGAGCTGCAGAAGTTAAAATCACCAGTAAAAGGTAGAATCATAAGAACATGAATGACGCTGACTGAAAAACTGACCATGGCCATTCTTTGATGATAATCATTCAGCTATTAAATAAGAAAAAGTCCAAAGTACCTATTTAAAATAGAATCAGAGTTTAATTACAGGTTATGATAAAACTGGTGAAAGTAAGGCCATAGGAGGAAACCCAGGAAGTTTAGGCAATGGATATTTCAAAGAATTAAAAGAAATTAAATACAACTAATTTCCTGGTTCAGCGAAACAAGAGAGAAAACCATCATTAATAAAGACTCTTAAATAGGGGAAAGAAAGGGTATAAAGTACAAAGCTAAAATGGTGGTGGTAGTGTTAAATTTCAGATAATAGCATTTTTGAAAGTTTAGCTTGTTTTAGTGAGTCCCAAGAAACATTGGCTTATATCTTTATTGATTCTTTCCTTTCCTCCTTTAGTGTTTCTGCTAACAGTGATAATGGCAGACGGGATAGATGCATAACTGACAACTGTTAACACGAGGTTAACCGATAACAGGTAGGCAGGCATTGGGAAGAAGTGCGGAAGGACAGGACAATTTGAAGAGTGAAGATAGGAGGTTGCATCACTGGTTCTCTTTGTTATAATGCCATGACCCACAAGCCCACAGTCATCAGGGAGAAGACTGGGAAAGGAAGAGAGTCAAACTGGCCAGAAACAGGTCTCCTGTGTCTGGAAAGGCAGTGAGCATGGCCAGTGCAGAAGGAAGCAGACATGTCTCTGGGGAGAGAACGTCAGGAGAAAGGAAATATATATAAGCTTTGAGCATGTGCTCAAAGGGACCAACTACAGGGGCCTGGTTAGCCAGAGGAACTTAGTTGCAAACCCAGGATATAGGGGCGGGCCAGGCTGGATGGAGACATCCAATCAGTGGGGCACGCATATATTTACTGTGGTGAGTTGAAATCCCATTGGCCACCTGTGTGTGGGCGGGGCTCAACCACCTCTATAAATGTTAGTCTGTGAGGCTGGGGTTGGGGGGTAGGAGGAGGAGTCAAAATAGCTGTTGGAGTAGTAGGAGGAGTCAGAGTAGCAGGAGGAGTCAGAATAGCAGAATAGCTGTTAGGATAGCCGTTAGAATAGCCACTGGAATAGCCGTGAGGGTGGTCTTCGGGAAAGTTGGAGCGTCCAGGTCATCATGGTCGTCGGGACCGTTATGTTCATCGTAGTGGTAGGCAACGGTACCATGGCAAAAGGCCTTGCTGCCAACAGCACCATGGCGAACGGCCTTGCCGCCAACAGCCTCGCCACAGCCAGCGGCCTCACCACCACTAAGCCAGGGCTCCGCCACAAGCGACCTCGCTGCCCCAGGCCACAGCCCCTCCATGAGCGGCCTCCCCAGAGCAGCATCATTCTGGGGAGCGGCCTCATCCAGAGTGGCCTCATCTGTGGAGCAGCCTCGTCCAGAGCAGTCCAGAGAGGCCTCGTCCAGAGTGACCTCATCAGGAGCGGCCTTCTTGGGAGTGACCTTGTCGGGGTCATCGTTGTCCTCTCTTCATAAGAGATGGCCCCTACCAGTCAGTTTGATTTTTGATGCTTGGCGTGAAATAAAGCTTTGCTTGATTTTCGCTTTGTGTCAGTCTCGTTCCTTTCATCACAGACCCTAACACCAACCACTGTAATAAACACTATATATGTATACTGTTAACTTATGAATCATTCACTCCTATCCTAATAGAAAAGTATTAATATTCTCTTTTTATATTTAATGAAAATGAGGCTCAAAAGAGCTTGCACAGCTAGTAACTAGTCACTGGGATTTCAAATCCCCAAGCTCATGGTCTTTCCACCTCATGACATGGCCAGCAAAATGTGCTTAGGCATGAGCAGATAAAGACAGGTGACACGTGATGCCAGAGATGGGCGCCAGGTGGCAAAAACAAATCAAGCAGGAATGAATCAAAACAGTGAGGCACCAGGAAGTAGGAGCGTGAGGAGGGCTAGGATGTCTACAATTCACAGCCAGACAATCCCTTTGAACCAAGACAGAATCCTACCCAGGAACCAGAAAGACACCAAACATGGAAGACAGCAGGGGAGGTTGAAAAAAAACAGTGTGTTTTTAAAAAGGAGCCCCATACAAAATAGTCCTAAACATTTAGGTGCTATTACTATAGTCTTGTCTTTTATTAATTCCTCATTCTTCTTTATTAGGGGCTTCCATCTGCCAAACTGAGGGGAAAAAAGAACTTTTGGCTTCCTCATATCATTCTTCATTCTTCCTTGATCAGCCCTATACCCTGTGATTATGAGCTATTCAAGGTCAAGCTGCATCGAGAGGTAACAACGGAAATGGAAAGATTCCAGAGAGATTTCAGGAAGGTGTCACCACACTGTTCCCTTTTCTCAAATTTTTTGGGATTCGTTTTTCCATAAAATCTATGAATGTCCTCACGATGACTGGTTCACAAGTCCTCAGCATCATCTGAACAACAGTAAAGAGGAACCTAAGGCAAAATGGGCGAGGGGAGTAAGCCTGCCATCTTACAGACTGTAACTTGCATGGTTGGATTTCATCATTTTTATCAACAGGAAGCCCTTTTTGGATTTGGACAAGAGCCCTAGTTTAGCCATTTTCCAAGAGGAAGCATGAAAAGGAACGTCTTACAACTAAACAAGTCAAAGGATATACTATGTAAGACGCTCTCAAAGAATGCAGTAATTACCACAAATCTAATACACTATAATTATGTTCTCTGAAATAGGTCTATTCAAAGAAGTCATTCGAATATGTGATTATGCATGACAGCTAAATGAAGGCAGCATTAGCAAGGGTTGTCAATATGCAAATGCTATTGCTACCAGGCCATTCTGATATCATTTATCAAGTGGAATGAAACATCTGAAAGAAAACGGATTTCTCTTATTTCCCTAACACACAGCAAACATCTCTATTTCCATAGACATGAACAAGTCTCTTCATTTATTGCAACCTATTGCTAGTAATTAGACTCGTTTTCTTTTGATTTTGTTTCTAAGGGTGAAATATTTCATGGTTTCTGTATTTTATTACAATCTAGATATGACTCATTTAAAAGTTTTTTATTACTGGGAAAGTAATATTACTGGAAATTGCTTTGTTGGCCCAGGGTATAAAAATGTGGTGTATTTGCAGACATGCCAACCTCAAACTCATTCCTATGAAAACATCATAGGTGTCCATCCACATACAAATAAACACATATACATACACCCACACACATTCTCTCTCTCCCCCTCTCAGAGGAAATCCAGAACATCTTTTGCTAGCTACCCATTATAATTCAGTGGCATGTGATTGAAATATAAATTTACCATTGTCTAAGATCTCCTACAGACACTGTTCTAAGCTTTAGGCTGAGGGCCCTGTGGCATATTTGAACAGATGTTACCTTTGCTGGCTTTTCACAAATGGTCCATCAAGGCATAACATGTGACTTCCGTAATTGAATGTTATTTACATCACAGTGAGAAGGGGCTGTGTATCTGTAAAAGTGCTGGGGTCCATGACTTTTGCACTACTGACTAAAGGAAACCCTTGTGTTTCCAGGACAATCCTCTCCTGGCTAGTCCTGCATCTGATGAGCGATCTCACTTATGGGCGGGCAGAGCCAGAGAGCATTTCGTGTGCCCAGGCACAGGCAGCACTTAGAAGCAAGGGAGAGAAAGGAGTCTGGAGCTGGGACCTTGGCAACTTCCGCATCCCCCTCCCACAGAGAGGCAGGGCCTGCACTGCAAATAGGGAGGAGAGAACAGGCCCAGGAATAGGAGAATAGAATCTTTGAAATCCTGTGGCATCATATAGTGACTACTTCTAAATGAGCACAAAAGAAAATTTTATACCTGGGCCATAGAACTGCCCCTCCCAGATTTCCAGACTCAATGGGAGGAGCACACAGGGCCACAGAAGAGAAAAGCCAAAAACAAAACCAAACAAAACCTGAGGAATCTTAAAGGTATGACTCCCACAGGCTCCCAGGGGGCCCAGCACCTTCTAGAGAGAACTCAATTTGCCCAGAATGTGGGGTATTCCTCAAAGCTACAACTTCTTAGTATCCATTAGTTAGCCACAGACAATTAAAGTGTGCTTGCTTCAAACCTGCTGCCCCTCTGTTTGAGTTAACAAGTATTTGTAGAACACTTTAGGACATCCATGCCTCCGTACTAGGTATTATGAGAACACCCCTGCTAAAAAAAAAAAAAAAAACTAGTCTCTGGCTTCAGAGAGAAGACTGCCTGGTGAGAGAGACAATCCTATAGAGAACCAGTCTAATCCAGTTTATTAAAGGAGAGATGGATTTTCATAACTGCTTCTAGTGCAATAAGAAACAGTTTTATTGCTTGGAACAGGAAACTTTTTTTTTTTTTTTAGGATTTTATTTATTTATTTGACAGAGAGAGAGAGATCACAAGTAGGCAGAGAGGCGGGGAGGGGTGGTGGAAGCAGGCTTCCTGCTGAGCAGACAGCCCAATGCAGGGCTTGATCCCAGGACCCTGAGATCATGACCCAAGCCGAAGGTAGAGGCTCAAACCACTGAGCCACCCAGGTGCCCCAGGACAGGAAACATTTAAAATAAAGGACGTCCAATTCCTGGTTCCATCGTGGCTCAGTCCCTGATGTGTGTTTTAGGAAAAATCACTGATATCTGTTTCTTTTTCTCTAAAACAGAAATGATCATACCCAACTTCCCTTTACCAGCATTGTCTTTGGGATCAAAGGAAATATATAGATAGAGCCTTTAGAGACTGGACAGTGATTCACAGGCTTAACACCCAGTAATTGTTCATATTAATTAAGTTTCCCGTGCCATGCACTGTATTAAGTCATTTAAATGTTTTCTGTTTTAATCTTCACAACAACCCTGGAAGCTTAGGAAACATGCTTGAGACACACACTGACTCTTAACACTGTTAGACACTGTTGATTCTCTGCCTCTTGTAAGCTCAATGACTTTGGATGAGTCCTTTAACACCTATGATCCTCAATTTTTTTTCTCATCAATAAAATAAAAGTGGTCTCAACAAAATTGGTTTTTTTTTCATTGTGGTGATAACGTAACATGAGATCTACACTCCTAACGGATGTTTCAGGACACACTACAGCATTAGTCCTTACAGGCATTGTACAGCAGATCTTCCAAACTTACTTTTCTTTCCTAACTGAAATTTTATGGCCTTTGAATTGCAACTTCCCATCTCCCCTTCCCCAGGCCCTGGCAATCACCATTCTGTTTCTATGGTCTTCATCATATTAGAGACCTCGCAGAAGTGGAATCATGCCATCTTTGTCCTTCTGTGACTGGTTCATTCCACTCAGCATCATGTCCTCCAGATTCATTATTATTGTCACATAAGGCCAATGGTTGTCACCTATTTCCTTTAGGGGGGTGCTGAATAATACTCCATTGTATTTATAAGGCACATTTTCAATGAAATTTCTTAGACTGAATAGTACTAAATCCTACAATAGAAGTATAGACTATTTGGGGAGCACAGAGAAGGCACTATTAGGAGTTTATTGGTGTGACATTAACCCCAACCACTACCCCACTTTTGGTGTGCCTGTTTTGTAAGATTGGTTTTTTGTGGGTTTTTTTTTTTAAGATCTTATTTATTTACTTGACAGAGAGCAAGAGGGAGAACACAAGCAGTGGGGGAGCAGCAGAGAGAGGGGGTGAAGCAAGCTCCCCACTGAGCAGGGAGCCCGATGTGGGACTTGATCCCATGACCCCAGGATCATGACCTGAGCCGAAAGCAGTCACTTAACCAACTGAGCCACTCAGGTGCCCGGTTTTTTGTGGTTTTGATGACACTCTGACTCCTGCTGACAGCTGAGTCTTATTCATTGTTTTCATCTTCCTGAGATGTCTACAGGTGTTTGTTAAAATGACTGGTCTTTGTTGTTGTTGTTGTTGTTGTTTTTGGGTTTTTGTTTGTTTGTTTGAGAGAGAAAGATAGAACAGGGAAGAGGAGGCAGAAGACGAAAAAAAGGGAAAGAAAACGTTAAATAGACTCCATGGCCTAGCTTGAAGCCCCACACAGGGCTAATCTCATGACCCCAAGATCATGACCTGAGCCAGAAATCAGAGTCAGATGCTTAATCAACTGAGCCACCCAGGCACCCCTTCATTATCTTTTTCTGATCCTTTCTTCACTTTCCTAAACTTCTGGGCCAGGTCAAATTCCCTTGCTCTCTATCCCCATAACTTTCTGAACATTATTGTGATTGCCTATGGATGTCTGCCTTCTCCACCAGATTTTAAGTTTACTGAGATGAACACCATCTGTCATGTTTACCACTGTGTCTCCAACACCTAGCTCATAGCGGGTAATCATAAATATTTAAAAAGTAGTGAATGACTGAATGAATTTTCTGAAGCCTATCTTTTTCAGTGACCTAGTTTTGGGCCATCCAAAAATAAACTTTGCTCTTAAAAAAAACCTTACTGACCTGGTACTGCTGCTCTACTTAAGAGAAAATACTCAGTGTGTTTGATTTAATATTTGTAAATATTGAAAGTCTAGATATATTTTTAAGATCTATTTTTATAAGATAATAGACACAAACACACACATATACACAAGGTTGATAAAGGATGGTTTTTAAAAACTGCCTCAGAGTTGCAAACTGAAGATGAATTATATTTAGTCCAACTATCTATAGATTCTATTTTAACATCTAGGTCCTAGGTACCCTGAGACACATTACAAGAATCAAAAGTATCAAAAGGAGTAAATAAAATTCAGTGTTATTTACTAATGCAGCAGAAAAGAAAGAGACCTCCCAGAAAGACTTTTAAAGTTTTTAGCATTTTCTAGTTACCCTTGAGTTAAGCAGAATGAATCTAAACATACCACAGTATTTCTTAAGTTCTCTGTTTTCACTAGAAAAAGCTAACTAACATGAAATATTTGAATCATACATCCAAACTTCCCTTTATCTTATTCCCTGCCCACTATGGCAGTCAAGGTCAAACCAGGAAAACAGAAGACAATACAAGGTATTTAAACGACAAGGATATTTAATGCAGGGAATCATTTGTACAGGTGTTAGAATTGCTAAGAAGTCCAGTAGGAGCTGGGAAGTCCCGTGGGAGCTAGGGAGGCAAACCCAGGAACTGGCAATAGCAGGAAGTTACAAACACCGCTGGCATAGAGGGACAAAGAGAAGAGGGCCTGTAACCTGAGCCTGGGGGCCAGGATACTTGATGGAAACTGAAACCAGGCAGGAGACTCAGCCACTGCCAAAAAAGCCACCTAAGGCAGAGAGAGAGAAGAGAACATACCTTCCTTTCCCCTCCCCCGCTCCTATTCTGTGATCTGAGGAATACAGACTGTAGGAGTCAGCTCTGTGAAACAGAGAAGAAAAAGGGAAGGCCAAGGAACCTGTGTGGGGGCACATGGGCACAGAACCAGAGCTCTAGGCTACTGGTGATCTGCTTCTCTAGTTTCAGGGTCACTGAAACAAAGATCTGACTGTTTGACAGCTGATTTCCCATGAATATTAATAAACTGACATTCTGATTTAAAATACTTTATTATTGCAAAAAAAAAAAGCTCTTCTAAAGATGTTGTTCTTAAGTTATATTCTTTTATATTCAATTCATATTTATAGTTGCTGTTTCAAAAGGTAACACTAACCTGCAAATTATTATTTTATAAAAGACGTATTACCAAAAAAGTACACTATTCAATGTTAAAGATTATTCATAATAAGTACAAGCAGAGGAAATCTGTCAATTTGCTTATTCAAAGTGAAAAACGTAGTTAAAACTAAGATCTAAGGGAAGAATAAATATAGAGAAGCATAATAGCATTCCAAGGGTTAGGATGCTAAAAAAAAATTCTGACAATTTCTGACGTCAAGAATCATTTTGGAAAACAGACTCTTTTTTTTTTTTTTAAGATTTTATTTATTTACTTGACAGAGAGAGATGACAAGCAGGCAGAGAGGCAGGCAGAGAGAGAGGGGGAAGCAGGCTCCCTACTGAGCAGAGAACCCAATGCGGGGCTCGATCCCAGGACCCTGAGATCATGACCTGAGCTGAAGGCTTAACCCACTGAGCCACCCAGGCACCCCATGGAAAACAGAATATTTTTTTAAAAAGTTCCTATAGAAATTTAAGTCATTTGGTTCTTCAGAAAACAGATCTTGCAATATACGACATGCACAAGACTTGCCCAGCTTGTATGAAATATCCATTTTAGCTCAGTCGCTCCACTAGAAAGCCCTGACTTGATGGCGGTCATATTTCTTTGGTCCATGACCCCATCAGTTTATACAAGTCAAATAACTGCCAGGCATCGCCACATGGTTCTGATGGAGTCTTTCCTACCGGTGGTAGATCATGGTATGGGGAACTGATTCTAAAGTGTGTATAAGACAGCCAGATGTGGTGTTAGTGCTTCGTCACTCCCCACTAGAGCTGACTCTTCCGATCTCAAGGGCTATTTTCTTTTCAAAACATCACAGGGCAGCCTGCTTGGGCATGCCCAGTCCAGACTCAGCTGAGGCAAGCTCAGTCTCGTGAGGCATGCGAACTGCAGAGTTCTAAACCACTGGTGCACATTAAGGATTTTCTGGCAATTTTCATATGATTAGGAATGGCCAAATTGCAACTGGGGAAATTACATTCTCACCGCCTCCAACCCTCCTGTGGTTTTTCAATACATTAGGTCTTTTCTGCTCCTCCTGCTTTAAAGGGGTAAATTAAGTAGTGCAGTTGTGCACTATGAACCAGCTACTGTATTCCTTCCCAGGAGGCAGGGTTAAGGGGAAAGCGTCTCATTAATTCAGCACAATCCGCAGACATTACCTGTCCCTAACACAACAACCGAGGAGCACTGTTTACCTCCCGAGAACTATTTAACCCACTTCTCTTAGAAAGTTTGAATACGTAGAAGAGATCAGGGATGAATCAATTTTTTTTCCCAAAAATGTCCCAAAATACCTCAACAATATAGTCTCATTATTTATTAAACCGTTATGTAGAAGCAAAGGTGAGGAATGGACACCATGGTATGAGAATGTACTCAGCTATGTCAACATAGAGAGCAGTTTTTTTAATTTTTTTTTTTTTTAGATTCTATTTATTTATTTGACACCCAGAGAGAGAGAGAGAGAGCACAAGCAGGGGGATAAGCAGAAAGAGAGGGAGCCCAATGTGGGATTCCAGGACCCTGGGATCATGACCTGAGCCAAAGGTAGGTGCTTAACTGACTGAGCCACCCAGGTACCACTAAAGACCAGTTTTACATCAGGCCAGATGATGATGTCTAGCAGTACATTCTATCTCCCTTACTGACAGCACAGCCCCTGAAATGGCTCTCAAGTCCCGGAGATCCTCATGGTGGCAAGCACCACCTATAAAAGGTCACATGAGTTCATAGAGTTTCACCAGCTCCCTTTTGATACAAGATTATCTCTCAAACCTCCAAACATGCGACCCTAGAACTGCAGTATATGCCATTCTTTCACTTTCGAATGGTTGAAACAGAAGAACTTGCAAAAGTCCAAAACTTGTCTTCTAAGATGGCTTCCAAGTCAAGCCGATTCTCCAGTAACTTCAGGATTCCAGATGAAAGAGCACAAAAGAAAATTCGGTATAGAGGTGACCTTAAAGTTCTCTCCCTAAGAGCAGCTTTTTTAAAAAATCTTCTTTTAAAAGTGAACTGCCTAACGTTGGTGCAGACACATAAAGAGATTTGGCTTTTCCACCTTCATGGTCTTTATGAAACTAAAATATCCTGGTAGAAAATGAACTAATTATTTTTATTCATATACTGGAACAGAGTTTCCAGATTTTTTTCCCAAATATCCAGAATTCTGTTGTGCTAAAAGAGAAAAAAATCTTTTAAATGGTTTATCTTCACTGTAAGAAGAAGATGACTTTTTTCCCCTTTAAAAGCAACTTCAAGATACTGCGGATACAGTCATGTAGCCATGTATCTTCTTAATAAGATGCCTCCCCCTTCCTGTAGGATGGACCATACTCTGTGGTTTGTTTTTGTGATCATTTGTCACAGTGATAACTTTCTCCTCCACTGCTGCCAAATGTGGTCCCCCACATGGCTAAAATAACAATGAGGTTCAGATAATCTGTCAGATGCAGGAGCCCATTTTGAAAACTTAGGAATGTGTCTGAGTTTTAGTTTAAATGAAAATGATTTCGGCATTAAAATGGTTTTCTTCTTACTACTTCAGGATCCAAGTAGACTAGACTACGAAATGATTAGGGAACAAAATGCTAAAGGAAGCATATATTTTCTGTGTGGGAGAAAGACAGAGAGATGGAATTACTCACACTGATAAAATAAGGAAGGATGACCAGTAGTGGTAGATAAGTAGGCATCCCCTGTTCCAGCTTTCCAAACAAATCCTTGTAAAAGGAAATGTGTTCAATGAGAAGTTTAAGTAATAGCCACCTAAGGAGACATAAGACATGGTATCTATGCCGCCCCAAAAGGGAAGGAAGAATATGGAAGAATATTAAATGAAAATGATTTGACAGAGGCAGAGACCAAGAAACGGTACTTTCGTCAGTCCAGGACATTTGAATTATTCATCTTCTTCTTTAAAATGAGTCAGCTGTAATTGAACTTCACCAGAGCTTTTCACACCAAAGCAATTAATGGGACTTTATAGTGAGAATGAAAAGTAAAATAATCCCCTTTAAACAAAAGTCTTTTTTCCCTTTAAACAAATATTTTAAAGAACAGAAATGAGATATTGAAATTAATAAATCCAACATCTTTCACAATTTGGGCATCAATATACCTAAAGAGTATCAATCTATCAGTTTTTTAATAAAACATGGAAGTAAACATGTGGTCTAATAACAAGCTAATAAGCAGCTAAGTGGCAAAGCATAGGCTGGACTGCAAACAAATAGCATAAGTCTCAAAACGTCCCCCTGTAAAATTCAGAAGCTGGGCAAAACATCTGTTTGGTTGGCTCGCAGCCATCCTAAGCAATGATCCATGCCTTTTACTTCCTGGAAAAATAATTAAGCAGTAAATCCACCCATTTCTTCCAGCTCCCCCAAGAACTGAAATTGCCAATGACTCAGAAGTTTCTTATAAAAAAATGTTAACTGGGACCTTGAATAAGCGGGCTGCTCAGGACCAGAAACAAGGCAGAGATGTAGGCATGCTGCAGAACTCTGCCCAGTGACAAGACTCCTGTTTTTGGTATTTTGGTTGTCACAAAGCCGCCCCAAGTCCTGCATGAATGACCTACCATCACAAGCTTCTCTCCAGTCTCTCCATCCCTCCTCTCCTCCAAGGGGACCTGGATGAAGCAGGGACGTGCGTGAACCAGTCCTGACCCTGTGAAGCCTCATGTCCTCTATGAAAATAGAACACGTGTCCACAGAAGCTGAAGAAGTAAGAAGAGCAAATGCATCTGTTTTTGCTTAAGTTATTCTAATCAATAAGACAAAACACAGCTACCTAGTTCCAGCTCATGAGTAAGGAAAAAAGGAAAAGGAGGCCACAGTTTCATGGTACTTAATTAAGTTTTCAATGGATAAAGGAGGGAAAGTATCCTATATGTGCTACGTGCTAATATATTAGGGATTTGCTCCACTAATACATAATGTAAAAGAGAATTAAACCTGTTAAGAGAAGGATTTATTCTACATTATCATTTAATTACCAACAGGTCTCTATATTCAATTATAGTACTATCGTTTCATTAGGCACATGCACTGAGATTTTCTAATTAAAACCCTCCCAGGTAACCCAGTGCTTCAGTAGATTTGATTAGCGTGTTTATCTTTCTTTTTTCTTATTGAAAGTAAAATAACCTATCTTGTAGGTAAGTCAAAAATAGCAGCCTTCTCCCTGGGTCTCTTTTGCAGAGACACTATTCACCACAATTCCATGCAGGTTGCCTCTGGGTACAATTTCACCTTGCACAATTCTACAAGAGCATGCTATGGCTTTGTATGGAAGGGAATACTGTGTCTCCCTGCACCAGCAGAGTTTGAAATTTCGAAAGCTTTGGAGTCAGCTCCACCACTATCTGGTTACACTTCTTACAAATGACTTGGCTTCTGCAACAATTCTACATTGGCCAACTGGGGAATGTTATGAGGAAGAAACAACAAAATATGTGAAGCATTTAGCTCAGCATCTGTGCATCATAAGTGGCAATTTTTATGGTTGCTCTTGTCATTTTTGTTGTTGTTATTGCCATCAAGATACAAAAAAGGAAAATATTCAGAGACATCAATCATGGTATATGTTCTCAGAAAACTTAGTTTCTGAAAGTCTAGATTATAAGCATCTTCTCCATAGATGGATTGACACCCATTCATTTGATATTAAGGTTTGAGGAAGTTACTTGTTCTGGTTATTCTCTGGTTGTACCACCCATTCTGTTCTCTGCCCCTCCTGACTCTGTTTCTTGTAACCCTAGGGACTGACCCACACAGTACTCTCCTGTCCCTTGACTTCTGGTCAGATCTGACCAATATAAGGAACCAATAGGAAGTCTGAGAGTGAGAGAAGACAAGTCAGGAGTATCTTCCTTTGTTGCCACCCTGCTTTGGGGTGTAGCTGTAGTAGGGGTCACATTCCTTTGCAGCTACCACTGGAGGTTCCTTCCACATCTCCAGCTTTCACTGGACTCTGTTAACAGCCCTATTTCCTCCCCTGTTCTGTTGGGACCACGGTGGAGTTAGCTTCTTCTCTTACTAGGACCTGGGTTCTAAAACAGCGGTCACTGGTTTATTTATACTTTTCAAACAGTCTCTTCATTAAATTCTCTTTGGAATTTCATCCAAGCATGTCTCTGTTTCCCATTGGAACCATAAACAATGTGGCCCTTAATATATTTTCCTGTATCCAAGAAGATTAAGGTTCATCTTAAAACATTCTATTAAGCCCTACAATATACTAGCACTTAGCTAAGTACAAAGTGCAAGGACACAATAATATATCTATACCTTCAAATGTGTGTGTGTGCGTGTGCACCACAGTCTTTCTCTTCAAAGACTTCAGTCTTCACAAGGAGCTAGATCTATACCATCAATCATTATCTAGTGTAATAAATGTGGCATGTGTATATACAGAGTACAGAGCAATTTAAGGGGCAGAATTATGAGAAAGTGTTATTTCAGGCATAGAAGAGAATGTTTAAAAAATCATGATGACCTGAAGATATACAGCATGTTTAGTTTAGTTTAGCAAAGTCATTCAGGGTAAGCAGAACACAGTGATAGAATTGGAAATGCAGCAAGGGATGTGGACGTCATCACAAAGTATAGTTAAGTGGCTGGAGATTGCCACTCCAGCCACTTAACTATACTTTGAGATGAAGTTTTCATCACTTTTTGATGACGGTTTTGAAGGACATTACTGGAACCGGTACAAAAGAGTCCAGGCTATGGAATGATTTGACCCCAACTAAAATTTAAATTGATACTTTTGAAGACAATGAGAATAGAGTGAATAGTTCAACAGATTGCAATAATACGGATGAAAGGTAAGAGTCTAAAACAGTAGGCACTGGAGTTGAAAAGCAGAGGACGCACTAGGACATACTAAACAAAGATTTCAGAGAAAGTTAGCAAGATTTCAAGATCTTTGAATAGAAGAGGCAGAAGAGGATTAGCCGCAAGTTCCATCTGAGATGCCTTGTTTAGACCATATCATAAATGGTGACTCCAATAACTGAATTAGGAAAGAGAGGAAAGGGAGCAGATTGGGCAGAGGTAGATGAGTTCCTTTGACAAGAAAAAGTATCACCTGCTGGTGTTACAACAATTGGTTTAAAAAAAGAGATGGGGGCACCTGGGTGACTCAGTGGGTTAAAGCCTCTGCTTTTGGCTCAGGTCATGATCCAGGGTCCTGGGGTCGAGCCCCACATCGGGCTCTCTGCTCAGCAAGGAGTCTGCTTCTCCCTCTCTCTCTGCTTGCCTCTCTGCCCATTTGTGATCTCTGTCAAATAAATAAATAAAATATTTTAAAAAATAATAAAATATTAAAAAATTTTAAAAAGACATGGTGTCCCTTTGAGGAAAAAGGAAATAATCTCACAATTAAATAAATAAAAGTCACGCTTGAACTGTACCATATGATTAAAGTTAACAATGCATCCTAAGTGCAAGGAATTTTAAAAGTAAATGCCTTAGAAATTTCAAGTCAGACCTTCACTCTTTGGAGCTCCTAACCCCATGCACAGTCAGCCTCTGCCTATGCTGCTTGTCTGTTTTCACCACAGTATGCTCTTGCTTGTTACCTGTCTCTCCCTCTCTCCAGAGCTTACTTTGACATATAGTCATAGTGACCTATGCAGTGCTTGTCACATGGTAAAGGCACTTAATAATCAGTGTTTAGGAGTGCCTGGCTGGATGAGTCAATAGAACATGCAACTCTTGATCTTAGGGTTGTGAGTTTGAGCCCCACATTGGGCATGAAGCCTACTTTGTTTTTTAATAATTTACATATTTATTATAGAAAGAGATAGAGTGTCAGCAGGGGGAGGGGCAGAGGGAGAGCAAGAGAGAAAATCTCAAGTGGACTCCCCTGAGCTGAACACGGAGCCTGATACAGGGTTCCACCTGAAGATCGTGACATCATGACCAGAGCCAAAGTCAAGAGTCAGAAACTCAACCAAGATGCTCAGGCATCCCAGAGCCTACTTTAAAAAAAAAACAAAATGAAACAAAAAATAATCGGTTTTTAGTATCACAAAGACTTTGATAAATGCCAAAATTATCACACCCTTCTGTGCTTCAACATTGAATTCCAAAATAATAGGAGATGTATTTTTTTCCTCATCAAGTATTCTAGTCATTGGTAATTTTTTAAACTATAAGGATGCTTCCTCCCACGTATTACAAAAATAGTTATATCAATCAGATATTTTACTGAGGTACAATTAAGCTTTTGAAAACAGGATCACCCATGACAGTAAATCTCCATCTGAAAAACCCAATATTTTGCTCAAATAGTTCTCTTAACAAAATTCTTTTGAAGCTAAAACTGTCAAGCTTTAGGATCTATACATGTTATAATTATTATTTTCTCCTTTTGCATTATCATGTTAAGAACTGGATTTTTGAAACTGACAATACAAACATTGATCTTCACTGTGTTCTAGTGAAGTGTGTACACACACACACACACACACACACACCCCAATACATACCAGTATAGCAACTGTGTCACCATGCCTTGGATTTACACAGAAACATCCAGGGCTTTACCACCAGGTAATAGAAGTGTGCTATCACCAATAAATTTTAATTCTTTAAGTGTTTTCAAGCACAAAACATTCTGTCAGGACTAATTAAGTGATCCATATGATGGAAATGTTGATTGATAAATTAGAATAATACATCACTTCTCCAAGGGGACCTATAAGAGGAGGAAAAAAAGGCTACACGGATTCATTATGCTTGGTTCTTCTTATCCTTTTAATTAAAACAAAAACTAAAAATTATATTATATTTGACCCCATTTTGCCATCAGATTCATTCACGATCTCACTTTCTTATTTTCCTTTCTAGAAAAATCTAAACATTCTGCTTTTGTGACATCTACTTAAAGGAAGTAGAATCTAATGAAAAAAACTTGAATCTTCAGTGTTTAAAGATCTAGATTCACTTGAAAAGGAAAAGCAAAAGTGAGGAAAGGGAGTTGCTAACCCAAACAGAAACATTTTCTAAGACTTCTATAATTAAAACAGTGTGCTATTTACATATGACTAGCTAGGTAGATCAACAGAAAAGATTAAAAAACCTAGAAATACACACACTTGCTTGTAATAGTCAATGAAAGTGGAGTCACAAGTCAAGTGGGAAATATGGGCATTTTAATAAATGATGCAAAAATAACTAGACAATAATAGGAAAATAACAAAAATGGAATTTATTTCCATTTCCACACCAGACTGATGAAAATTCCAAAAAAATAGAAGTTTAAGTGTAAAAAATGAAATTACAGAAGTACAAACATTTGTGAATTTCTCTATAACCTAGAAGTGAAGAAAAGTCTCCTCAGACTCAAATTCTTACGGCAATAAGGAAAATAATTAATCAACTTGCCTACATGAAGGTTAAAAATGCATGACAAGCATAACTTCATAAGAAAAATTAAAAGGTCAATAATGCTATTTTAAAAAGTCTAGGGATATGAAAAGATAGTTTCTAGAAAAGAAAATACAGTAGTCCTCACATGTTTAAGACTCTCAAATATATGGGGCTCATAATTAAGAGAATAGCTCATAGTTAGAGAAATACAAATTAATATCACACAGACATACTTATCTTATTTATCAAATTGACAGAAAACAAAAGCTTGCCCACATACTCAGTTGGAAAAACTAAGGGGAAATAAATACATATGCATTACTAAAAGAATGCAATGTTACAAATGCTGTGGAAGCCAATTTGGCACTATTTAGCAAAATTACATATTGTTTATATTTACCTTTTCTCCAGGAATCTATCCCAAAGATAAAATAATAAGATGTGAAAAGATGTATATACACCATTATATATTGTAAAATTTAAAATGGTAAAAAGCCAGGAACAACCTAAATTCTAATCAGTATGAAATGAATTGGATCAATTCTGAGATACTTAAAATGGAACAGTATAGAACTATAGCAAAAATTATTACTTTCTCATATGTAATCTCCAGGATACACTATTAAATGAAAACAGCAAGCTGTAGAAGAAATATGTACATGTACACTGTATTATCATTTATCTAGGAAAGGGAGGATATGTGTGTATATGGGTGTGCACATGTATACAGAATGGGAGATTAAAATACAATTACATGAAATTATCACATATGATAGGAGAAAACACAGAACAGACAGATATAAAAGTCAGGAGCAGGAAATCTGTAAAATGAATCTGAATATTTTGCCATTCCAAAAAGCAAGGAAGTTATCAAAAATTATTGGAATAATGTCAATAGAACTCATGAGCCATCTTGAAGTAGCTCCCACGGTTCAAAGATGAGTCATTTGCAGCATCAGTAAGAGGAATAACATCAGAGGATTTAAATGAATCAAATATGTTTTTAAAAAATCCAGGAATTTGCAATGTTCATTTTGAAAAAATTGATCACCTTTGGAGAGTGCTGGGAAAACCAACTCATTATACTAAACACCAGTAAATAAAGGGAAAGAATCATACAGATTCATCCAGTCAAAACTGCACCTCAGCATATTCAAAAAGTTGATGAGAAAGAATTCTGTCTATAGAAGTATTCCAGCTAGCTTATAAAGATGTAATAAAATAATTGGGATATCACCATTTTGCAACCCCCTAAGTAAACTCTCAATCTGGGAAATGATTGTTAATGGCAGCTAACATCACAACAGAAGACAACTGGACATTATGTATCTCTTGATGGAAATTTACACCACTTAAGAAGTAGTCATGCCAAAACAAAAAAACAAAAACCTAAATATGATCAAGCCTTTTGGTCTAACCAATGGGACAAAAAACACCTGGGGAATGGAGAAACAGATTTGGGGGTGGAGGGAAGATTTTTTTATCAATTTTTAAGTGAGAATGCAATCAGCAATATCCAGAAAGTAAGAAAGTTCACAAGATGAATTCCTCAGTTTCTTCAACAAACCAATTTCAACTAAATATTAAAAAAAAAAAAGCTAAGGTAACCTATGAAATGAAAAGTCTTTAAGAGACCTTCCAACAGAAGGCAGTGTGTGCAGCCTGTCAGAATGTCAATTCAACAAACCAGCAACATAAGATCTTTAACCAAACAAACAAATAAAGCATGTATGAGAAAAATGTTGACTGGATTTGGGTGATATAAAGACATTACTAGAATTTTTTACATATGAACATGGCACTATAACTATGCTCTTTCACAAAAGTTCTTTTTTGTTAGTGACATATACCCAAATATTTGTAGATGAAATATGATGTTTGGGAACTTGTTTCAAGGGAATTCTGGGAGAAGAGACAGTAAAGGTGGTGCAAATGAATGCAAGCATGGCTGTGAGCCAGTAAGTGTTAAGTCTGAATAACAGGTACAGGCAGGGGCATTTTACCTTTCTCTCCACGATGTGTATTTAAAATTATCCATAATACACTATTGGTGGGAATGTAATATGATGCAGCTGCTATGGAAAATATTATGAAATCCCCCCCCAAAATTAAAAATAGAATTACCATCTGATCCAGCAATCCCACTTCTGGGTATTCATCCAAGAGAACTGAAATCAGGATCTCAAAGAGACATGTGCATTCCCACATCATTCAAGAGCCAAAACATGGAAATAACTTAAATGTCCCCGGATGGATGTATGGATAAAGAAAATATGGTATACACAACCAATGGAATTCATTCAACGTAAAAGAGAAAGAAAAGAAATCCTACCATATGCAATGGTATAGATGAACCTGGAGGACATTATGCTAGTTAAACAAACCAGTCACAGAATGACAAATACTGCATGGTTCTACTTACATGAAGTATCCAAAATAAGTCAAACTCATACAAATGGAGAATAGAATGGTGATTACAAGAGAAAGGGGGAAGTAGGAATGGGGAGTTACTGTTCAATGGGTATAAAATTTCAATTACCCAATTTGAATAAGATCTAGAGATCTGCTGTACAGCGCTGTGCCTGTAGTTAACAAGACTGTGGGCTTGCTTTGGCAGCACACAGACTAAAATTGGAACAAGACAAAGATGAGCATGGCCCCTGCACAAGGATGACACCCAAATTCATGAAGCAGTCCATATTTAAAAAAAAAAAAAAAGATGCTCTATTGTGCTCTTAAAAAAATTGTTAAGTGGATAGACTCGGGGCGCCTGGGTGGCTCAGTGGGTTAAAGCCTCTGCCTTCGACTCAGGTCGCGATCCCAGGGTCCTGGGATTGAGCCCCGCATCGGGCTCTCTGCTCAGCGGGGAGCCTGCTTCCTCTTCTCTCTCTGCCTGCCTCTCTGCCTACTTGTGATATCTGTCAAATAAATAAATAAATAATCTTTAAAAAAAAAAAAAAAGAGGATAGACTCATGTGAAATTTTCATAGCACAATTTTTTTAAAAAGAAGAAGAAAACAAGTACCCATGATAAAAAGCATTAAAAAAGACCTACATACAAATCTTTGATCCACCATTTGTTGTCTGTTTAGTAGTAACCAGGTCACCTACACATTCTGAGCCACCATTTTAATCACATGTGGAAAAGCAAATAATAATAACAGTTTTATAGATTGGTTTGGCATCTCTACTTTTGGAGCTTGATAATTGTTAACTGAAAAAAAGAAGAGGTTTGAGAATCAGAGGTGACTCCCGTTTAAATATCTGTCATTATTCTATGATGTTAGGTCAGAACTTAGCTTCTCTGAGCCTTATTTTCTTTCCCGTAGAGTGGGGATCACACCAGCAACATATCATTTTTCTGAGGACTGTGTAAAGTTGGCTCTCCGTAAATAGTACTTTGTCACCTCCATGAAGCCATTTTGATTCCCAGTTGGAAATACTCCCCTGAAAGATATACTTTGATTATTATTTTATCAATAATCTCCCTTGAATTATTATTTAATACTTTTTAAAATAAGACTCTAGGCCCCTTGTAAACAGAGATCATTCATATCCTCCACCTCATGGAAGGTATATTGCACATAGTTGGAGAACAATACATTTTGATGAATTAAATCCCTTAAATAGATTAAATGCTACCTTCACAAACTGATTCATTTCCTGAAACTACCAACACTAAATGCTATGGCCGTGTATCACTAAAATATTGTAAAATTACATAAGATCTCTGGAAGAGTGTCAGATTATTGTTTCCTTGAAAACCGTAAATGAGGTAGGCAGAAAATGGAGTAAGGTTTATAGTCGAGTTTTATCCAGGTTTATTGACAGGTGACAACCTCTGGGATGACTGTTAGCTCCCGGTTTGGCAGTTCCTACATGTAATACAAACATGTCACAGATTCTTCAGTAGAAAATTGTTTGTAGCATGAAGTGTCAGCTTCGTCCCAAAAATTCTGTAGCTGTGAAAAACCACCTCACACATATCCCTGTTGTAATGATGAGCAGTGGTGAGGAAGGGGTATTTTTATACAGGGGCCATTCACCTTAAATCAGGTCAGTAATGAGCATGGGAAAATGAACAGAGTCTCCAAAACACCATGGACTCCAAAAGAGCCTATTTGAAGTGACAAACCAACTTTGACTCTAAACATAGCCCCTCTTGAGAGTAAACTCAATTCGAGCATTCTGACAGTGTGGTGACAACATAGTTTTTATTTCTGAGAATTGTAAGGCCTTTTTCTCGTAAAATCCGAAGAAAGCCAAAAGCAGTTCAATTAAAATGTCTAAATGTGATCCTCTGTTATCTATAGCTCAGTGGGACAGCTCAGCCCAGCGGAGGCCTATAGAGCTGATCTGTGCGCTCTTCCCAGAATATTTTTTGAAGCTATTAATTGTTCAGGTCACTGTAGCAAAACTCACTCTTCAGTGCTCTCCCTTGATGTTCACAAGCAAACACTAGAGTGCAGTGTAGATAAAGGGAGGCTTTCTCTCTAATTAAAAGAAAGATTTTGATCTATAATTTCAAAGTCCATCCAACATAATCCTAGAAAAATATATGAGCTATGCATGAAGTTATAGGATCTATATTCCCCTCCAAAAAAGATAATAAAGTTAAATCAAGCTCAGCTGATACCTTACAAAGTAAGACATTTGAAAGGAAATCATTGCAACATCATTAGTTCACCATAAAGTGATGTGTTTATATTTTGCAAGACTAGGACGGCACTAAAATATATAAGGTCTCCATATAATTGTGTCAAAGCATACTTGATGGCATAACTTACAATTTTATTGACATTCTGGGTGTGCATCAAATATTTCACATATTGTGATGTGGGGATTTTATTTCGCTTCCTGGAAATTTTTATGCTTAAGAAGGGATGTGGAGCAATTGTAATATATTCCATAGAGTTTTCCTCAATTTACATTATTACATTCTGAAGTGAGCTGAAATATGCCAAGGCGTTAAGTAACTGAAATTTTCTATTATTTTCATGGCTTCAAACGGGAAAGGGAGTGGAAAACAAATGTGGAAAAAACAAAACATAAATCCATTGTGGTCATATGTTGCCATAATCAGGAAAACCCTGTAGGATTGTGTAAGAGAGAATCTGAACACATGACTGCATACATTTAGCAGAAGCTACAGTCACTACAATAAAATAGAGTTTAATTTCTCCTTTAAAAAAAATCTGTTAAAAGTCAAGATAAGATTCATTATCCATGAAGTCAAAATCATTATTCCAACATACCTATCACAGAAAATTTTTATGACATTAAAAAATGAGCTAATGCATATGGGAGATAGAGAAATTTTGTAAAAGGCAAAGGAGCATAAACATGTAAGTGATAACCAAGAGGATGATCATTATCTGCCTATTAGAAAAAAGTAACATTACACCAAGCATGTAATAAACTACTAAGCACAGAATAACCATCTATTATACTTTTTAACAGAAATATTAATATATGTTGGGCAGGCACATTGTCAAACATACTGTTTTAAGCAAAATTAAACACAAAATGAATCTGTAGCCTCTTCTAATGCTGGAATGTAAGACCATACTTCAAGAACAAAAACAAAAAAACCACCCCACAATGACATGATGTAGCATGCCAGAGGAAACCAGGAGCCAGATGAAAGATACAACAATCTGAGCATCCAAATAAATAAAATAGAACTGGATTAGAATCCAAAATATAGAACAAGTATCTATGAGTCTGTAGTGTAATTAACAAATTTAAAAATGAATGAGAGAGAATAAACAAACCTCCTGTGCAGAAAAATTCCAAATAACTTACGTAGATATTTCATCCTCAAGGAAGGGAGCATAACTCCCTGCCCCATTATGTCTGGGCTGTATGGGTGGGAAACAAAAAAGGGGAAAAAGGAGTAACTTTATAGTGGAGAAATCTGACACCATCCCAGCCAGATGATCAAGGTTAACATCAACAGTGATAAGTCATGTTGACGGTGTATACCCTTGTTATGAGGTGATGAGAATGGCATTTTTACCTCTGTGGTCTTCCACCCCAAAACCCATAACCCCAATCTAACCATGAGAAAATCATCAAAAAAAAATTCCAGTTAAGGACATTATACAAAACACCTAAACCGTACCCCTCAAAACTGTTAAAATCATCAAAAACAAGGAAAATCTGAGAAATTGTCATTATCAAGAGAAACCTAAGGAGACATGACAATGAAATTTACTGTGTTATGTTTGATGGGATTCTGGAACAGAAAAAGAACATTAAGTTAAAACTAAGGAACTCTGAATAAATTATGGACTTTAATTAATAATAATGTATCAATATTGGTTCATTATTATAACAAATGTACCAGAGTAATGCAAGATATTAATAAAGGGAAACTAGAAGTGGAAGGTAGAGGGTCAAGGAGTTTAAGGGAATTTTCTGTATTATCTGCGCATGTCTTCTATGAATCTAAAACTAAATCTCAAACTTTAAAAAGAAAGGCCTATCAGGTGGCTTTGTTGGTTAAGTGTCTGACTCTTGGTTTTGGCTCTGGTCGTGATCTTGGGTCATGGGATCGAGCCCCACATAAGTACTCCATGCTTAGCAGGGAGTCTGCTTAAGATTCTCTCTCTCTTTCTCTCTCTTTCTCTCTCTCTCTCTCTCTCTCTGTGTGTTTCCTTCTACCCCTATCAAATATGCCTTTTATCCTTTCTTTGTGGGTGTTACAAGAAATAGCAGCAACTTGTCCTCCAATTTGGAGAGAATATCTCAAGTCTCATAGACTTCATAGACTATCATGATGAGCATTGAATATTGGATTTCTAGAAACTTCACTAAAAAGACAGTCTCCTGAGTTATCTCCTATCTTCTGGCTCACATATGTCTTCCTAAGCAATAAAAATTACTAACAAAAATACTAATCTAAAATGATATATTCACACCTACATTTATTACAGCATTATTCATATGGAATGAATGGAAACAACCCAAGTGCCCATCAATAGAAAAATGGATAAGGCAGATGTGTGTATACACACACACACACACACACAGACATACACATATATACACATATTTTTATACACACACACACGAATATTACACAGCCATAAAAAGGATGAGATCATGCTATTTGTGACAACATGGATAGACTTAGAGGGGATTAAGCTAAGTGAAATAACTCAGATTGAGAAAAACAAATACTGTATGATTTTACTCATAAGTGGAATTTTTAAAAAAGAAAAAATGAATGAACAAACCAAAAGCAGAATCAAACCTATATATACAGAGAACCAACTGATGGTTGTCAGAGGTAAGGGGAGGTTGAAGATTAGGAAAATGGGTGAAGGAGAGTGGGAAATACAGGCTTTCAGTTATGGAATGAATAAGTCAGACGAATAAAAGGCACCGCATAGGGAATATAATCAATGATACTATAACAGTGTTATATGGTGGCAGATGGTAGCTACACTTGTGGCAAACTTAGTATAATGTATAAACTCTAGAATTACTGTGTTGTACACTTGAAATTAATGTAACATTGTGTGTCAACTATACTTAATTTTTTTTAAAGGCAGAATCAGACCTATACCTACAGAGAGCAAACTAATAGTAGCCAGAAGGGAATGGGGTAGGGAGATGGGCAAAATGGGTGAATGGAAAGATAGGGAATTTACAACGTATTACACATTATATCCAATCAGCATTATGTCCCTAGTATAGTGGACCACAGTGACATTTTGTCAAACATCAAAGCAATCATGACCTCTGAAGACTATATTGCAGCAGAGAGCAAGCAGACAGGTTGATACAATAAGGCAAAACAGTGAAGGTTTAAAGCAAATACCTTTGGTGGTCCTTACAATATGGAGGAAAAAAAAAAAACAAACCACTGACCAGATCAATAACTGCATATCAGACACCAGAAGCGATGCTAATTTTCTCCAGTAAAGATACTGCATATTGAACAACTATAGTCTTCACCTAATAAAATAATCCATAGTCATTCTCCAAAATCCATCCAACTTCTGCATAAGCCAAACAGCCAAGCTAATAAGTAATGCAATAGGTATTACCCCTCTCATTTTTTGTCTTTGATCTTTGAGATGTGATATTGCTTCTGGTTTACTATCATGATGAGCAGAAAAGTTCTGAAGTTTCCATGAGCCCTTCCTACCATGATGACCCTTACTCCATGGGTCAAAGGCCAGTGTGGGGATTCTTCCAAATGTCACATATTTCTAATCTAATTAAACATTCAGAAACTAGGGAATGAAAACAAAGTGAGCCTAAGAACTGCTGGGTATGCTGTGACTCACACCTGGGTTGACTCCATGTATCACCCAATCACAGCCACAGTGGTATTTGGGGTCACTAGGAATTAGCCACAATTTAGAAACAATATTTAGCAATTTCCAAAGGTCTGGGTATTTTTCTCTAATGTGGAGACACTCTAGTAAATTTATGCAGGCTTGAGACTAGATTCATAGTCTATACCTATAGCAACATTGCATGATTTTTTCCTCAAGAGAACCTGACTTTCCCTTCCAGTCAAGACGTTCTGGGTCTATGAACAGGCTTAGGTCTGGAAACCTAGTGAAAGGTCATGACCCTCCTTCAAGCATTTAATCACTACTAAAGGGGTTTCTGTTATAACCAAGCAATGTTCTCATAGACTTCCCAACTATTCCATTCCTAAGAACACTGTGATCAATTTCCTATAGGTTCTGATTATTGTTATGTCCCTGATGACCTTTCTAATAAATGAGCCTACATGTCTTTCTTCAACTGGTCACTTGGCTTCTGACACTTTAACCTCCCACTATCTCTACTAAAATCAAGGAATCTGCATCAATGATGACATTACCTAGAGTCATGCTTGGCTGCAAAGAAGATCAACCACAGATCTTTTCAAGAATGCAGGTGATCCCCTTCTTATTGTATATGTCACCATTTGGTAAAGGGAAGGAATTCTGGGCCTTTTAATGCTTAATACCATGACATGCAAGCACTGGTATCTCAGCTCCATTAAACATAAGCCACCACTGAGTTTAGGGTTTGGGCAACCAACCAAAGAAATTGTCACTTCCAACTCCATGAGCTAGCACAGTCAATGCAGAATTTCAGTAACTGTACCCATATCAATGTATTTAGTCCCACCCTTCTAGTTTGATTCTATCTTCTAACACCCTCTGAATCTACTTCCACATATATTCCCTAGATTATGGATTATAATTGGCAGATTTTGTCATTCTATTTCTTCTTGAGTCTTACTCTGTACCTGACTCCTGAAGCATACTGAGATTTGGCCCAGTTATGGGTCAAATGATGACCGGGGGTGGGGGGGGTATGGAAAAGCATGAGCATACCCCTTGCAAGACATGTATCCAAGGTCTGTCATGGGTCTTGCAGGAAAGAAATTCTCATACCCTTAGAAACAGGTGGGAAAGCTATTTCCATTTGCAAGAAAGACTCTGAGTGACTTGTGGAGTTGAAGACTGCTTTATCTGATTCTAACCAGATGTCCTCAGTTTAGTTCTCACTTTCATTCTTTCCTAGTTAATTCCCTAACTTTCAGATGAGAAAATGTTAAGGTTATTAATTCAACTGATGTTGTAATTATGCAATGCTTACATTAAATTTTGTGTTTGACTTTCACCCATGAAATTTCTCTGATTCCAAGATCATGACATAAGTAGAGAATTTAAAGAAAGACCTGAGATTATCATATTTTTTTCTTTCTGAAAATGTTCCAATTTCTTTTAGAAAAATGCATTAGCTCTCATAGTCATCACTATTGCCCTAACAGTCAAGTACAGCAGCCACTTGGACTACCAAGGCATTTGGTTCAAACTGGCACTTCATCACAATGACAGATGATGAATAGCTTCATTAATTGTGATGCTACTGTATGTCATGGATTATCATCCCATTTCCCACTGACAAAAAGTGCAGCACTGCACCAAAGCCCAAGGACATGACCAGACCAATCTCCAAAATCTTATCTTTAAAGGTTTTTCTCCTAGGACCATTCCCACCATCAATTCTATAGCTACTCATGTCTAGTCAAGAACCAGAAGCCACACAGTAATTAGAACAAGGAAATTTTACTACAAAGAATTACCAACTAGTGAAAGGTGGTTAGCTATTAAAAGGAGGAAAGAGGGCTATAAAGTCTTCAGAAGTAGCAAATGTAGAAAGCAATAGGAACCTGCAGCCTTACGATGGCCAGATGCCAGGTGCTAGAGCTGGTCTACAGAAACAACATAGCCTGTTCTGAAGAAGTTTGTCTGAGGGTCCAGGTAAGCAGAGGACTGATTGCTTTTTTTAATAGATTGATTGATTTATTTGAGAGAGAGAGAGTGCAAGTGAACGTGTGGTGGGGAGGAGGAGCAGAGGTAGAGAGAGAGAGTAACTAAGTAGACTCCATGCTGAGTGCTGAACACAGAGCCGAACACCAGGCTGGATCTCATGACCCTGAGATCACGACATGAGCCTAATCCAAGAATTGGATTAACCAACTGTACCACCCAGGTGCCCGGATGGCTATTTTTTGAGAGTGAGCTATGTAGGCAGGAAGGCAGAGACCTGGAACTAAACAGGTGCATGAATTTGGGCAGGTATTACACTGTGGTGTCTGGGAGGCAGACACTAAGATGCATCTAGACATACACACACACATTGAGAGCAAAACTGTGAAAGATGCAGGAAAACTGGAGCAATGTAGGCAGAGATGGGCTTCAGACTATGATGCAGGTCTGACAAAAGTGACAAGTAGTGGGAAAAGAAAGGTGGGTTGGCAGGAAAGACTCAGACTATAGTACAACTCTATGAAAGTCTCACTTAGCCCAACAGTTGTCCATAAAGGAGTCCTTCACAGGCCGGAAATAGTGACCCATTTTATCACCACCATGGTCAGTCATTAGTTGAGGGTTGCCTTGAAAGCACAAGACCTCAACTCAAAGCAGAGGAAGATCCTGAAGACACCTGCAGTCAGTGATTTTCAGCTAACTACACTCCCCACAGTGAGTTCTCTCTTGATGGGAGATCTGAGCACACTTCTCCATGGCTGCAACCTAAGTTAGGTCCAGATGCTAACAATGAGATAAGTATGGCCATAGTGGATAGGGTATTAAAAGGCTGGCACTGGAGAGAGAGAGAAGTGAGGCAGCCAGAATGCAAAATTCAAAGAGGCACTTTCTCTCAGGTGCTCACCATGCACTTACATGAATCTAAACTGACTGCCTCCAATTTTGTAGTCTGTGTGCCTCACTTACCTCCCCTAAGACCTAGCCCTACAAAAATCCACTATTCAGATACCACAATTAACTTTACTATATTTGCTTTTTCATGTTTTTATTCACCCACAATCAAACTTAAATTTTTTTTTCAGGTAGACTAAAAGGGGAAAGTTAATTTTATTTAGACCACCTTAAATTTTTATGTATTTTGAAAAATACCTCATCTCTGAATATTTATCTTTTTATTAATTAGAGTTTACCATTTTTATGGTTCAAGTTTTTAGATAAATTAGCATACAGTAAAGTGTATGTCTTCACTGGATGTTTAGTGAGTTATTTTTTTAAAAAAATGTATACACTGTTTAATACAAACCTCCTTCAAGATATATAACAAGATAGTTCCCAGATAGTTCACACATACCTCTTCCCAGTGAGTGTCCAACCCCACCCTTAGAGACAACCACTGTTACAAGTTTTTTTATTACCAGAGACAGGTTTTGCCTCTCCTGGAAATCCATACAAGGGCTTCCTACAACATAACTATGATGCGTAAAGAAGATAGATGGGTGTTTCTATACAGTTAGAGTTTTAGAATTTTGCTAAAACTTGGCACCTGGGCTAAGAGTTAGTCATTATAAAGTAACTTATACCAGTTCACCTAGAAATACTGGCCTGACTGCAGAGGTTATGTGCTTACTTTTCACAGGGGATGAAGCCCAGACCTATAGAGTCACTGGATTCTGTTATTTTCCTCTAAAGAATAATGGTTGGCTGGTTGGTTTGTTGGTTGGTCGGTCTGTGTTAGCAAACAGTTTAGCTAGTCTAAAACCCCCCAAAAATCTGTCTTCCCTTTGATGAGTGGAAGCTGAAGTCTGTGTTAAGTTTTTTGTTTGTTTCTTTGTTTGTTTTTAAATCCTTAGCTGGATTGCTCATCATCCACCCATACACTCATAGTTCAGAGGCCAGCCAGAGAATTGAAAAGAGTTATATGCAGAATATAAATCTTCAGCTGTCTGACTCTCCTTTTCCTGAGATTGACATCTCTTCTACTTCCAATCTGCTGTGGTCATCCAAACCCTATCCCCCTGGTTTTTCAAGCCTGTAAGACTGTGCATTTTCACCAGAGTTTCACTTATCCTGTATAATGCTGATGGGGTCTTCACTCAGGCAAAGGATCAATCAGTGCCATTCCCTTCTTCAAATAGTTGTCTTTTATACTTTTAAGAGAGTTTATAACTGTTATCTGTAGAATACACAACTTTTTCCACACTGAGTTTTTTTAAAGGCTCAGAAAAAATAGCATATGTCAAATCTATTTTTCATATCATTTGGGTAGCATATTGTGTTTTCCTAAGTGACTGCAACATACCTCCCCCAGTCCTCTTTTATTTTCCAAAGTGACTTTAGCAGTCCTCCCACCAAGAGCCGCATCTGTGTCCCCTATCCTTTTGAATCTGGGTGGGGGCTTGTGCTCACTCTGACCACTAGAGTACAGTGGAAGTGAGGCTATATGACTTCAAGCCTAGGTCTTTACAAGGAATATGCATTTACATGGTTTTCTCTTGGAATGTTAGCTCTGGGGGACTGAACTAACCAAAAACCATTATCTACCCCCAAGTGAGTTAGTGCATGAGTCTTCAGATTATGCCAGATTCCAGCCTTTCAGTCTTTCAGCTGACCCTAGACATCACTAAGCAGAAACAAACCAGTCTTACTGTATTCTCTCTGAACTACTGACCCATAAAATTCATGGTTGGTTTTTGCCAGTAAATTTTGGGGTAACTTATTACAGAATAATAAATGACCACAATGACTTAGATGTTAGGATAATCCAGCTCTGACATCTGCAACACCAATGATTTCCAGTTTTATTTGGGTTGATATAGACGCTTAAAGATATGCCCCTTTTCTCTCTCACAATTCCCTTTTAAAGTTGCAACTTAAGAAAATGAAGTCAAATTTCCCAGAGAGAAGAGGACCGTTGTTGACTGAAATGTATTCCTTCTCTAGGACCTCCTACCCCTTGGGAATTTTAAGTGATTTGAACCTGAATTCTCTGTCTCAAGAATCAATAATTTAATTTTTATTTGGAGTATTTATGAGTTAATTATAACACTTCCTGGAATATCATATATGTAAGATGAATCTTTTAGTATACAGTCAGCATTATTTGAACTCTAAATAAGACATGAATGCTTTTAGAACAAACTCAATAAAGGAAGAGTTTAGTAAATTCTATCCTTTGTCAAATAATAAACTGTGTATTAGTAAACAAGTAATAATAATAAAAATAATAAAGTGTAAGTGCATAGCTCCATACTCAGGGGGAAGAGAGCTAAGTTATAATAATAATCTCCTTTTCTGGAGGAGAAAACTTGAGAATGGATTCAACATCAAGGGGAATAACATAAAACATGTAGAAAAGTGGATTAATGTTTTGAAGGATAAAACGTCCATGCTACATTTCTTTTGAGTTGTTCTTATTTTCTTCAAATGTTATTGATATACATGAGTTAAGAATCCATTTAAAATCTATCATGTACAATTACAGAAGAAAACAAGAGAGGTAGATAAAGATAATGGGATATTAATGCTAGTGTGATTAAAGTCAAACTCATTTATCACTAATGGCAATATAAATTGGTACAATGTTTTTGGAGAGCCATTTGGCAATGTCTATCAAGAGGAATAAAAATGTTCATATCCGATGAGTCAGGGATCCCACTGCTGGGTTATAAAAGCAATAAGTATGAAGGTTTTTATTACAGAAATTTTTTTGACTCAAAAAAATAGCAACAATCTAAATGTTGAACAATTAGGGAATGGTTTTAAAAAGCCAGTGGACTCTAATGCAGTTATTAAAAATAATAACTTTTAAAGCTATGTAGTACCAAGGAAAATATGCTAGTTTTTTGGATAAAACATTAAATAATAGCAGAATACTACAAATAGAAAACATTTTTTAAAAATTAGACATTAAAGGGGTACCTGGGTGGCTCAGTGGGTTAAAGCCTCTGCCTTCAGCTTAGGTCATGATCCCAGGGTCCTGGGATCGAGCCCTGCATCGGACCTCTGCTCATTGGGGAGCCTGCTTTCCCCTCTGTCTCTGCCTGCCTCTCTGCTTAATTGTGATCTCTGTCTGTCAAATAAATAAATAAAATCTTTTTAAAAAATTAGACATTAAAAAGATAAATATAAATGTGGGCAAGTGCTAGAGGGCAACACATAAAAATTAAAATGTGTTGATTTTTTTAAAAAAGATTTTTTAAAAATCTTCAGTTAATTTTACCTTTTAAAATTCTTCTATCCTTTAATTTAGAAACAATGCTGAATGTACAATGAACTATAATAGACCCATATTCCTTAAAACACTGTTGCCTATTTGTTTAGATCTCTGTTGTCTCTGATAGCATTAAGAAAAAATTATGCTAACCATTCTAACAGGTGGTATCTCATTGTGGTTTTGATTGCCATTTCCCTGATAACTTGTGATATTAAACATCTTTTCAAGTACAGTTGGCCATTTGTATGTAGTCTTTGAAAAAATGTCTATTTAGTTCCTGTGCTTATTTTTTAATTCAATTGTTTGGGTTTTTTGTTAATGAGTCATATGAGTTCTTTGTGTATTTCAAATATTAACCCCTTATCAGCTGTATGATTTACAAATATTTTCCCCCACTCTGTAAGTTGTTTTCTCATTTTATTGATTGTTTCTTTTGCTATGCAGAAGCTTTTACATTTAATGTGTTCCCTTATTAGAGTGAATATCATCAAAAACACAGGAAATAATGATGTTAAAAAAAGGGAACACTATGCACTGTTGGTGGGAAGCTAAACTGGTACAGCCATGAGGGAAACAAGGATGGAGTTCCTCAAAAAATTAAAAATAGGATTATCATATGATCTAGAAACCCCACCCACAAGCATATATCCAAATGAAATGAAAATAGCATATCAAAAAGATATTTGTTGGGCACCTGGGTGGTTCAGTGGGTTTAAGCCTCTGCCTTTGGCTTAGGTCATGATCTCAGGGTCCTGGGATCGAGCCCTGCATTGGGCTCTCTGCTCAGCAGGGAGCCAGCTTCCTCCTCTCTCTCTGCCTGCCTCTCTGCCTACTTGTGATCTCTTTCTGTGTGTCAAATAAATAAATAAAATCTTAAAAAAAAAAGAGATATCTGTACTCCCATGTTTATTGCAACATTATTTACAAAAACCAAGATGTAGAAACTTAAGTTGTCTGTCAAGAGGTGAAGATATGATGTGTATGTGTATGTGTGTGTGTGTGTGTGTGTACGCACTATGTACATGTGCATGTATATATACAGTGGAATATTATTCAGCCATGAGAAAGAAGGAAATCCTGCCATTTGGGACAACATGCATGGACCTTGAAGAAATTGTACTAAGTGAGTAAATCAGACAGAGAAAGACAAAATACCATATGATATCATTTCTATGTGGAATCTAAAAGGGCTTAATTTGTGGAAATAGAGAGCAGAATGGTGGTTACCAAGGCCTGGGCCCAGGAGAAGGAGAGATATTGGTCAAAAAAAATAATTTTCAGTTAGAAAATGAATAAGCTCTGGAAATCTAAGGCACAGATTTATGATCTTAGTTAACAAGATAGTATTGTATACTTGAAAAGTGCTAAGAGAGTAAATCTTAAGTGTTCTCACCATAAAAAAGATATGGTAATTAGGTGATGTGTTGGAGGTGTAGCTAATGTTATGGCAGTGATCTTATTGCAATATAAAAGTGAGGGTTTTGTTAATGAGTCATATGACATCAACATATAACAATCAACACATTGTACGTATTAAATTTGCACAATGTTATAAGTTATATATCAACAAAACTAGAAAAAAATATACAGCAACTCATACATGGCTGCTAAGGAAAGTGAACTGCTCAATGAGCAGAAATTTCCTAAAGCTAAAAGTTTTCAACTTAAATAGATAATACATATACACATCACAGACCTTTGCCCCTTGGAAGCCCTATGATTTGAGTAGAATATCTTAATAAATGAAAAATATTTCATCGCACAGTCTTGAGTCTGCTCCAAATTTTACCGGCTTTTTGCAATTCTTTTCAGAATCTGCATTTTGTTTTAACATAGCATTAATGCATACTCTCCTCTTTTGACAATAGATCTTATAAGGAGAGGTAAAAACAGAAGGGGCTTGGAGTTACAGGTATAAGACACAGTTAAGCAAATATTTAATAAAAAGGAGACTAAGTTTCACCTATGTGGTAATTTTGTTTGAGATGGGTTTTCTGATGTTCCCATCATATAGGAGTTCTTAAACTGTACTATATTTAAGAAAACTTGAGGTTTGGAGTTTTGAAATTATAACTTGTACACCCAGTCCATACGTGCAAGAATGATTCTCCAGTATATCTAACCTGTGGCCCAGGATCTATGTTGTAACAAAATCGAAAGTGATTCTGATACAGGTTGTCCCAAGATCCTGACTGGGAATATCTGATATAAAATTTAAATGAATATACCTCGCTTCTCTTTCCAGATAGTTCTCACCTGGTCAAAAAAGGGAAGGAAAAATATAAATATGTACATATGTATATATATATGTATATATTTTGTCTCCATGATACTCTTCTTTTTTTAACTTCATTGTTTTACCCCAAGTGAAAGAAAACAAGGAAAAAAACATTTTAGGAGAGAAAGATATCCAATTGGTTCTTATTATTTACAAAATGTTCTACATAACTGACTCAATACATACTAAAATTATCTATAGAAAACAATGGGTATTTGCCTGGTAAGCCCCGGAAGAGGGCAGGGTGGTTGATAAGCTACTGCCCAAAATTTCTCTCTGTCCTCAGATCTCCAGATTCCCAGCTCAACTAGAGTGAAGGCAGCAGCACTGCCACCAGCTCCCCCTCTCACTCTCTTATATCCTCTGATTGTGCTTTCCATTCAAGAGTGATTGCCTTAATACCTACGTATCAGAAATAGGCCTTAAAAAGAAAAACAAAAAAACCAGACTAAGGATGCTGGCCCCCAAAATAAATAAGTAAATAAATAAAATTGGAGTCAAAGAAACCTATTCTAAAAATTTCATAATTATCAAGCAAAACCAACCAAACTTATTAGTGGAAATTGTAGACATGTATGTCTTTCCTGTTCCCCTACTTCCCCTGGGCCTTTAACGTTGGAAATTCTGAACATTCTCACCTTCTGAAGAGAATTTCAAAAACCTTAAAATGCATGATGGGTTTAGCATTTCTGTGTTTTGGCTTCACACTGTGTACCTGGAGCCATTGGAAGCTTGGTGCAAGCAAAGTCTCTAAAAAAGAAAAAGAAATATATTTTTTTTTACTTTTTTTTTTCAATGTATTTATTTTCAGAAAAACATCATTCATTATTTTTTCACCACACCCAGTGCTGCATGCAAGCCATGCCCTCTATAATACCCACCACCTGGTACCCCAACCTCCCACCCCCCCGCCACTTCAAACCCCTCAGATTGTTTTTCAGAGTCCATAGTCCCTCATGGTTCACCTCCCCTTCCAATTTACCCAAATTCCCTACTCCTCTCATGCTGAGTGAAATAAGTCAAGCAGAGAGAGTCAATTATCATATGGTTTCACTTATTTGTGGAGCATAACAAATAGCATGGAAAAAAATATATTTAAGAAGAACTGATGGCAAAAGGATCACTGAAGATGTGTTGTGTCTAGTATGCAAGACCTATAAAGAAATCATCAAACTCAACACCCAAAAAACAAATAATCCAGTTAATAAGTGGGCATAAGACATGAACAGACATTTCTCCCAAGAAGACATCCAAATGACCAACAGACACGTGAAATAATGATTCACATCCCTCGGCATCAGAGAAATACACATCAAAACCACAATGAGATACCACCTCACACAAGTCAGAATGGCTAAAATTAACATGTCAGGAAACAATAGGTGTTGAGAGGATGCAGAGAAAGAAGAAACCCCTACACTGTTGATGGGAATGCAAACTGGGCCAGCCACTTTGGAAAACAGTGTGGAGTTTCCTCAAGAAGTTAAAAATAGAACTACCCTATGAGCCAGCAAGTTCACTACTAGGTACTTACCCCTAAAGATATAAATGTAATGATCCGAAGTGGCATGTGCACCCCCATATTTATGGCAACATCCACAATAGCCAAACTGTGGAAAGAGTTCAGATGTCCATCAACAGAGAAGAGGATAAAGATGTGGCGCATATACACACACACACAATGGAATATTATTCAGCCATCCAAAGGATGAGTACAATTACACTGACATGGATGGAACTGGAGAGTATTATGCTGAACAAAATAAGTCAATATAGAAATGCAATTATCATATGGTTTCACTCATATATGGACTATAAGAAATAGCACAGAGGATCATAGGGGAAGGGAGGGAAACTGAATGGGAAGTAATCAGAGAGAGAAAAACCACGAGAGACTCTTAGCTATAGGAAACAAATTGAGGGTTGCTGGAGGGGAAGTAAGTGGGGTGATGGGGTAATAGGTGATGGGCATTAAAGAGGGCACATGATGTGTGTCTTTTTCTCAACTGCAATTTATAATATGCTCCAGCAGCATGCTAGAGAAAAGCACTGATGTGTTAAGCACAACTGATAAATTATTGAATACTACATCTGAAACTAATGATGTATGACAGGTTGGCTAATTTAAAATAAAAAACTGAATTTAAACAAACAAAAAAAAAGGAATAACTTATGGCAAAAAAAGAAGTTGTGATATGTTCCAGATTGACTAGAGAAATCTATAAATGTCAAACTGTGTTGGCACCAAACCCTGAACTGCAGGATGGGAAAAAGAGTGGGAAGAGTTAAGAAGAGAAATTAATGGAGCAAAGGAAAGGGCGAGAGGGCAGAGCCACGACAATGGAAAAAGAAAGGGCATGGGCACTTATGGGAACAATGGGAAAGTCTGCTGTGGGTACAAAAAACAATTGGGCAAAATAAAAGACATGTTTTAAAAGAGAGAAAGCTACCAAATAGAACGTGATGGTCTGAGAACATTCAGGAAAGAGCAAGTGTCATGAACTCACCTCAACAGCCCCTGAGGACTGTTATTATTCCATCTTCAGGAAGAAATCCTGTGTAAGAAATATGGTGCCAGTTCCAACAATGGAGAAAGCTGTATTCAAAGGCTATTCTAACCCTTCTGCAGAGAAATCCTGAAAGAAATATAAAAAGATTGCTGTCACCTTATCAGACAATGGAGGTCTACCTGTACCTTACAACCTAAAATAGGAAAACTTTGAAAGATCAATAAAATATCAATTCAAACACTTTATATGACATCAGGAGTCATAAAAGAGGTATTATATTCTTTGTAGATTCTAAGGCAGAAAGTTTCATCAGCAGCCCTATCAAGAAGTCAAACTAGTTTTAAATATTCTGTCTTTGTTTGGTCTCAGTAGAAATATCAGTCTACCCAGCATTGTCCCAAATGTGTGAAATCTGTGTTGCAGATGATATTTATGATGGCAATGAAGTACGGTATTTACTGGAGTAAAAAAGATTCTGACATTTAAATTACACCTTCCAGATTCCTAAGGTGTCACTTGGAGAATCAAAGAAATAGGTCAAGATGGGGAAGTATAAAGAATTCAAGAGAAGCTCCTTTAAAGAATAATTACCTTTGCTGACTCTCAGAAACAAATTCCAAGGGATTCGTTTCTGTGTTTTTGGGTTTTGTTTTTAAAATATTTGGAGGGATAAGAAAAAGCATGAAAATGGAGTCACCAGTAAAGCACTCTGCATTCAGGATTCTTCACAAATGTTTATAGCATTCATGTGGCTCTCTGGCATGCTGCGGGAGCGTATTATAGATTGCAGTTGAGAAGAAGACTTAAAAAGGTAAATGAAGTTTTAACATCGGGGTTCTATCAAATTGCCTCAATTTCTGTTTAACTGCTGGACCCTGAATGCCATGCAGATATCTGTAATTAGCAAAGTTGTAACATGTTCCAAAAGCCAGCAGGAGACTGAGTGACTGAAAGTTCCATGTCCCTCCTGACTTATGATAACATGGCTCTCCTGGAAATGCCAACTTTGGCTGGTGGTGTTTTCGGGGATGTCTGAAGCTAAATATTGAAAACATAGGTCAACGGGTTCAATGTCAGAGTAGGCTGACCAAGTTTTAAATACGCTATCAGGTTTGCCAGGGATGTGCTCACCTTTATATAAGAAATACATTTTTTTTTTCAATTAACTTCTCAACTGCAACTATTCAAATACACCCCAGTTCTCAGAATTCTCTATCACTAATTCCTCTTGTCTTCTTCATATCCACTGGTTTGCAATCAGTATGCAGGGACGTTCAGTTAAAAAGCAGACCTCAATGGCATGTGCATATACAGACGGGTTACATTAAAGAACAGGACAAGGGGCACCTGGGTGGCCCGCTCTGGTAAGCAGCCGGCTCCTGATTTCAGCTCAGGTCATAGCTTCAGGGTTGTGAGATAGTCCTGTGTCTGGCTCCACATTCAGCAGGGAGTCTGTTGGTGAACCTCTTTCTCCCTCTCTCCCTCTGCCCCTTCTCCCCCCACTCCTTCCCCTTCCCTGCCTTGTTCCCACACTCTCACTCTCTCTCAAATAAATATTTACAAATAAAAATAAATAAGTAAAGAGTAGGGCAAATGGGCCAGTCTTGTCAGGGGGTTAGTGTATACCACAAAAAGAGCTCTCCCAGCCTCCTGGAAGGTCATAGGTGTTGAAGTCTACAGACTTAGATCCATATAAAGAATCATGTCATCAGCAAAGAGAGAGAGTTTGACTTCTTCATTGCCAATTTGGATACCTTTTATTTCTCTTTGTTGTCTGATTGCTGTTGCTAGGACTTCTAATACTATGTTGAACAAGAGTGGTGAAAGTGGGCATCCTTGTCTTGTTCCTGATCTCAATGGGAAGGCTGCAAGCTTTTTCCCATTGAGGATGATATTTGCTGTGGGTCTTTCATAGATAGATTTGATGAAGTTCAGGAATGTTCACTCTATCCCTATACTTTGAAGCGTTTTAATCAGGAACGGATGCTGGATTTTGTCAAATGCTTTTTCTGCATCAATTGAGAGGACCATGTGATTCTTCTCTCTTCTCATATTAATTTGTTGTATCACATTGATTGATTTGCGAATGTTGAACCATCCTTGTAGCCCAGGGATGAATCCCACCTGATCATGGTGGATAATCTTTTTAATGTGCTGTTGGATCCTGTTGGCTAGGATCTTGTTGAGAATCTTAGCATCCATATTCATCAGTGATATTGGTCTAAAATTCTCCTTTTTGGTAGGGTCTTTGCCTGGTTTGGGGATCAGGGTAATGCTGGCTTCATAGAAAGAGTCTGGAAGTTTTCCTTCTGCTTCAATTTTTTGAAACAGCTTCAGGAGAAGAGGTGTTATTTCTTCTTTGAAGGTTTGGTAGAATTCCCCAGGGAATCATCTAACCCATCCTGGTAGGTACTAGCTGAGTGATCTTGATTAAGCTATTTAATTTCTTTGTGCCTCAATTTTCTCATGAATAAAATGGGGGCATCTCATGTAAGCTTGCCTGTGAGGACTTAATGAGCTAATATCTGTGCAAAACAGCCCAGAGACTAGCACCTGGCAAAAGTCTCAGTAGATATTAGATACTAACTTCAACATTTTAACTAGATGTTGTAAGTTATTTGGGTGCCTTTGGACTACTGTGGTTTAACTGAGCCTTAACTACTAGACAGAACTTCAACCTACAATAAAATATTAGCCCAATATTAAATAATATATGGAATAACATATTAATTAATATATTTATTAACATTAATTAATAAATTAATTTATAATTGAGAAATATTTATAAATTTATAAATAAATAATTTATTGATAATAATTAATAGCAATATAAATAGTATACAGAAATGTAAATTGTGTAGTAAGAGAATGATGTAAATAAATGTAGCCTTCCTTGATAGATAGTGGAGGGGGGAAACATTTCAAATTGATTCAGTTTCCAGACTAGAATTTCAGGCTAGAGGGGTATTTTTTTTTTTTTTTTTGCTTATTTTAAGCCCCAAATGCATTCTGAACCAAAAACCTTATAAAAGCATACGTATATTATTTACTTTTTAAATCTCCAAACAGTTTTCTCAGAGTTCGAGTAATTATACTAATTTGGCCTTCTATAAATTCTTCCTCCACAATTTTTAAGCATCTCAAGATATTAAAATAAAAATTAGAAAGCAATTTAAAAACATAAAGTATGCCACTTACAAAGATTCAGATGCTACCTTTGGCAGTAAGTACTTGGCCAGTAATTTATAATTCTGCTTTCTCAATGCATTAGTGTCTTTAATATTCTGAGTGGTGGCTGTGTACATGTTTCTTGCTGAGCCTCAGGGTTCCTTGGGGTTGTCTCAAAGGCAATACCAGGGATGGGGAGAATAGGTGGGTTTTCCACTTTCCCACACGAGTTCTAGTTCCATTTTTACCTATTTTATATGTGACGATAATTCTCCTTAATGGCGAAAAAATGGCTTTACTCCTATTAAATAGTTTGACAGCTATAAATACTGCCATGAAATTCTAAATAAAAAATACTTTAATGCACAAGCCGCACTTCCCTAATTCCTCTTTCTTATACTCCTTCCCAAGTCTTGCCCTTCCAAATGGAAGTATTTTTTCTAAATTTAGAAAATTGTAAGTTTGAATGTTTCAAGCCTAACTTATGCTTAAAGACATTCTTAAAATGTCTAAGCCAACTTGTACTCTTCCTTCTCTGATCTGCTAAAGAAGTGAGTGTCCACAGCTCTCCCAGGGCCCCAGTACACATCCCATCTCCGAGGACAGTGTTGGTCTTCTGTTTCCTCTCTTCTCTGTTTGTTTTCTGTTCCCGCTGAGACCATACATTCTCCAATATCAAGACTATGCCTTAGAATTCTTTAGTAGAGGGGCACCTGGGTGGCTCAGTCAGTTAGGCATCTGCCTTAGGCTCAGGTCATGATCCTGGAGTCTTCCATCCAGCTCTCTGCTAAGGGGGGGAACCTGCTTCTCTCTCTGTCCCCCCCTCCCCTTGTGCGCTCTCTCTCCTTCTTTCTCTCTAAAATAAACAAAATCTTTAAAAAAAAAAATTCTTTAGTAGATTGTACCTTCCCTGCCCATTAAACATCAAGAATAAAAAAAAAAAAAAAAAAAAAAACTTTCGCTGAACTAAAAATAAAGAAATTAGCTGTAAGTTTTCAAGAAGTCTTCAGTAGGAAAAAGGCAGAATTCAGTTCTATGCTTAAACAGACACCCCTAAAAAAATCAGCCAAAATATAAAAGCATGAAATAAGCTGGGAGCTTTATTTAATATGTTCTTGAAAGTCAACAAAGTAGGAAATGTAAATTAAACATCCATCTCTTTGTAATGGAATAGGGTGTCAATTTTTTCTAAATTTCTAATAAACACAGTTTTTTTTTCTAGCAGACTGTAATAACTGAAAAACTAGATAAGGCACCCAAGAAGCCTAATAGTTCAGCAGTGGGGGGGGGGGGGCGATGGCAATGCAGGTGTAGTCTTCCCACTTATTTCTATGTTTAATGATTACCACCATACAAAACTCCTAACAAACTAACCATAAAATTCTGAGAAATAAAGACAGTGACTCAAAAAAATATAATAATGAAACAAACAGTTTGAAGATGCATTAGTAAATCACTTAATACAAAAAAGAAGTTATCCAAAAAGAGTCAAACAAGAGGTTTGTTTTTTATTACCTTGTAATTAGTCCAGGTTACAAAGCAAAGCTCAACAAAAGCAAACTCTTTCTGCCAGGAATCCCCCTAGTCCCTCTATTTAGGTGAGAACAGAACCTCTTTTCTAGTAAAAAGATACACTTGAATCTATCTGTCATCCAATTTCCCATGGATATATATGTATAAATGTTTGTGTGCCTTTTATTTAATATTCATATTAAAAAATTATGAATCAGAAATGTGCTTACATTTTTCTTGAGGATAGTAATAAATGTTTACAGTAGTAAGACTGTACATCCTGATGATTATAATAATCCTTTAAAATGATATTGAGCTTTACAGTTTATAAAATGGTATTCCTTAGACATTTCATTTGATTCTCACAGCTACCCTATAAGTAGGTATAACACAGGTTCAGGCACACTCACTGTGTAGATAAAGCTGCTGAAGCTGGGAGAGCTTGTGTGATCTGCCCCATTATTCAGGGAGATGCAAGCAGGCAGGCTCTCAACACAAAGTTCGTGAAAAAAATAATAATAATAATAATAGACACACACGAGGGAAGGCCAAGTCTTCTGAGTATGAATCTATTGCTCCTGCTACATGAACACTTTAGCTGCCATCATTTTAAAATAAATTCTGAATCTATATATCTGTTAGGACACACCAAATAAAATTTTCCAATATAGCATCCTTCAAGCATATTAGAACTATAGTAGCAGACCACTGATTAGAATCAGTAAAGCAAATAAAACAATCGTGAATTTCATTTGTCTTCCCTGTTGCAGTCTTAACATGGTCTATATGTGACATCTTTATAAAATCTATACATTTGTTTTCTTTCACTCATCCAATTCACTCAGCAGATGTTTACGGAGTCTTCTATTTTCCAGGCTAGATGCTTGGGGTACAGAGCTGAACAACACAAAGCTACCCCATTCTCAGGGTAATGAGAGTTTTCTTACAGATGCAGACATTAAGAAAGCAAAACACATGCAGAAATTGTGAGAATGGTACAAAGGAAAGGGAAAAATGGTGTGAGATAAGAAAGTGGGGATCTAATTTAGATTGGAATACAAGCAACCTTCCCTGAGGATGTAACATTTAAGCTGCTGCCTGAACTGGTTTTCTTTTTAAGAATATTCCCTGCATTTATTTCCCTTGCCTTTGGAGACGTGTCTTGAGAGAAGTTGCTGTAGCTGATGTTGAAGAGGTTACTGCTTATGTTCACCTCTAGGATTTTGATGGATTCCTGTCTCACACTGAGGTCTTTGCTCCGTTTAGAGTTTATCTTTGTGTATGGTGTAAGAGAATGGTCCAGTTTCATTCTTCTCTGTATAGCTGTCAAATTTTCCCAGCGACACTTATTGAAGAGACTATCTTTTCTTCTATTGGATATTTTTTCCTGCTTTGTCAAAATTAGTTGTCCATAGAGTTGAGAGTCCATATCTGGGCTCTCTATTCTGTTCCATTGTTCTGTGTGTCTGTTTTTGTGCCAGTACCATGTTGTCTTGGTGACCACAGCTTTGTAATAGAGCTTGAAGTCAGCAGTGGGATGCCCCCAGCTTTGTTTTTCTTTTTCAACATTTCCTTCAACATTTCTTTATCAGGGTCTTTTCTAGTTCCATACAAATTTTAGAATTGTTTGTTCCAGCATTTTGAAAAATGCGTTGGAATTTTGAGTGGGATGGCATTTAAATTTTAAACTGCTGTGGACAGCATGTTCATTTTAATGATGTTTAGTCTTCTGATCCATGAGCATGTAATGTTTTTCCATCTTTCTGTGTCTTCAATTTCTTTCATGAGTGTTTTGTAGTTCCTAGAGCATAGATCCTTTACCTGGTTTATTCCAAGATATCTTGTGGGTTTGGGTACTATTGTAAATGGAATTAATTCTCAAATTTTTCTTTCTACAGTTTTATTGTAAGTGTATAAGAAAATAAGTGATTTCTGTGCATTGATTTTGTAACCTGTAACATTACTAAATTGCTGTATGAGTTCTAGTAATCTGGCGGTGGAGACTTTTGGGACTTCATCAAGATAAAAACTTCTGCACAGCAAAGGAAATAGTCAACAAAACAAAGAAGCAACTCAGAGAATGGAAGAAGATATTTTCAAATGACACTACACACAAACAGCTGATGTCCAAAATCTATAAGGAGCTTCTCAAACTCAACACTCAAAAAAACAGATAATCAAGTCAAAAAATGGGCAGAAGACATGACAAGACTTCCCCAAAGAAGACATACAAATGGCTAACAGACACATGAAAAAGAGTTCGTCATCATTAGCCATCAGGGAAATTCAAATCAAAACTACATTGACATACTACCTTACACTAGTTAGAATGGCAACAATAGACAAGGCAAGAAAAAACAAACATTGGAGAGGTTGTGGAGAAAGCGAAACCCTCTTACACTGTTGGTGGGAATCCAAGATGGTGTAGCTCCTTTGGAGAACAGTATGGAGGTTCCTCAAAAAATAGAAAATAGAAATACTCTATGACCCAGGAATTGCACTACTGGGTATTTACCCCAAAGATACAGATGTAGTAAAAAGAACGGCCATATGCACTCCAATGTTCATAGCAGGAATGTCCACAATAGTCAAAATGTGGGAAGAGTCAAGGTGCCCTTCAACAGACCGAATGGATGATGAAGATGTGGTCCATATACACAATGGAATATTATATTTCTCAGCCATCAGAAAAGATAAATACACAGCTTTTACATCAACATGGATAGGACTAGTGGAGATTATGTTAAATGAAATAAATCAAACAGAGAAAGTCAGTTATCACATGTTTTCACTTATTTATGGAACATAAGGAATAGCATGGAGGACATTAGGAGAAGGAAAAAATGAAGGGGGAGAATCAGAATGGGGACAAACCATGAGAAACTATGAACTCCAGGAAAGAGAGAGGGTTGGAAGGGAGGGGGGGGATGAGCCTGGTCATGAGTATTAAGGAGGGCCCAGATTGCATGGAGCACTGGGTGTTATATGCAAACAATGAATCATGGAACACTACATTAAAAGCTAATGATGTACTGTATGGTGACTAACATGCCACAATAAAAATAATTAAAATGCTATTCAATTAAAAAATATATATATATTCCCTGCATATGTTCACTGAGCCAGACTGAGTTCCCGATGGTAAAGTCACACAAATACCATAATATACAAGGATAAGTGAGACAGCTCTCAGGGAACTCAGTGTTCAAGGGCAATGGTGTAGCTTAACTTGTTTTGGAGCTTGGAAAAAATATATTTAGCTATCAAGCTCCAAATAATTAACACAGAAAATTTTTGCAAGATGCATTATTTTAAGACTTAAAATCAAACCTAAGTTGTTCATCCCAAAAGAATTAGCAGATCTTCACCCTTCAGTATTATCCTTTAAAGAAATGATTTTGTCCCAGGGGAGTCTTATCTTGAGAATACTAAGATAAAGTTTGCAATAAACTAAGATCACAAAAGATGTCACTATCTTACTACCCTCACCCTTTCTTTTTTATTTGTAAAGGTAGTGTCTCAATTTTTTATAATTCTCTGACATAATTTCATATTTTTCAAACTAAATATTTACCTAAATGGGACTAATCAAAATTAGCTGTCATATAAATATGCATATATCAGTCCACACAATTGAAGAATATTATCTTAAGTATGTTGACAATTTTAAGTCCTGAATCATGATAATAGTAAATCTTAAAATATATTGCAAACTATGGTCATCTATTTTATTTCCATAATTTATTTTCTCCCTTTAGCCTGTATTTATTTTTTGTCCAAGAACAATGTCTCTTAGTTATGGAATCTAAATATCAAGAAAAGAGATAAATATCCCTGAAGTACTATGAGAATTAAAATATAAAGCGGTCATTTATGTGACAATGCTAGGCTTTCTTGCTCTGACTGTAAAAGTTTACCTAGGCTTCTATTTCCATTCAAGAAGCTTATTCTCCTAAGGAAATGCACACATACAAAAATAAAGAATAAAAAAATTTGGTTTTCTGATCCATCATTTTTGATTACTGGAAATTTTGTGACACTGCATTCCAAAAATTTACTTTCTCTTTGTATGGCTTGACTAGAAGAATTAATATAAGGCTTCTTAATAATCTCCACTTAGTCTTCAAAAACCATAGAGCAGAAGTCATAAATTAAGGTATGAAAGACATCTTGTGTATTAAAAAAAAAATCAAGAGGTGTCTGGGTGGCTCAGTCATTAAGCATCTGCCTTCAGCTCAGGTCATGATCCCAGGGTTCTGGGATGGAGCCCCACATCAGGCTTCCTGCTCAGTGGGAAGCCTGTTTCTCCTTCTTCCACTCCCCCTGCTTGTGTTCCCTCTCTCTGTGTCTCACTCTTTCTGTCAAATAAATAAATAAATAAATAAATCTTAAAAAAAAAATCAAATATGTTGAAACAAAAGAACTTTAAAAAGTCCCATCAAGTTTTCATTGTCCAACTAGGTTTGGTTTTTTTTCCCATCTTTCAGCATGTACAATGAAAACTGACATCTATTCAGTTTCAGATTAGAAGCTCATCTTGCTTCTTGGTTCTCAAATACCATGTTTCAAATTTATATTTCAGTCTCAAACACTTAATGACAAAGTATTTAATTTAAAGCTTCAATCCTCTTTTTCTTAGTTTTTATAATTGTTAATTAGTTTTACAAACCATTGAAAATGAGTTCCAAAACTATATTGCTTCTCACAATAGGTGACATCTTCTATCCCATGAAATGTATTATGTGCTATACATTCTGACACTTAAATATAAAGTAACATAAATTGAGAGCAGAAGGGGAAGGCAGATTGGATTTAGAATAGGTATACTAATTTCTTCATCTTAGCAACTAGGATTCAAAAGATGTTTTAAAGCCTTCAAGAGAATAAAAAAGTATAAATATTTATTATTATAAAGGAAAGTAGTAAAAATGAAAAAAATTAATAAAATAGAGTGATGAAGGAAAGGAGAAAGGAAGAGAAAAGCATTAGTTTTATGATTGTTCATAGCAGGGAAGAAAAAGGTAATGTCTGAACTATGAGAGAATTAAGGAAATTACATAACATAGTAGTTATAAAGTTAACTACTAGAACAAAAATGCAAACCTTTTTAAATATAGCTATTATCTTCTAAATATAAAGAATTATACAATGAAAGTGAAGAATATGGACTATGATAATTTTTGAAAGCAGTAAAAAAATATAATTAATTTCAAAGAACTAGATTCAAATACACCTATCATATCCACAAATATAAATGGATTAAATTCATATCTTTAAGAAGGGAAGAAAAGATTGGACAAATGTATTTCAGACAAATGTAGAAAGAGAAGGAAGGGGGGAAGAAGAGAAAAAGGGAGAGCGGTAGAAGAGGGAAGATGGGGAATGGAGGGAGTTAGGAAGGAAGGGAGGAAAGAAAGAATAGGTTGTAACCTTAATATCAGTTTGTTTTAATTCATGTCATAAAACATAAATAAGAAAAAGGCCACTATATAATGTTAAAAGGAGATGTTTGTAGAAATAATTTTAAAAAATCAAGACGTCAGTGCACTAAAAGATATAGCATCAATAATCATAAAACAAAAACTATAGGTGTTATGAAAAACAAAAAAGTAGTAGGATTTTGGTCACCTCTTTTAGTCTTTGACAGAGAGGAATAATGCAGAATACCTAAATGATGTAAAGTAGGACTAAATAAATATAGATCAAACTCTGTTCCCTAAAATAAAAACTACAACCTGCATTTACACAGAACAATAATAAAATGACTGACCATTAGACCACAGTAAAAATCATAATTTCAAAATGTTAAAATAATACAAGCAACATTCTCTGATCAGAATGCAATAAAGCTGGAATTAAATAATAAATCAAAAATAAAAATACAGTTATTAATTATGTGACTTCATATGTTATTTTTTAGAGCCTTATATCAACTGCAAAATGAAAATAATACTGAAATCATAGGATAATGTTGAGAATCTTTTGAATTATAAGACATTATGCAAATAAAATATTATCCAAGAAAAATCATATACCTCCTCACACTTGAGAAATACTTATTTGGCAGCTCCAAAGATTTAGCAACTTGGTCTATACTGTCCATCTATGGCTACTTAAACAAATTAAAATTTTAGATTTCAACATTAGCCTGATTTAAAGAACTCATTAAAAACATTATGCAAGTGAAAGGAGCCAGTCACAAAAGACTACATATTGTATAACTCCACTGGCAAGAAATGTCCAGAATAGGCAGCTCTATAGAGAAAGAAGGTAGATTAGAGTTTGCCCAGCACTGAGTTAGAGGTGGAGAGAATAGAGAGTGACTGCTAATGGGTACGGGTTTTCTTTCTAGAATGATGGAAATGTTCTAGAATTAGACTGTGGGGATGGATGCAAAAGTCTGTATACTGAAAACCATCAAGTCATACACTTTAAATAGGTGAATTTTATGGTATATAAATTATATCTCAATAAAGCTGGAGTTTTTTAATTGTGAAAAATAGAGCTCATTAGGTACATGTGCTAGTGGCTACCATCTTGGACATCAGACTATTTCCATCACTGCATACACTTCTATTTAATAGTACTGGCTTACCTGATACTGACAAATCAAACAAATATCTAGAAGTTCACAAGAATTATTTAAGCTTTACTTCAGCAAATTAATAAGGTCCTTCTAGTGAGAGTCTCAGATGAATTTTTTTTTCTCACTTCACTTACTAATTATACTAAAAGATCATCCTCTCACTTAATATAATCCAAATACATTAAGGTGCTAATTGAATATGCTGAATAAGCTGTGCATACTAATTGTCACTAATAAGTTTAATGCTGATTGCTTAAGTTTATAACAGCTACTCACCTACATAGTGGTTCAAGTCCACTTGCTATCCCTCACTCTTCATTAGGAAAATGTGTTTCATTAAGCCGATGTCATTATATGGGAGCCCAGAGGATTTACACCATGGGTAGTCCTTTTAACGTTCAAAAGTATACCAAATGTGAATCCTGAGCAAATTGCTCATGCAGCTGAAGGTGACTCTTACATCATCCCTAGTTTTCCAGTGATGCTTAAAGCATTCCATTATTATGGTAAGCTTTGAAACAATAAGTACTTCTATGTCTATTACATTTCTTTACTTAATCAGTATGTTTTTAAGTACCTAGCATTAATTATAATCCTGTAATCCTGGATAGTTCACTTATCTTCTCTGGGTTTCAGATTCTCCAAATTAAGGAGGGAAGAGAGAGAAATTAGCAGCCTAATTACAAGTTTATGTCCCCTTCTGCCTCCCAGTTGAGGGAACTCTACTTAAAAAAAAAAAAATACTGGAGATTAGATCTTAATTGTTCTCATCACAAAAGAAAAGAAATGATAATTATATGACACAATAAAGGTGTTGGCTAACACTACAGTGATAATCATATTGCAATATATAAATGTTTCAAATCAACACATACACCTTTTACTTATACAATGTTTTCTCTTAATTATATATCATTTAAAAAAATAGTAGGGCTTACTTGGGGAGCTTGGAGAGGTCACAAATATACCTAAGAATTGATCTTTTTAAAAAACAGACATAGTTACCATTGTGAACAATGTCAGGGAGAGGAAACGAAGACCAGCTACTCTCTCTCTGTTGCGGTCCCAGGTAAAGATGCAGGTCCTGTGGCAGCCGGAGACAGCCCAGCAAGATGAACATGGATCTTTCTGCGAATGGAGAAGAACTCTCTCAAATGTCAATGTATGAGAGGCTGGCTGACTCTGCGTGGGCTGCTGTGCTGAAGCAAAATGACCATCCTGGTCTAATTCAATAAGCATAGAACAAGACCATGACAATCTGATTGTTCCTTCTCTCTCACAGCTATAAATACCCCAGGATAGAGCAGATTTTCCATCCCTACCTTGATACAGAGATTCCAGCTTGTCTGTCCTCCTGAGGTTGACTGGACAACCAGAAAATAAATTTCTGTCTTACTTTCCACATCTACTAATCCACATCTATTTCACCTTTCCAGGAGAAAAAACTACCAGATCTACCAGAAAAAGTAGAAGAAAAGGCAAGGTAAGAAGAATCAGGGATCCAAAACAGAGAAGTTAGGCAAACCAATCTATACACATGTTCCCACTGGGCCAAAGCTAATGGAAGAAAAAAAAAGACCACTAATAAAGGCTGCAGTAAGAGGATATATGATCATAACAATGAGACTCTAAAGCAGACAAACATAAAGCTAATATCTGAAAATTAAAATAGAATTAGAATTAACAACAAAAAAAATATATTGGCCAAAAAGAAGAGGAAGAAGGAGGAGAAGGAAGAGAAGGAGAAGGAGGAAAGAAACAATTGTGTCCTGGAAAATCAAGTGAAGAAGTTGTTTCATTACACATAGGAAAAAAATTAAAGAAAATCACGAATAAAAAATTTAGAGGGACGCCTGGGTGGCTCAGTCATTAAGCGTCTGCCTTCGGCTCAGGTCATGATCCCAGGGTCCTGGGTTTGAGCCCTGAATCGGGCTGTCTGCTCAGCGGGAGGCCTGCTTCTCCTTCTCCCATTCCCTCTGCTTGTGTTTCCTATCTCGCTGTGTATCTCTCTGTTGAATAAATGAGATATTTAAAAAAAAAATTTAGAGATGACACTATACACCTATTATAATGACCAAAATCCAGGACACTGACACCATCAAATGCTGTGAGGATGTGGAGCAACAGGAACTCTCATTCATTGTGGACTGGAATGCAAAATGGTACAGCCACTTTGGAAGACAGTTTGGCAGTTTATTATAAAATTAAACATATTCATACGAGCAATAGTACTTCCTGGTATTTATACAAATGAATTGAAAACTTATGTCTAAACAGAAAACTGTACATGGATGTTAATAACATCAATTATACTCATAATTGCCAAAAATTGGAAGCAACCAAGATGTTTTTTAGTGGGTTAATAGACAAACAAACTGTAGTACACCCAGAGTATGGAATATTATTCAACACTAAAAATAAATGAGTTATCAAGCCATGAAAAGACATGGAGGAAACTTAAATGCATATTATGAAGTGAGAGAAACCAATCTGAAAAGGTTACATACTATATGATTCCAACTATGTGAAATTCTGGAAAAAGCAAAACTATGGAGACCAAAAAAAAAAAAAAAAGATAGATAGATAGATAGATAGATATAGATAAAAAAATATATAATAAGTGGTTGCCAGGGGTTACAGGGGAAAAAGGGATAAATAGGTAGAGTACAGAGTACAGAGGATTTCTAGAGCAGTGACAATACTCTGTATGAAACTCTAATGTTGGATACATGCCATTATAAATGTACAACACCGGGCGCCTGGGTGGCTCAGTGGGTTAAGCCGCTGCCTTCGGCTCAGGTCATGATCTCAGGGTCCTGGATCGAGTCCCGCATTGGGCTCTCTGCTCAGCAGGGAGCCTGCTTCCTCCTCTCTCTCTCTGCCTGCCTCTCTGCCTACTTGTAATCTCTCTCTGTCAAATAAATGAATAAAATCTTTTAAATAAATAAATAAATAAATAAATGTACAACACCAAGAATTAACTCTAATGTAGGCTATGGACTTCAACTAATAATGATGTATCAGTGTAGGTTCCTCAATTATTACAATGCTCCTCAATTATGACTAATGCACTGCTCTGATGGGAGATATTGATAATAAGAAGATTATCCCTATGTGGAAGGCAACAGGTATATGGGAAACATCTGCTTCCCTACTGCTCAATTTTGCTATGAATTCAAAACCATACTACTAAATAAAATCTATTAAAAAATAAGTTAAGAGCATATGAAGAAAACAACTTCAGGAAACACAATATGAGTTAAAGAAACACAGTACATTTTACTGAATCAAAGGAAATCTTGAATTCAGTGTATATAAGTCTCTAAGTGCTAGGCAAGTCTAAAGAGAAAGAAAAAGGATCTATATCTAAATATACCTTTGTGAAATCTCTGAGATTTAGTAGTAAAGAGAAAATTATTTGACCAGTCCAAAATAATATGTGGCCTTCAAAATAAAAATCAACACTCTAGTATCAGACTTCTCACTGCAAACTTGGATCTTAGAAGACAGAAAAATATAACCTATAAGAGAAAAGAACATTTAGGAATATTATTCCCAGGTAAGAGAATGTTGCAAACAAAACAATGGTATTTTCAGTAAGGGTGAGAAATATACCAAAAACAAAAAGAAAATAAATTGTTGAACATAAAAGGAATAGGTAAAGTACAGTAAGGAAATGCAAAAATAATGTATAGATAGAATAATAGAATATAAAGTGAAATTTTGAAAGCAAAATAGTCTTTTATGCTTTAAAATCTATAATCTCTGAAGAATATATAAAAATAGCATATTTACAGAATAAAAACAAAAGCAAAATATATAAAACAAAACAAATATTAAAAGGGGACACTATAAATTATGAGAGCATTTTTATATATCTAAATATTTGAGATCATATAGATGAAAACTATGTAAAAATATGCAGGATTTGAATCTTCAAGGTTGGACTAATAAACACACATTAAAGAAAATATTTTGCCCCTATGGGACAATAAACATTCTTCATTCATTACTAGAAATATTTACAAAAATTTGATCATTTATTGGACCAGAGAGAACTTATTTCACTCAAGAAAAAAAGAGGGGGAAGGGAGGTCATTTCTTGGACATTACATGATAAAATTAAAAATCATAAACAAAAAAGGTAACATATGAAAAAGTTCTAGAATCTTAATCATAGGAAAATATGTAACTCCACATGATTTTATATTTAAAAATGAAAGACTGACTATAACTAAAGTATAGACTGACTTAAGAAACTGGAAAAATAGTAAAAAAAAAAGGAAATTAATACAGATAAAAGTTAAAATTGGTAATATGGGATTGGAGAAGCAGTCCACCCACTCTGAAGCCAAATATCTGATATCTGCAGGGGAGGCAGAATTCTTCCTCTACCATTCAAGGTCTTCCAGCTGAACTAAGAATTCAATTACATGAGAGAGCTGTGGAGGAGGAAAACCCAGAGTTTTATCACACATGTGCAGAGGCCCAATAATAAAATTATGACCCTGAAGAAATTACCAAGACAAGCAGTTCTTATACATTTTAGACAAAAAGATGATAAATTTGTGAGGAATTTACAGGATAAGGAAAACCAGTGTCTGGGAGCTTTAATTAGTAAGGAATTCTAAGTTGAATTTGGGCTGAAGTAGTAGATTAATAAAGAGGTAACATGGTTCATTTCTACAGCTTTCTCAACTTTTATCAACCCATCTCTGATGATGAGGATGTCTTTTTACCTCTTAGTATGAGGAAAGTATTTTTCATATGGTGATTTGTTTCTTGCTTTCAGGGAGACAGAGGAGAGTCTGAGTGTCCTTGCACTGACTGTTACCAAGCAGCTTCAGTTCAGAATAATCAATATGCCATGGGAGTACATTTTAGGGTGGCCTGCCGTGGGTCCCTACAGATCTAATTCCAGCTGTGCCAGTTTTCGATGAGTAGCTTGGGCAATAGTTTTAGTCTCCCTGTACCTCATTTCCCTCATCTACAGAGTGGGAACAAAATAATACCTAATATATAGGTCTATTAAGAAAAATAAATTCAAGGTTGTAAAGATTTTATACAATGCCCGATAGGTGTATTATATACAAGTCATTAAATAAAATAAAACAAAATAAAGGCAGCAAATATGATAAATTGAGCACATTGATATCTTAAAATATTTAAAAATAAATATATTTGATAACTATTAATATTTTTAAATAAAGTAATAAGATAGACAAATTTCTCACAGTCTGGTTAGATCTTTTTTAGGGCAAAAGTGGGAACTGTGTTTTAAGACTCAGGACAAACAAGAGTACTTGATGCCACACAGAGCGAGCCCGAGAATGAACAGAAAATTCAGGCTAGGAAAACCTGATGCCCAGAACCAAGAGACCTTGGAAGCTCCAGAACTTTCAGCTCCAGGGAGGGTGAGTTTGAGCACAGCCCTTCCCAGCCCAGTTCCAGCTGGCTTGGCCAGAGAGAACTCTGGAATCATGGGACAATCTAATTGGTCACTCTCCCAACATCTACCTTCCCTTGAGTGAGTAATTCCTATGTGTCTCAAGTTATTGCTGCATGCAGAGAAGGACGGAAATCTTACTAATTCGTTCAATGAAGCAAGCATAGCTTGATGAAAGTACTTTGAAAAACAAAAAGAAAAATAACTATAGGTCAATTTCACTTCTGAATGTAAAATGTTAAAATGTTAATTTTATATTAACTAATTAACTAATATTAACTATATTAACTAATAGAATCAAATGGTATTTTTTAGAAATAACAGTGACTATGCAGAGTTGGCCTTGTGACTGAACAGATGAGTAAATATTAGTTAAGCTATCAAAATGTTTCACTATATTAAAAAACAAAGGAAGAAAAATGTAATATAAAAAGATGCTGAAAACAGTCAAATGCATCAGCTATTCCTCAAAAGTTAGTAAGTAGCAAAGGAATAAAAGAAAATGCAAGAAAATACAAGATGCAAATATTTATCAGACACTATCATTAAAATTATCTACATTGTGAAATATTAACACTAATTCTCTTGAATCAGGAATTAGAGAGAAATGTCTTGTGTGATTTCCAATATTCAACATTTTTAAAGATCTAATGAAAAAGAAAACAGAATTATTTTTACAAATGAAATGCTTACATACATAGAAATCCAAGAAACTCAATACCAAACTAATTAGCACTGAATAGGATATTTATTTAAAAATGAAAGAAGAAAACCTTAATTCACAGCAACAAAAGTTCTAATAACAATGATAATAAAAATCAAAATAACTTCTATTTCTAAAAACCACATTTGTTTATCAAAGAACAGAATGTAAAACCTGAATAAATAAGGCAAAATAAAAATAATAATTCTTCCCAAATTAACACAGAAAATGTAGTGCAATTATAAACAAAATTCCATAGCTTTTTTATCTAGACAAAATTTGTTTAACATTTACATGGAAACATTAAGGTGTAAGGTCTGTCAAAAAAATTTGGATAATGAAGATTAGTGACCAGGGATACCCTAAATATTAGTAAAATTTACATATATGAAACTACAGTGTGGTATGAAAATAGGAATAGACAAATATATCAGTCGAAAGTCAAAAGTCAGGAAACAGACCCAAGTGTATGAAAGAACACCATTTATGATAAAGGTGGCATGTGAATTTATTCGAAAAAAATGAATTATTCAATAAATAGCAGCAGAAAAATTAGCTATCTGTGTGGAAGAAAAAAACATAACTAACACCATAAATAATCATCAACATCAGAATGTTTAAATATATAAATATAAAAGTGAACTAAAACACTAGAAGAAAATAGTGGATAAAAGTTTTATAATACCATGATGTAGATGACTACTAAAACTATGTAAGACATGAGCAGCTATAAAAAAAAAATTGACAGATTTGATTATATAAATATTAAAAGTCTTCAGTATTGAAGGGGAAAAAAACCTGAACAAAGTCAAAAAATAATATTACTTATAATGGGATCAGAGCCTATATGTTATTAAGACAAAGACAGGGGCACCTGGGTGGCTTAGTGGGTTAAAGCCTCTGCCTCCAACTCAGGTCATGATCTCAGGGTCCTGGGATCGAGCCCCACATTGTGTTCTCTGCTCAGCAGGGAGCCTGCTTCCCCCTCTCTCTTTCTGCCTCCCTCTGTGCCTAGTTGTGATCTCTCTCTCTGTCAAACAAATAAATAAAATCTTTAAAAAAAAAAAAGACAAAGACAAACTACCTAGTTTTTTAAGTGGATAAATTATATAAGCAAAGAGAAAATATGGAAAACTATATATTAAAAAGATGTTAAATGTCACTAAAAGAGAACAATAACATAATATTTCCACTATCACTTAACAAGATTTCAAATATTGTTAAGATTTTGGACACCTGGGTGGCTCAGTGGGTTAAGCCTCTGCCTTCAGCTAAGGTCATGATCTCAGGGTCCTGGGATTGAGCCCCCCATCAGGCTCTCTGCTCAGTGGAGAGCCTGCTTCCCTCACTCTCTCTACCTCCCTCTGTGCCTGCTTGTGATCTCTCCCTCTGACAGATAAATAAAAATTAAAATAAAAAATAAAAATAAAATATTGTTATGATTTTAACAATCTTGTTAAAAATCTTAAGATTTTTTCCCAGTATTTTTTCAACTTTCCTCTTTTTTAAAAAACGTTTAGATTGTATGATAAATCAAATACTGTGTTTGACTGATAGCATCCAGAGTGTCGAGAACATAAAAAATACATGCTTACATTGCTTATAAAATTAATACTTTAATGTATACACCTTTTGACCCAGCAATCCTACTTCTGTCAATATATACTACAGAAGTGAAAGCATTAATACATAGTGCAACATTGATTGGTAACAACAATTTAAATGTTAGTCATCCAGGTGATGCTGTATATATAGGAGCATTTTGTAGAAGAACAGAAAAAGGAAAAGGTGGAAAGAATTCGTATAAAAACATTGACAATTATTCTCTGATCTGGAAATAAAGAGAGTGCTTGGTAGGACATTAGGATTAGGTTAGAGAGAACAAGAAGCAATCAATCTATTATTTCTTAATTAAAACATGTGTTTTCATTTTATACTTAAAAATAAGATTAAGAAAGAACAAAACCTCAGTCTCCTAGAAAAATAAAATCAGTGGTTTCATTACCTCAAAAGATCCCACTAACTCAAAAATATTCCCAACTGCTCTACGTCCAGAAAATCAAAGTAGGATTTGTGAGAAGCCACCTAAGAGAAACCTGGCTCCTGATTTTCAGTCAAACTGAAAAGCCAGAGATGAAACAATTACACAAAGCTACAAAGGAATAACTGTAACTATAATGAAAAATGGGTTCACAAATGGCTGGTGGAAGATAAAGGAATGTAATACCCACTGGGACTGAAATTACTCAGGAAACCTTCTTGAAGAAAACAAGTAGTTCAGAGTGGTTTGCGTGACTTTCCTCATATCCCTTCACCTCATCTTTCTAGGACTAGGCTGCGTGCGGAAAGTGACCCTGAATCATACTGATGATCTATATTTCCTCAGCAAGTACTTGACCAAACATCAACCTCGCTCTGACCTCTAAACTCTTGTATTGTGTCTTGTGCTTTATTTCCCTGCAAGTGTTTTGAACTAGTTTGAAGGCTCTCTGAAGACCAATATCCCCAGAGCCGTTAGTATGCTTGCTTACGTGATAATTTAGGTACATTTGGAATGAACACTATCATCTCTGAAGTCTCGCTATGGTCATTTGCTTGTCGCCCATTCTCTCCCATACCTTCAGCCCTTGACTCTCACTTAATGCCCGAGTTTTTATAATGTATTCTTGCCATCTTGCATCATGTATGACCCACACAAGCTCTTATTCCTCCATGAACCCTTTACAGATCATCCTAGTCAAGAGGGAAACATATTCTGCTACTTATCTCCTGAAGGCTGTCATTTAAACCACTCCTCTAGGGCTTGTATATTCTTTTTTTTTTTTTTTAATTTCTTTTCAGCGTAACAGTATCCATTGTTTTTTGCACCACACCCAGTGCAACATGCAATCCGTGCCCTCTCTAATACCCACCACCTGGTACCCCAACCTCCCACCCTCCCCCGCCCCTTCAAATCCCTCAGATTGTTTTTCAGAGTCCATAGTCTCTCATGGTTCACCTCCCCTTCCAATTTCCCTCAACTCCCTTCTCCTCTCCAGGGCTTGTATATTCTTTCTTCCATAGAAATTGTTATACTGAGAATGGGCATAAGGTAAGACTTTTTGGGTGGAAGAAGAAAGAAGGGGAGAGAGAAATGGAGGAAGACAGGGAAGAAGAGAGGGAGATGCTAGCGCAGAAACCAACACAAAACAAAATCTATCATAAATGTTATTATTACGGAACTTTCTTCATGCTTCTTTAAGGAATTAGATAATGCGTCAAATATAGAAGACATAAATTCCCTGGATTCAAGAAAAATCTCCTGTGCCCTTCTAGCATATTTGCAATAAATTGATGCAGAGAATTAAGGCCCTGAGATTCCTAGGCCAGCTGTCGACGGTTGCAGACCCTGGGCTTCTGTCTGGGACAATATGGGGAGAAGAGGAGCTGTGACCACACTCTACAACAAATGGGTCCTCCTCTTCTCCATGTACAATCCCGGGTCTCCTCCATGTCACTTGGATGTGAGGTTTAGCCCCGGGCCCTGGTTCTCAGTCCCTAGCAAAGTCACACCCCAAGAACAGAGCCCCTCTTGTCCACACTAGAGGAGAATATGGTCAAGATTCCTCAGCCACTGGCCCCAAGTGGAGGATGGCTCACTCATGGAGCCCTTTCCCCTGCAGCTCTAGTTTGCTCCACAGAGTCAGAGAATCCGAGCAGGTCCAGGTTTTGAAGCTTAAAGCTTAAATAATTTGGAAGCCTCTGGTTATGAAAACAATACAAAATTCCAAACACAAATTTAAGTGCAAGAGCAGAGTGGGTGTGCCTGGCTCCCAGAAGAGGGGCCTCCCACCAGGCCACCCCATGCCTCATTCCCTAGCCAGGACCCCATCTGAGTCCAGGTGACCAGAGCACACCTAGAGGGATCTGTAATTGGCATCGCCCCCCCCCCACCATTTTTAGTTATTCTGGGTGTCCCTTCCCTCCTGGGGAGACCATGAGGCAAATATGGGATCTGGGGTAGACCAAGGTTCACCCACCTGCCAGAAGGCCCAGGGAAATGAGATGCTTTTGCAAGGCATTCTCAATGGTCTGGAAGAACCTTCTTCAGGTTAATAGTTCACCTTCTTCATGGTTAATAAGAACCATGATTAGCACGTGAGCATGCTTCCTGTTTCCGTGGGGAAACTACAGTCACAACTGTACCAGATAATATGCTATACTCAAGTAGGCACCAACCCTTGAATAACTTTATCCAGATCAACAAAAAAGAAGGGATCAATGTATACAACCACGTGTGAATGGTAGCTCTGGGTGTCACATGCACCTGCCACCCTACCACTCCCCAGGGTCATCAGCACCACACTGAGAAAAGAGCAGGCTAATGTGGTAGGGCCACCCAAGGCAAAGGCTGTGAGCCTAGGAAAACCTTAGAGCTAACCAGGCTGCTTCTCTAGAAGTGCATAAAGATACCCATTCCTGACCATGAAAAGCAGCTCGACCTGAAGCTGCCCCAGCTACTCCTCTAACTTAAGCTGTGTGTCCCTTCAGATGCAAGAGATCTTCTCATTTATACAAAAAAACTTGTTGACCTCCTAAAACAAGCAGCAAAGTGTATGCCAACATTTAGGCCATTTCATCTGGGAATAGTACTGTTGTTTAAAAAGAACAACTCCAGGGACACCTGGGTGACTCAGTTGGTTGAGCGTCTGACTTGGCTCTTTGTTTCAGCTCAGGTCATGAGCTCATGAGTCATGAGATGGAGCCCCCAGCCCTCACCTTGGGCTTCACACTCATGAGGGAGTCTGCGATAGATTCTTTCCCTCTGCCACTCCCTGCACTTGCACATGCTCTCTCTCTCTCTCTCTCTAACAGACAAATCAATCTTTGAAAAAGAAGAAGAAGAAGCCCAAAATGGAGTCATCTGCATCCCATGAAAACAAACCAAAATGTAATTACAGTTTCAATTTATCCCAGGAGAATGTGACTTTTTAACAAACTAAAATTTCCTGACCAGCACTAGTGAGATAATCTGCATAACAAAAACCTCCTCCCTACTCTCCCCTCCCCAAAAAGGGTGTTCTGGCCTGAAACAATCCTTTCTTTTCTTTTGCTAATAACCTTCTTGGCCCATCTTCCTGCTTATAAAAACCTTCTTTTTGTATGATTCATCGGAACATCTATTTGCTAGATGAAATGCTGCTCAATTCATGAATCACTTGATAAAGCCAATTAGCTCTCCAAATACATTTGAATGAATTTTGTTTCATGACACTGTTTGAAGTACAAAGGTCCCTAGCAGTTATCTCAAAAATTGGGCAGGATCCACTATTTGGCTAGTTCAGGGTCTTTGAAGAGAAGACCTGCTCTTTGCTGAAGGACCCATCTGACCAGAGTGACTCCAAGTTCTAAAACTAAGAAAGACACCCAGCAGGATTGGTTTTTTATTAAAGAACCTCAAAGCCTGCCTTGTTTCACATAGTTCAAAGGTGAACATCATGTATAGGACTGTGGTGGAGAGCAGCATGGCAGAAATCCCTGGTACCATGGTATCTGAGACCAAGAAGACAGGAAACTTAGAAGCCCATCAGAAGGAGCAAAAGCATAGGAACCAAGCTATTTCCAGCTCAACTTCCTTAGTTTTAAATAAATAAAGCCATACAGTCTGACAATGAAATGCTATTTTTTAAGTGCTTTTTTTTTTTTTAAATTAGGCTCCATACCCAGCACATAGAGCCCAACATGGGGCTTGAACTCACAACCCTGAAATCAAGACCTGAAGAGAGACCAAAAGTTGGACGCTTAACTAACTGGCTGAACCACCCAGGCACACATGAAATGCTATCCTTTTAAGTTTGCATATCCCATAGCATAATAGAAACCTCACAGTGGATTCCATGAGATCAACTGTGCTAATGCCTGATGCCCCAGTTTTCTTTTTTTTTTTTTTTAAAGATTTTATTTATTTATTTGACAGAGAGAGATCACAAGTAGGCAGAGAGGCAGGCAGAGAGAGGAGGAAGCAGGCTCCCTGCTGAGCAGAGAGCCCGATGCGGGACTCGATCCCAGGACCCTGAGATCATGACCTGAGCGGAAGGCAGCGGCTTAATCCACTGAGCCACCCAGGCGCCCCCCAGTTTTCTATTAGAGCAGATCCCAACCTCACACCCATATCAATGGAGTCAAAGGAATGCTCTATCTGCCTTAAAAATTACCTGCCTCTGGTTCCCCCAGGTTATGGCTGAAAGTCATTTTGTGGGCTGAGAAGCACCACCACCTCCCTCTCCTATTCCTTTTTGTCTCTCTGCAGGTCCCTGGACATAAAATTAAATACAGTCTACTAAATACTGTTTTTCTGAAAATAAATAAATTGGAAAAAAAAAAATACAGTCTACTAATAAAATAAGAACAGAATTCATGTCCCCTCTGGATATTTAGGGAAGAAAGAAGGCAAATGGTTATTATTTTTTGGCAATCAGATTAAGCCACCATCTAGGCTTAGCAATTTCACTTTTTGTTCTATACCCTGGATAAACTCTAATACATTTACCCTAGAAGACAATTACAAATTTTTTTTTATTTTTTATAAACATATAATGTATTATTAGCCCCAGGGGAACAGGTCTGCGAATCGCCAGGTTTATGCACTTCACAGCAATCACTATAGCACATACCTTCCCCAATATCCTACAAAAATGTTTTTAGCAAAAGAGTTTGTAAGAGCAAAACATTGGAAATAGCCCCAAATGTCCATCACCTGGAAAATAGGATACTATACAAAAATGGCAGCTACATTGGAATGGATGAATCTCACTGCTGAGTATTAAAAGCCAGTTACATAAGAACACACGTGTTATAGTTCTATTTATAGAATAGTTCAAAAACAAGACCATTTAGAATGTGTACTTGGCAAAATTAGGAGGAATAATAATCTGTAGGGTGGAAAGGAGGGAGAGGTCATCAGAGTTGTATATGCAAGAGTTCCAACAATGTTGGGAATTGTTCTCCCTCATAAACAATGTGGTGGGTACTCAAATGTTTTAATATTTTTCACATTTTGACATTTCTGAGTTCAGGAGGATCTTAAAAGATGTACTTGTTATTGTCATAGAAATCTTAACCAATTTCTATGTTCACAGTATGTGATACTAAGCAGAAGTCTGAGAAATATTTGTAATATGCACAAAGTAGAAATTTAAAGGGACAAGAGAAGATGTATCCATAGGTCATTTCAGCTCAAGCATCTGCATTTATTCTATTGATTCTCACATCAAAGGGGCCACCAAAAGTATTTCCCAAGTTGTTTATAACTTTGGATAGACGCTTAAGAGTAATCTTCAAAGACATTTTTGAGTGTTCTTTTGACATAAGTACATAAATAAGTAGTTGAAATACTGCTCTCAGTTCTGTGAGATTTACTAAAAATCGAAACTTAATAAAAGAATTTTGAGTATAGTGATCAAGTATTTACTAGAAAAATGTAAACCCAGCAACACCCAGCTGAAGGTCACTTTTTTTAAAGAGCTACACAGACTGCCCAGCAAGGGTAAGTGAATTTCTTTGTGTTTCTGAGAACCTTCAGTTCCTTGGCCACTGTCCCAGTATTACAGTAGAGTTCTATAAAATGTGAATAAAACAATTCCATTCAAGGGTTGCTCTGCACACTAGGGTTAAAGAAAAAGAAAGAGAATCTTTTTCTGTCCTTTAGCTCTAAGCCAATGTGTTGCTTAATGTCTATAAGATAAGCTAAAGTCTCATTCCATTTCATATCAATTCAAGGAAAAAGATTCACTCCCTGGTATTTTTATGTCCTCTTTTCATTTGCGGGGAAGATCCTAGAATAGTAGAAAGTGATTCTTTGTACATTATAAGAAAAGATAAAGAGAGGTATAGCATTGGTGAAAAGAGATACAACTGGGAAAATGAAAATGAAATAAAAGATAACTAAAGATTTTCTTTGTCCACAGATGCATAAGAAAACAAAGGCACCAGAAGCAAAACATATTGATAGCTCACATAGAAGGGCTCCTGGATGGCTCAGTGGATGGGGAATCTGACTCTTGATCTCACGGTTGTGAATTAAAGCCCCCATGTAGAGCTTACTTTAAAAAAACAAAAACAAAAAACTCAGTGGAACTTCTAAAGTAAACAGAAGAGTTACTTTTGCTTTTTGTAGAAGAACTTTTTATTTCCATTCAGAAATAAACTGGACATAAATCTGGTACCTTCATTCACATGACCCATATCCTTACCCTCCCTAAATATACTTATAACAAATAAGTATGAAGGTAAGATGCTAAACTTCAAAACCAATCTGTTTTCAAAGCCATAGGGAAGATAATTATTTTGTTTTGTTTGTTTTAAAAAGGTGTTAAGCCTTGTTTATAAAAAGCAGTGCGTTCACCTGCAGAAGAGGTAACATCACATGGAAATAAGGCAGACAGAAATGCTAGCCACATGACCAGCCATATGTTAGCCAAGAAAAATCTGACCACCAGATTTTATAAAAAGAACCAAAACACAATGTAGGAAGTGGAGAGTCACTCAGAATCCAATGCAGCTTCATCAAAAGGGTTATCCTATCCCTAAGCAGAAAGTATGTACTGATCTTTTTTCTTGGGTTCTGCCTTTAACAAGACCAACTGTCCCACCTGGTCACTGCTACTGTGTGCTTCTGCCCATTCTCTCTAGCTGGTTTCTACTCCTCCACAGTTCCTATTGGACCTCTCATCTGTTTTTTGTGCTGTCTTCTTCTCAGACATCAAGCCACCCTGTAAAACTGCTACCAAATTACCAACTGTCTTTCTGCATGAATATCGAACTTCCATTGGCCAAAGATTCATACCAGAACAACATAAAGGCTTTCGGTCAGGCTATGGACTAGCTACCCTTGCATCAAATGCCCTCTCTTCGTCAAATCAGTTCCAGACAGCGGCAATGGTACATGATGAACCCTGTCAGTTCCATGTATAAACTAGTTTTCAGTAGAGAGTTTTGCATGAGAGTCAGCCTCTTCGAAGGAGAAGACACAGTATGTGAGCCCCTCCATCACACAATTTCACATTCTGATATTTTCTGGGGCTCAAAATAAGAACTTCGATTTGCTGTTAAGGCTCAATTCTAGATTGGATTTTTCTTCTCTTAATATTTTAACCCAGATCTATTGAATTTCTATGGTAAAGAATTTCTATGGTAAAGAATGTCTATACTAGACATGGGGCATGAAGGACGGCAAATAAAACATGCTAGCAAAAGAGATGTTACAGAAAGAAGAAAGAAAGAAAGAAAGAAAGAGAGGGAGGGAGGGAAGGAAGAAAGAAAAAGAAAGAGACGCGAAAGCGCCAGGTGTGGGAGATGCAGCGTAGTGATCAAGAAGAGGTCACGTGTTAGAGTCAGGCAGACCGGGGTTCAAATTCCAGCTTTGACATCTCCTGGCTGTGGATTTTGACAGGTTGCTTCATGTTCCTGAACTTCAGTATCTTTTCTATAAAACAAATACAATAGGACTTACTGCAGGAATTCTCCAGGATCTGTTTTTAAATGCTTAGGTGAATGCACAGGCACACACACACACACACACACACACACACACGAGTCCACGCACGCATGCGTACACAAACATCAGTTTGGTACTTGTCATTATGAGATCTCAGGATATCACATTCACTTAATTTTTTAAAAAATATTTTGTTTATTTACTTGAGGGAGAGAGAGCACGAGAGGTGGGAGGAGCAGATTTCTTGTGACAACATTTATTCTTTGCAATCTATATCCTGTGCCCACTTGTGATCCAATTAGAGAGAGTGTTACACCCAAACCTCACCCTTCTGTACAATATGAAGTCCATCTGGGGGTGATTTCACCAGTCTCTCCTTGTTACCAACAATTGCAGGATCTCTGAATGCTTAGACCTATCATCAGTAAGCATACAGGAGCCATCCGGAGCATGTGGTAGAGAAGGCAGTGCTAAATATTCCATTTTCTTGTCTACATTTCCTGGCCTTTTATAGCTAGGTAAGAACATGTTCTTGTTCTGGAGAATTAAATGTGAACAAAAGAGACACATATCACTTCTGGGCGGAAGTAGTAAAAAGTTCAAGTGCTTTTCTCCGCCTTGGTGACTGCCAAAAATCCAGCAGGAATAAATCTTTGTTGGGCTGAGCCCAGCAATTTCAGGCTTAATTTGTTACTGAAGAATAATCTGGCTTCTACTGACTAATACAGAGTTGGTTTCAGCACAAACTTATCCAAATAAAGATGCTCTTTGAATTCTAGGAGGCAGAGATTGGAAATCTTATTGTCCCCTCACCTAAAAGAACCAGTCTCAATTCCCTTTCTTAGTTGCTGCAATTCCAGGGGCTGCACAGGCTGGACCACAGATGGCAAGGCAGCAATGCCAAGAGACAGAAGATGATGTGTCATGTCTTCCTCAAACCATCAAGTTTAATAATGTACAGAATATTCTCTTTATGCCAAGTTCTTTTGTAGCCAAAGTAAATGTCCATTATTCAGGTTACTGTTTTACTCAGCAGTCCTGTAACAGCTCATAATTTTAGAGCACTCATTGTTCCAAACACTCTGCCTCCAATAACTCATTTAACACTCCTAACAATCCTGTAAGGTTGATATATTCTCATCCGCATCTTCAAGATCAAGAAACTGAGGCCAAAATGTGATCTCTCATAGTCTGGAGGAGACAAACGGTCCATGGTGAAGTCAGAGGCTAATTATTTGGTGGGCAAAGAGCTTTGCTTACTTCACAGTGTGGTTGGGATATTAAACAGCAGCGTAGGTGAAACACTTTGTAAAGAGCCTCATCCACAGTCAACAACCAACACATAATTGTTCTGATCATGATTATACTGATGACGATGGCTGAGAATGGAACCAGTCATCCTTGAGCTTCCCAGTGAGAAAGGTGTTTTATTGCCTCTTGGGCACTGTGGTCTGTGCTCCACAGATAGGAATAGATATATTCCCAAAGACAAGAACGAAACCTCCAGTTGAGCTGAAAGAAAAGGCATCCAAGTAAGACCAAAAGTGTTCATAAGTCCTGTGCTGTGTAGCATTTAAGCAGTTGTTGGTTAATGTACCTCCCGTGTTCCTGTCACTAACATAAATAATTTACACTGATAATCACTGTGACAGTATTGTTATTATCAAAATGACTGATACCCATATAGATGCAAGAAGCATTTCCTGTAATGGGCTGCCTGGTGTCCTGGGCAATGCATACTTGGATATCAGTTCAAAAGTGATGGCATATGAAGTTGGGTTTTAATTATTTCACTCAGTAACTGGAACATACAACTTGTCTATCTTAAGGAATATGAATCCCTTGTCAATAAGCAGAAGTGAAGGCATGAAATTGAGGGAGGATGCCAGGCAAAGGACAAGCTAATCAGTGCGATTTTTAGGTCTTGGGTGTAGATCACATACAGTATTATTAAAAGCATCAAGTACATCTGCATATTCAACACTGAATGTGGGAATAATTTGCTGGTCACAGATCATTCTGTCATATTTTAGGAATATTTCATAGACAATGGTTTCTCTCACCTTTCACTTATAGGGAGTGTGCTTTACTTTTGTCCAAGTGCCAACGCCAAAACCTAGTCAAAGAGCCAAGAGAATAACCAACAAACCTTGGTGCATCTACCCATCTGAACATTTCTGCTATCATTTCTAAAGAGACTGATGATTGACTTTTAAGATAAAGCTACTTATTATGTATCATGCCATCTTAAGGAAAATGGAAAACCCTTTTAACTTTTCAAACATAAAGATATAGCTTTAGTTTCACATGTCAACTGGGAAAGAGAGAGGAGACAGAAAGTCATTGTAGTGTCTATTCTAATGCATTCTTTTAGTACATCATGAGCCTTCTTTTATCTCAGTTTAGGTTTCTTCATTTCTTTACTGTTATTATTAAGAATCCTTATAAGAATCAGAGAGTTAGACCAGAGTTGACCAGATGGCCTAATTATTCTATAAAAACAATCTCTCATTTTCAAAAACTCATTGATCACAATTAGAGGATTCTAGGCAACCAGACAACGAATCTGAAAACTGGTAAATAAAGGGAATGAAGCATTTATTCTGTCTTTCCCGTATGACTTAGGCATCTGGGTAACAAATGTCTAATGTTAATGAGAAAAGTTTGTCTTTAAGAAGTATTATAGCTAATAAATGAAAAAAATGATGGATTTTAAATACGACTATTTTACAAACACTAATGAATTAATGATTTATGGACTGATCGTCCATGACTGCCCACATCACTAAAACAAAGGCAACCAGATATTATGTGTGTCTTGATGTGAGTACACAACATTACCTATGAAGTAGTCTTGCCAAGAAAGTCAAGCCTGAATTTTGGCAAGCTTCTAGATCCTGCCACCAACTCATAGAAAAACAGGGGGCAGAGGGAAGTGTTAGTTACTATCACAGGAATGTGATCAGGAAAATACAGACTATATTAATTCCACAGAACAAATAACTCATACCTTCAACAAGTACTTTGCAAGTAGAAAAAAAGAGATGGATGAAAATATATATTAAAAGGCACCTAAGGGAGGAAACCCAGAGTGGCTCAGTTGGTTAAGTGTCTGCCTTTGGCTTAGGTCATGATCCCAGGGTCCTGGGACTGAGTCCCACATGGGGCTGCTTGCTCAGTGGGGAGCCTGCTTCTCCCTCTGCCTGCCATTCCCCCCCACCCCCACTTGTGTTTGTTCTCTCTCTTTCATACAAATAAATAGAGAAAATCTTTTTTTAAAAGATTTTAAAAGAAGGCACTTAAGAGATACATCAAACAACTGCAATGCATTAGATTCATTTAGAACTAATTCAAACAAATTGTATGCTAAAAACAACCCATGAGGGGCACCTGGGTGGCTCAGTGGGTTAAAGCCTCTGCCTTCAGCTCAGGTCATGATCTCAGGGAGCCTGCTTCCTCCTCTGTCTCTGCCTGTCTCTCTGCCTACTTGTGATCTCTCTCTCTCTGTCAGATAAATAAATAAAATCTTAAAAAAAAAAAAAAAGCCCATGAGACAGGGAAATCTGAACACAATTACAATTAATTATAAAAATAAAATTTACTTGTAAGTGTTACAATGGTGTTGTGATTATTTTTAAAACATTCATATCTTTTAGATAGAGAAAGATTTTTAAATTATACATACAGAATTTGCTTCAAAATAGTCTGGGCAATTGGTGAGGATAGAGATAAAATATGATTGGTTGGGAGCTGGTGATTGTTGGAGCCAGGGCACAGTAGATGAGGGTTCATTATGCTATCCCATCTACATTCGCTTATTTCACTTTTCATAGTACACAGCTGAAAACCATCTTCCTTTCAAATTTTAAGACTCAGGTGAAATCAGGCTGATCATAAAAATTTGATGGTGATCTTGAACTTCAAGTCAATTGCCTAAAAAATGATGAGTTCTTGGTTTTTTCCATTGGAAATCATCAACAAAAGCCCAATTTTGTTTCTATTTCTGTTACACCATATGGTTTGAAAATTTGTAGGGGAGGAATTTTTCTTATCCAAATTCAATTTCAAGGAAAGTCTTTGATCTATTTGTCTGTAAATCCAAGCAAGAATTTGAAAATTAAAGAAAATACGTGTAGTACAACAGGTGGATGGGGGAAGTTTGCAGTGATAATAGTGATAATCATCATTTACTATCTCAAACACCATTATATCTCCTTTGCCTACACCTGATGAAATAATAAATTTACCTTGATGCAGATAATGTGCTATTTCATGTACAAGGAAGGAATTTAAATGAGACACAGCCCTGCAGTCTTAGTGGCAATAAAGAAATACAGTTGGATTTTCACCAACAAACAGAAAATATTTATTTAATTGAAAAATCAAGTTTCTTACACTACTGCCCATTATACCCTTTTTAGACAATAATTTTCTATATAAAGCTTCACAAGTATTGTTGGTCCTTTGATTCACTGGAAATAAAATAATAATCTTAATCATACTTTTCTCTGTTATTTCAAAATTATATCACCTCAATAATTATTATTCTACATGTTTGAATTCTGAAAGTTTGGGTTGCAGGTAAGCAGCATTTTATCTGTGCCTAAAAACCTTTCTTCAAAAATCTTTAATTCATTGGTTTATTCATGAAAACAAGGAACTAGACATCATCTCAGATGTATATTAGTGAGTAATAAATTGTCTGTGCTTCTTTGAGCTTATGGTATAGCTAGAGAGACCAAAAAAACAAAGCAAGCAAATTATAAATGCACAATTTTAAATTGGGGTAAAAGCTTTGAAAGAAATACTCAGGGTTATGTGATACATATAGATAATCATTTAGCATATATATAAATACACATATAGACATACAATGAGTGAATTCACTAACATTTATTCATTTAAAAATGTTCATTGAGATTTGTTTCCTGTCAAGATTGAATAACAAGGACCAGATTTTTCTTCCCTCCTGGGAAAAAATAAAAAGATATATATATACATAAAAAAACATGACGTTCCAATATTGGACATCAAGAATTCAGAACAGGGGTGCCTGGGTGGCTCAGTGGTTTAAGCCTCTGCCTTCAACTCGGGTCATGATCTCAGGGTCCTGGGATGGAGCCCCATGTCGGGCTCTCTGCTCAGCAGGGAGCCTGCTTCCCCCTTCTCTCTCTCTGCCTGCCTCTCTGCCTACTTGTGATCTCTGTCAAATAAATAAATAAAAAATCTATTAAAAAATCATTAAAAAAAATGTTCATTGGGATTTCTGTTTCCTGTCAAGATTGAATAACAAGGACCAGATTTTTCTTCCCTCCTGGGAAAAAATAAAAAGATATATATATATACATTTAAAAAATGACGTTCCAATATTGGACATCAAGAATTCAGAACAGGGGTGCCTGGGTGGCTCAGTCGTTAAGCGTCTGCCTTCAGCTCATGTCATAATCCCAGGGTCCTGGGATCAAGCCCCATATCAGACCCCCTACTCACTGGGAAGTCTGCTTCTCCTTCTCCCTCTCTCTGCCTGTCACTCCTCCTGCTTGTGTGCTTTCTATCTCTTTCAAAAAAAAAAAAGAAAAGAAAAGAAAAAAGAATTCAGAACAGTCATTTTTGAAAAAAGAGAAACAAATGATGTGAGCCCTCTGATTACTTCAGCTGACTGCCCAGAGATTTCCAGACAGTGAGAGAGGAAGCTGGAACACAAGTGGATTCCAGGACTCCACCTGAGTTGAGGAGTCCAAGCTGGGAGCCAAGGAGACCAAAGTAACTAGAGTTCACAAGGCAGAGGACCACAGAGATTGAGACCTGCAAAGAGAGAGAGCTCCTGAAATATGTAGATGGTACCCCTGGAGTCTTCAGGAAGTACTAACCATATGTCTGAATAAAGTCTGGATTGTACCCAAGGCAGGAGAATAAAACCAAGAGGCGTGGAAGGAAGAAACCTTGGGACTCACCCAAGGCTGGGGATGCTCAATGTTCTCACTAGCTCAGGCAGAAAACTTCATGGTACATGATGAATCAGGTGTGGTAGTCAGAAGCAATTGTCCCAACACTGGGGAAAAAAATCAGATATACAATAAAAGCTGCATCATCCCATTAAAAATAAATAAATAAATAAATAAAAGCAAGCTTTAAAAAGATCAAACTGTTTCTAAGGACCTTTTATAGACCACAAAAACTTCTAGCACACAGCAAAGTAAAATTCACATTCTATAAAAGGCATATTCTGGCATTCAATATAAAAGTTACAAGCCAGGCAAAGAAGCTGGACAATATGACTTTGCAATTGCAATAGACCTAGAAATAACATGGGTAATAAAATTAACAAGCAAGGACTTTAAAACAGTCATTATAACCGTATGAGAGACCAAAAAGACTAGAGAAATTATCAATCATGTAAATAAGGAAATAGAAGACCTAATAATGACCCATATCAAACTTATAAAGATGAGAAATACAATGCTTGAAATTAAAATTACAGTGGATGGGATTAACAGCATATTAAGAAAAGATCAGTAAACTTGAAGACATAGCAATAAAAATTCAGGATGAAACAGAGAGAGAAAAAAGACTGAAATTTAAAAAATAAAGCTCCAGAGATGTGGACAACTACAAGTTCTATAATATACATAAAAGAGAAAAGAGAGGGAGAAGGAAAATAGAGTTTGAAGAAATAACGACATGATTTTTTTTAAGATTCATTTATTTATTTTAGAGAAGAGCATGTGGGAGGAGGGGCAGAAGGATAGGGAGAGAGAAACTTAAGCAGTCTCCATACTGAGTGGGGGAAACAACACAGGGCTTAATATCATGACCCCAAGATCATGACCTTAGCCAAAACCAAGAATCAGTTGCTCAACTGACTGTGCCACCCAGGTGCCCTGATAATCTCTTTTCAATTTGCTGAAAATTTTAAACCCACAGATCCAAAAAATTAAAGCATAAATAAAAATACATCAAGTGACATCATAATCAGATTGCTTAAAACCATAATATAGGTAAAAATCTTAAAAGCAACCAGATGAAAGAAAAATCATTACATATAAGAGAGCAAAAAGTAATGACAGACTTCTCAAAAACTGCAAGCCAGCAGACAATGGAGGAAGATTTTTAAAGTATTGAATTTGTAAAATATTATTAAAACAAAACAACATTTACAGAGATGAAGAAAAGATTAATGGCTCCCAGGGGCTAAGGACAGGATGGGTAGGAGGCATGTATGTGGCTGTAAAGGGATTGTATGAGGGATCTCTGTGGTTACATGTGATGAAACTACATACAATTATATACTCACATGGGTGTAAAACTAGCAAAAATATTAATCAGGCATACGGATTGTATCAATGTCAAGTTCCTCATTTTAATATTGTACTATAATATGCAAAATGTTATCTTTGGGAGAAACTGAGTACAGGGTATAAGGAACCTCTCTACTATTCTTTGCGAGTTTCTGCAATCCATATTTATTACAGAATTAAAATGTTTAAAAAATAAGACAACATACAAAAAACTGAAAGAATTCAAAATCAATAGAATGCACAATAAAGAAATGGCAAAGGAATTCATTTTAACAGAAAGAAAAGGATACCAGATGGAAATCTAGAACTACACAAAGAAATGACTAGCACCGGAAATAGACTATGTAGGTCAATTTTGAATTCATTTCTTGAATTTGCATATCTTTAAATAATAATAGTCTGTTTTAAGAAAAAATAATAATCTACAATGAGATATGTGACATGAATTGCACATAAAATGTACATAAAAGAATCTCAAAGACCAAGAAAGGGGAAAATGGAAGTGTGTTGCTATAAAATTCTTATACCACAAATGACATAATACAATATTACTCAAAGACAGCTGGTGATAAATTAAAGAATATTGTGAAATATACAATATTGATTTTTTTAAAAGAGAGGTTATGCAAAATATGTCAACAGGGAAATAAAAATACTTAGTCCAAAAGAAGGCAAAAAGTAAAGGGGGGGGGACAGGTAGGACAAATAGAAGGGTGTCAGATTTTAAATTCTAAAATATTAACATGAGCATTAAACCTATATAGACAAAGATACCTGTTAAAGGTTGAATTGTGTTTCTCAAAAAGATTTATTGAAGTTCTAACTCCCAGTAGCTCAGACTGTGATCTTATCCAGAAATATGATCATTGCTAATGTAATTAGTTAAGATGAGGTCATACTGAAGTAGAGTGAGTTCTTAACCTAATATGACTGATATTCCTATAAAATGAGAAGAGATGATATGAAGACACAGATACACAAGAAGAATACCATGTCAAGACAGAGGTAGAGATTAGAATTAGGTGGCCACAAGCTAAGGGACACGGGGGAGGGGGGGTACCAGTAACTAGAGTGGCAAAGGACCCCTTCCCTAGAGGCAGCAGAGGGAGCATAGTCCTTATAATATCTTAGTTGGGATTTCTAGTTTCCAGACTGTGAGAAAATACATTTCTATTGTTTTATAGAACAATGATTGTGTTACATTATTATGGCATCTCTAGAAAACTAATATAGTATCTAAATTATAAAGCAAAGAATGCCAGATTGATAGACAAGCAAGTGTCAACTACATTCTGCCTACAAGAGACCCACTTTAAATATAAAAACAGAAATTTAAGGGGCACCTGTGTGGCTCAGTCGGTTGGGTGTCCAACTCTTGGTTTCAACTAGGGTCATGATCTTGGTTTGCGTGTCAAAATCCTGTAGTGGGCTCTGTGCTCAGTGGGGGGTCTTTGGGATTTTTTTCACTCTCCCCCTCCCCTGCATCACTCGCTCTCTCGCTCTCTCTCAAATAATTCTTAAAAAAAAAAAAGTTTAAAAACCGAATTATGTCAAAAGGTTAAATATAGAATTACCTCCAAAAACTAAACATAGAATTACCCATGTGACGCAACAATTCCCCTTCTAGGTATATACCTAAAATTATTCAAAGCAGGGACTCAAATAGATACCAGTGTTTACCCAGCAAAATTCACAATAGCAAAAAGTTGAAAACAAGCCAGGAGTCTATCAACAGATCAACTATCAACAGATTCGACACTAAGAATTATCCCGCTAAGTGTTTCACCAAAGAAGACACAGGATGACAAATAAGCATATGAAAATGGTTCAACAATTTTCATAATTAGGAAAATAAAGATTTAACTACAATGAGATGAAACTTCCTAACCTAGTAAAATGGCTAATATAAACTTGAAAGTAACAATACCAAGTGCAGATGAGAATGCAGAACAATGGGAATTCTCAGAGAGTGCTGATGGGAATGTAAAATGCAACTGTTTCCTTAGAAAACTTTTGGCATTTCTAAAAAAAAGTTGCATGAATACCAAGAAAGGATCTGTTCCAGGCAGCTCTTGTAGCTTCTTGGCTTGTGGAAGCATAACTTCAATCTTCACACGGTGTTCTCTGTGTGTATATTCATCTATGCCAAAATTTCCCCTATTTATAAGGATATTAGTCATACTGGATTAGGGGGACATCTGACCCCATCATGACCTCATCTTAACTAATTACATCTGTAGCAACCGTATGCCCAGATAAGGTCACATTCTGAGGTACCAGGGCTTAGGACATTGTGGGGGAAACAACTTGACCCGTAACAGCACCTATTAGGATGGCCAAAATCTTCTGTCCTCCTGGAGACCTGTTTATTTTTCAAAGAAAAAAAGAGTGGAAGACCTTTTCTGGCATTTTTGTTTGGGGTATTGGATTTAAAAGTATGTTATTTATGTTTGATATATTTAATTAAATGTTTGGCATGAGTTTATAAGAAAGTTTTATTTATTTTAGTCAGTTCAGACTGCAATAGATCATTTAAAATTCCATTAGAGTTCATTGTTGACAGTATTGTTTTTTTTTAAAAAGTACATTTGATAGGATAAAGCTTCTCTGTTGCCAAACTATTTACTCTTCTCTGATATATTTTTTTTTAATTTGGTAAATGTGTTCATCTCACCTTCTCCTAGTGATTCCCTGCTGTTGTAGTTTATGACCCAAATAATGCTATTTAATCGGTAGGTCAGACTAATGCACTCAAGCTCATGCTTGCCTAAATAAAATTTAAGAACAAGAATGAACAAAATTTAAAAGCCTGACCCTACTAGGTATGTGAGAATGTAAATGTTACCACCACTTTAGAAAACAGTTAAGAAATTTCTTTGAAAGTTATAGATATTCCTACCATATTCCTACCTACTGCTCATATGAAAGTAAAAGTATTGAAAGTATTGTTACTTTCAAGTTGTGATCTCTGTCTGGCACATTTACCTAAAAGACATGAGACACGCACCCAAGAAAAGATTGCACAAAATCTTCACAGCAGCTTTAGTTACGCTTTCCAAAACCTGGAAACAATCCATGTCCATCAACAGGTGAATAGATAAACTAGCTGTGGTACATCCATATACTGGAATACTACTACTTAGCAGTAGAAGGGAACACACAGCTGATACACAACTTGATCATGCTGAGTAGAAGTCAGGCGAAAAAACAGTTCATAATATATGATCCCATTTGAGTACAATCCTAGAACATGCAAGGTAGTCTAGAGATGGAAAAAACTGAATCACAGACTGTTGACAGGAGGAAGAAGGGTAGAAGAGGGAATTTAAAAAGGGCACAAGGAAACTTTTGAAGGTGATGAACCTGTTCATTATCTTGATTGCGATGACAGTTTCACAGGTATGTATGTATATTTTCATGTATATAATCTTATCAAATTGAACACTTTAAAGAACACTCTAAAGTCTATTTCAGGTCACCCATCCTGTAATAAAGCTGTAAAAAAAAAAAATCCTCTGACTCACTCATAAGGGTATTGTATTTATTATTGATCTACAACGTACCTAGCAAAAAGCCAGATATACAGAAAATGCTCACTGTAAAGTTTGTGATTGAAATGAATACTAATTAAGGACTGTGGCTAAATGTTCAACTACCTTAAAAAAGTATGTTTAGGGGAGTCCGGGTGGCTCAGTGGGTTAAAGCTCAGGTCATGATCCCAAGATCCTGGGATCGAGTCCTGCATTGGGCTCTCTGCTTGGCAGGGAGCCTGCTTCCCCCTCCCTCTCTCTCTCTCTCTCTGCCTGCCTCTCTGCCTACTTGTGATCTCTGTCTGGCAAATAAATTAAAATCTTAAAAAAAAAAAAAAAAGGTACATGTTTATGAAGTGCTTACTAGTCTGGACAGGCACCAAGCGTAAACAAACATATAAGACAATATAGCATCAGTTTCTAAAAGTACAAATTACCCAAAAATGACCTGTTAAATATAATTCATTTTCATCTGTTTGCTAAAATACTGTCTCTAAAGATTCCTACCAGGTGACACTGCTAATATGATTTATTTAACATTTAAAAAATAAATCTCTATAAACCATAACCTGAATTTTATACTTAGTGGCTTTATTACTACTGTTACAATTATTATTACTCATTTAGGCTAGCTGGGTTTTCTCCCTATTCCCTGTCTGAGGAAATAAAAATTAGCACAGTTCTTTTTCTGTCAAATGAATGTTTAACAAGTCAGTTTCTAAAATTTTTACTTCTTGCCCTTATTCTACTTACATGAAGTGAATACTTTCTTCTCTTCCATGTTCCCCCTATCCCCAGGCCCCATTCAAGTATTTCTTTAGCATATACATTAGCAACACGGTGCCAATTTTAGTTGGTCATCTTAAAAGCCTTCTAAATGTGCAGGAAACTTCAGTCTTTATTTTATTCAATAGCCTATAATTTTTTTTTAAATATGAAGTTATACTCCCTTCCCAGAGCATCTGTTAATAAGCCAAAAGTTTTTATAAATCAGTTAGTGTCCATATACCAGCCGTCATCTTATTACAATTATTCTTATTCAAGCCTAGTTTCTTTATTAAAAAATAATCTTAGTAAGTTTCATCTGGGGTCTTCCCATTTGATTTCTGTGGTAGATTTTACAATGGCAACTTTACCAAATCTCAATTTACAAAATCTCTGGAACGTAATATAGTATAATAAAACTTTGACTGGAGATATTAACTAGGTGAGATTCATTTGTAAGGTGTAAACTGCTAGTTCTAACTTAATGCCCTGTAATCAGAGAGAAATATAGAACCCATGCCTATGCCTTGAAGAAGAAAAAAAGCCTGAAGAACCAAGAAAGTTGCCGTTTCATTATTCTAGCAAATTAAGTATGATAAAAAATCAAGTAAAAAATCAAGATAAAATCACCACTCCTCCTGGGAAACAGGATTCCTTGTTCTTCTGTCAGGACCCCACAATCCAGGGCAAGGACAAAAGATCCCAACAGCTCGGTCTATATATCAAATCTGGTTCTGACACAAAAGATAAGTTTTCCATCTGTCACTGTCTCTTCCCTTGCCAACTCACTCTTGTCCAGACCCCCTTTGCTGTCACTTTTTAAAGCATACTGGTTTGTTGTGCCCCTGACCTTACCTCTTCTCTTAAATACTGGAGCAGCAGCTTCCTTGAAGAGACGGGCTCCAAAGAGCACGCTACTTAGCTTTAAAAAAAAAGAAAGTGGAAGGAGGCAGGTTTTGTGTTCAATTATTCCATTCTTTTCTTAGGATAACATGCTGTCTTAGGGAGTATATTTATACCATTTATACCATCAGACCTCTGAGGCACCACTCACCAGGAAGAATTTATACCCCACTGGAATCCTTACTCTCTCTCCTTAAGCAAACTTGTGGTTGAATCCCACTCTTTTTTTACGAGCCTGAAAAATATCTCTTTCCCATTCATTCAATATCTATGCCATACTTCAATGTCCACATCATGTAGCCAACATGGGTAATCCTCAAAAATAAGCACTAGACTCCGAGTTATATTTTTCCATACATGGATTATCATAAAATGAGGCATTCACCAATGCAGTAAGACAGAATATTTGATAACTTGGTTTCACTGAAAATATCAAGATGCTTTGTAGACAACTGGACTGAATCTGTGTTGCTTGCTAACACGGGTGAATATAGGTCATGAAATAAGGTTCTCATATCCTTCAGCAAAAACTCCACTCAGAGAAAAACCTATACTTCTTTTTTTTTAGCATTTGTTTTTCTTTTTTTTTTTATTTTTTTTAATTTAAACTTTATTTTATTTTTTCAATTTTTAAAATACCTTGAGTATTTACCTTTTGAGGTTGATAGTTCACATACATTGCCTATTTTATTTTATTTTTTAGTTTTATTTTATTTTTTCAGTGTTTTCAAGATTCACTGTTTATGCACCACACCCAGTGCTCCATGCAATACGTGCCTTCTTTAGTACCCACCACCAGGCTCACCTAACCCCCACCTCCCTCCCCTCCAAAACCCTCAGTTTGTTTCTCAGAGTCCACAGTCCCTCATGGTTCGTCTCCCCCTCAGATTTCCCCCATCCCCCTTCTCCTCTCCTTCTCCCAATGTCCTCCGTGTTATTCCTTATGCTCCACAAGTAAGTGAAACCATATGATAATTGACTCTCTCTGCTTGACTTATTTCACTAAACTTCTAAAAAGCTGGGACTCTGTGCTTCTAGTTCACTATCTGTAAATGGGTATTATAAACCCCAGATGATTTTCAATAGGTATAAGAATGAATGACCTATTATAAACTAAGGAGTGGGGAAGATAAGAGGCAAGAATCACCACCATGTGTACAGGACTCCAACCAATCTGCCTATCTCAAAACCAAATTCTCTAAGATTTCTTCTCTCAGGGTCTATTCAATTAAAAGTGTAATTAGGACTTTTCCATGGGCTTATTGAATTGAATGACCTACACATTTCTAAGGAGCAAAAGCATTCAAAAAATCTTCATAAACAAAATTAAAAGACAAGAGATGAACAAAAAATTCACAACATATGTGACTGAGAAAGGCTTAATATCCATACTACATAGAGAATACAGAGACATCATTAAGCGAAAGATAAACACTTCCATATTAAAATAGGCAATATATTAGATACTACCTTACACCAGTTAGAATGGCCAAAATTAACAAGACACTCAACAACATGTGTTGGAGAGGATGTGGAGATAGGGGAACCCTCTTACGCTATTTGTAGGAATATAAGTTGGTGCAGCCACTTTGGAAAACAGTGTGGGATTCCTTAAGAAATTAAAAATAGAGCTTCCTTATGACCCTGCAATTGCACTACTGGGCATTTACCCCAAAGATACTTATGTAGTGAAAAGAAGGGCCTTCTATACCCCAATGTTCATAGCACCTATGGCCACAATCGCCAAACTGTGGAAAGAGCCAAGATGCCCTTCAACAGACAAATGAAAAAAGAAGATAGTATCCATATATACAATGGAGTATTATGCCTCCATCAAAAAGGATGAATACCCAATTTCTGTGTCAACATGGATGGGACTGGAGATAATGCTGAGTGAAATAAGTCAAGCAGAGAGAGTCAATTATCACATGGTTTCACTTACTTGTAGAACATAAGGAATAATACAGAGGACATTGGGAGAAGGAGAGAAGCGAGTTGGTGAAATTGGTGGGAGACGAACCATGAGAGACTGTGGACTCTGAGAAACAAACTGAGGGTTTTGGAGGGGAGGGTGGTGGGGGTTAGGTGATCCTGGTGGTGGGTACTGAGGAGGGCACGTATTGCATGGAGCACTGGGTGTGGTGCATAAACAGTGAATCTTGAAAACACTGAAAAAATTAAATTAAATTAAAAAATAAAATAAAATAGGCAATGTATGTGAACTATCAACCTCAAAAAGTAAATACTAAAGGTATTCTAAAAATTGGTTACAATAATAATCAGAGGATTGAAAATTAAAATGATCATAACAATATACTTTTCTCACTTGTCAAAGTGGAAAATATTTTTACAATGATGTGCCCAGTGGTGGCAAGGGTTTTAGAGCAAGACATTCGTGTATGTTGCTGATCACAATGTAAATTGCTCTTCTTAGAAGGCAATGCATATTTATAGGACATGTATACTAATTTTTATATATTTGCAAATGTATGCACACTGCAAAGGTATATATATTATATATTTTAAAGATATACATATATTTATATGAATTGACTTATGTATTATTGTGTATTTATTATGCATTTTAAAACAATATTAAAAGCATATTTATTATTATATGTGTGTGTAAATGTATGGATTTATATATTACATGGTTATTTTTTTGTAAAGACATATTTCTATTTTGCTACTATATCCTAACAAACTAATTGACAATATGCTGATTTAAGATTCTGGCTCTCCTAATGTGGATGACTTTCATGGCACATAAACAAAGACTCCTTTAGGATTCTTCTCAGAATCTTTGATGCCATATATACTAATGGAGAATGAAGAATGGACATCATTCTTCAACAAACCAACAAAAACAGATGTATTGTCAAGCATTACAGATACTCCCTCTACAGGTAGAGTAGATGGAATTTTCTTCCAATTGAATTCTTTCTTAGGAAAATAACTAACCGTTTTGAAGAAGTCAATGTCATAATTTCCAAAAAAGCCCCATACAGTGATATCAGCACAGGCATAATCTATGAAAATCTGAAAATGAGATCACTAAAACATCTTTAGATTCACCCAGTTGCATGTTGAGGGAAAATGGAGTAGCTTCCAATTCCTTCATTACCCACTTCAAATTACTAGAATAAATGTCAGCAATTCTGGAGTATATGACATCATTTAAAAAGACTGATTCTGTTCTCATTCTGCTCCAAGTTACAAATAAGCACCACCAATTCCAGTACAAATGGATTCACCAAAGCTGCTCATTATGTAAGGCTCCTTTTATTTGACATTCTAAAAAGCAATTTCCTAGAATGGATCAAAAAGAATATGGAATGGAGAAAACTTTACTCTTGGTAAAATTCCAGGCACTGAATTGAAACTTCTTCAGATCTTTTTTTTTTTTTTTTTAATCTGTGTTTTTGATTGACCGATGTAAGGGGCTCATTGGTTCCAAGGGCTTTATGTTTCCATTGTATGAGTCTTTCCATAAAGACGCAGCTATTGTGGCCCATCACATTTAATGATAAAAGCAAAACCAATGAATGCAACTGTTAAATTAGACATTCCTTTGCTTCGACACTTTCAACATCACCTAATACAACATCACCAATACAAGTATAGATGGGTCTCCATAATGTAATCTCCAAGTTACACTTTTAAAAATAGTACCAGTGGGAAGCAATCACAGACATCATAACTTAGCAAAGTATTGACTGATGGTTCTTGATCAGGTACTGAAGAACTCAATAGCATATTTGTGTCAAGTTACACTGCAACTTAAATAAGGTAATACCTCACTAAAGATAATTTAACAAAAGAAATATCAAAAATTCAAGAAGGGACTAGGAAGATTTTTCCACCTAGCTCACTTGTGTATCTGAGTTTATCTTTACTGATAAAGCCCATGGACTGAGGTCCAGATTCATCATTTTATAGCAACCCATGTCATAAAATCTGTACTGAATACTCACAAAGATGCCTGTGTCGTCACTGTAGGTACAAAATTGAATGACACAGCCCTTACCCTTGAAAAGTTCATAGTCCAGTAGGAGAAACAAGTACCTAAAGAGATCATTTTAATATAATATGGTAACCAGTAGAATAAAGGTAAGTAAAAATAACATAAAAACTTAGAAAAGGAACATTTATCCCTCAAGGAAGATCTCCTTGAGGAAATGATGCCTCAGCTAAGGCTTAAAAATGAAAAGACTTCTTTTAGCTCTTCTTACTCTGACCAAATTATCTCATGTCTTCTTTGATGGATATGAAATTCAGATAATTAATTTATCAGCCATGTTTTTTAAAACCAAACGATGATTGAGGCTAAGCAGTGCCTTTAATATGTGGGCCCAGGGTACAGCAGGCTGTCAAGAGGCATGGCTCTGGAGAAAAGTTCACTTTGAAAGAAACGTGCAGGAAACTGAGTAAGAACTTGAACTGAGGCACATAAAAATATGTGATGGGAAAAATATAAGAGAGAATAGGATTTGGTAAGTAATCAGATGTAAAGGAATTTAAAAATAAAGGACACAAATTTATCTCTATGAGTTACCTGGAAAGAGATAGGGATGATACATCATTAATTAAAAACAAAGGTCTCATGATGTGAAAGTAACCACCTTTGGGGAAAGCTGCTAAGTCCAGTTAAAATATCTAAATCTAGTTTGTGAAATCAGTTGACCTGAATGAAGAGGAAGAGTGATACTGGAAGCTTTAGAAGAAAGAAGTAGTGATAAAAACCCAACTAAAATTAGAGATCATCAGTCTACAGTGTAATAAATTATTTCACCATTGAATGACTTTCTTCAGAAACATTCCATGAGTTAGAAGCAAAAGCAGATGGAACAAATGTTACACTGGGAAATGGTACCACAGAAAAGCAAAGCAGTCAATAAATTCATGTGCCCAAATGTTTGCCAAATAGTAGCTCACTTGGTGCTCACCAAAGACTAGGTAGTAAGCATAGTCAGACCTGCACTTGTCAGACCACCTATAACTTTTTCACCATGCCCACAAATATGGCACCATTTTATCTTATTGCAAAATGACCAGGCAGGCTTGATGGCATGATGCATAAATATACAAAGTATACTTATAATACTTTGTTTAAAATGCTTCTTTTGTTCTTACAACAGCAAATAATAACTGCAATAAGATTTATGTGTTCAATAATCCTCACCAGGACTTCAACTCTGGTGCTTTGAGAATTCATTTCATCTTGTGAAATAGATTTTTATTTTGTTTCCATGGCCAAAAAGAGTAAGTTGAGACCCAAAGCAGTGAGCTAGGATCATTCAGCCACCATGTGGTAGAAGAATATTGAGGCTCAGACTGTCTGAGTTTTACTCTTTCTACTGCACCAAAGTAGAAGTGCAAACTAGGCAGAGAGAAAGGACCTGTTTGTGAAGAAAGTAAGAATAAGACTTAGCAGATGCAAATATCAGGTAAACGTCACCTAAAAACAAGTTAGCAGACTGTGACTGGGGGCAAGGTGGATAATGGCAAAATCCAGGATACGATAGTAATAACAATATTAGGAAGTGGAAGGTAAGTTTGCTGGCAGTATATTGAGCAACAAACTGTGATTCAATGTCTCGTGCTCAATGTGGATATTAAGTTCGCTAAGTATTGAGTGGAAGATAAGAAGAAATATGAGAGAATAATGTGACGAGTAGCATGAACACAATGTCCAAGTGAAGCAATGGCAGGATATAATTGAAATGAAAAGGTTTTGAAATGCAGAGAACAGGCTGAGCCTTTCTGAGTGTACAAGAATAACAAAAGAAGGCAACCATATATATATACATACATATATATGTAGAGTTACATAGTTACAGTTATAGTTAGAGCTATTTCTACTTATATACATGATATTTCATATAGTTATATATAATCTTATTTAAAGAAGCCACATTTCCCCTGAAGGAATAAAGAAAGTCTGAAGATGACAAAGTTTCTAGCAGTGAAGTAAAAGTTACATTTAAAAAAAAGCCATGGAGAGGTTGGTGAGGGACAGGCATGAGTAGCCCATAGATGAAATTAATGGATAAACTGAATTGGAATGAGTTTGTATGGAGGCATCAAGAAAGAGGAAGACAAACTAAAGAAGGGTGCCTAGGTGACTGAGTCAGTTAAATATCAGCCTTTGGCTCAGGTCATTATCCCAGGGTCCTGGGATCGAGAACCACTGCATTATCCCAGGGTCCTGGGATGGAGAACCACTGCATTGGGCTCTCTGGAGCAGAGAGCCTGCTTCTCCCTCTCCCTCTGCCTGCTGCTCTCCTTACTTGTGCCCCTGCGTCGTGCTCTCAAATAAATAAATAAAACCTTAAAAAAAAAAAAAAAAAGACAAACCGAAGTGATAGCAGTGACTGATGTCAGATGTTGGGAAGTAGAGAGGAAAAAAGGAGTCTTTTTGTAGTAGTTTAATTCCAAAGTAAGTACACTATCACAAGAGTAGTTAGGCAGAGATTCTCATAAAATTTCACATAAGGTGTTTTCTGACTTTAATGAGCTCTTTTTGGTCATGTACTTTGTACTTTATAGCAAGATCAAGCATTTTCCTTGCCTGTTTTGTTCTTAAATATACCTCAAATTAGAAGCAAGGTGTGTGCTTACCAGGAACATGGGATACATCAAACTCTAGTCTATGAATTTTTTATAGGCAGAGAAGAATTAAAAGATCAGATTAAATTCAGAGCAATAACTGAAACCCTGCTCAGAATTAATGTGCCTCATTACTTGAGTGAAGCTTTCGAGAGTAAATACTGCTCATTTTGCAGTCAGAGCACCGAACTGGTGACATGTTTCTAGTTCGCTCAAGCGATTCACTCATACTTTAATATGATATTTCATAATTATGATAAAATATTTCAGGATGGAAATTATGTTTGGCCATTTATGCAAACTTTCATTTTGTGCAAGTTAATACAATTCATGACCTGGTATGCCTCAGGGCTTAAATATTTAAATGATGTTTAACATAATCTTTCCCAATGGATAAAACCATTTTGGAGGGAAAAAGCAAGATTTGAATGATATTAAGAAAATGTTTACTTAAACTTGTATTTGCAAGATGCTTAGAAGAAATGCTTCATTTTATAATCTACTCTGTTCCTTTGTGCTATTCTTTATTCTTAGGATATTTGTCATCTGAATTTCTCTGTGTTTTAAGTAACCATATATCAATCTTTGCCAACTGTGATATGTCTTTTGCAATGGTGACCTCTCATATACAGGTACATGTGCAATGTGACCTTGCTTCTCCTCCTATCAAGAAGTGAAGTTTTTCCTCCACCCTTTGAATCTGGACTAAGCCATTTGACTTGCTTTGGCCAATGGCATATTAGCAAACATGAGAAGAAAAAAGACTTAAAGGTACTTGCACAGTAGGGATTGCTCTCTTTGACCCTATTTGGAAACTTAAGACCACAGTGTGGATAATTCTGAACTAGCCTACTGAATAGATCATTTGGAGTGGAGCAGAGCACCCTAGCATGACAGACTGCTAATCACCTCTCTGTGAGTGCGCCCATGTTTCTGGTTAAGCCATCAGAAGACCACAGCCAAGTGATTGGCCCAGGAAAGACCATCAGTCCAGCTGAGCTTAAAAACTGCCCAGATGGGGTGCCTGGGTGGCTCAGTGGGTTAAAGCCTCTGCCTTCAGCTCAGGTCATGATCCCAGGGTCCTGGGATCAAGCCCCACATCCGGCTCTCTGCTCAGCGGGGAGCTTGCTTCCTCCTCTCTCTCTCTCTGCCTACCTCTCTGCCTACTTGTGATCTCTGTCTGTCAAATAAATAAATAAAATCTTTAAAAAAAAAAAACTGCCCAAATGGATGACTCATAGAATCACAAACAACTGAAATTATTTTAAGCCAATAAATTATTTTTGACAATTTCTTATACAGTAATGCATAACTAATACTGGAATACCCTTTCATCTTCTGAAAAGGGGTAGTAATAGTTCATTTAAAGAAGAGTGGTAAGGAAGAGAGGTGGTAAACAAAGCAATGCTTTATTTGGAAGAAAATGAGAAAATAGAAGTATGAGTGTTATGTAAACTTTCAGTCTCACCCAAAAGGAATCTATACCACCACTGACCCCTTAGCAAATGCTCAGTTTTCAAAAATAGCTTACAGTATTTGAAAACTCTAGGAATATGTTACTTCCAAATTGTTTCCATTCTAGCTATCCTGCAATTCTAGTAATCCGTTTCTTAAACCCTATTTCCTGATTTGTTACTAGTGGAATGGTGGGAAGCAACCTCAGTGCGGGATTAGTTCATTGCTGCGTGTTGAAACTGATCACAAGATGCCTGCCTCACGGTCATTCACTTTCTTTCATACAGAGGAAACCCTGCTGGGGGAGATGGCTCTATCAAGAGTTAGATTGAGGTCAGACCAAAATTGCACTGAGCCCTTTACCACACGATAAGGGAAAAATTACTGGTCAGGGTCTGTGATAATGGTTTTGAACCAGGGATGGGCATAATCATCACCAGTGGGCTTTTTTAAACTACCGGTTTTTCCCCATTTACTAGAAATTTGAATTCATTTAGTCTGAGATGAGGTGCTAACATTTGCTTTAACATCACAGGTCATTGCCATGCACGCTGCTAAATAGGAATCACTAGTAAAAGCAAAAAAGGGCATTAGCAATATGATATGACTTGAGGGGTAACAAGAGGATTTTTTAATAATATAACCCCCTCCGCCTGGATGGCTCAATCAGTTGAGTGGCTGACTCTTGATTTCAGCTCAGGTCATGATCTCAGGGTCCTGGGATCAGGCTCCAGTTCAGGCTCCGAGCTCACTGGAGAGTCTGCTTAAGGATTCTCTCTCTCCCTTACCTCTGCCCCTCTCCCTACTCATGCATGTGTGCATACTCTCTCTCTTAAATAAATCTTTTGAAAATAGTAATAGTAATAAGATAATCCCCTCCAGCCTAATATCGTGCCTGACATTACATTGGCTCTTCTTTGGCTAAAAATAGATTACCCATGTGCTGGCCAGTTACATTATAAGGGAAAAGTCTTGAAACAAAAGTCCTGATTCTCTCATAATTACTTACCTAACCTTGGTGGAGTCATTAAGCCTCTCAAGTTTCTTCATCGGCAAAGTAGGGAAAGAAATACCTGCTTTCTAGGTTACTGAGAATGTCAAATGAGATGCACAGGGAGGTAATTTTGCGAAGTCTAAAGTGTCATCTAAAATAAGGAATTGCCATCTTTCAAGAGGAAAAACCATTAACTTCTCAGAACAACCTCAATTATTTGAACCGCTAGCCTATTACCTAATAAAATGATGAGGAAATGAGACTAGGCACAGGTAACTTTGGATTGGGAGGGAGGAGACTTCTGAAGTGGGATTATGTCCATGAAGGAGGAGGGTGTCACCTCAGTGGGGGATCCTCCCCAATGGCCTGAGGACCATGCAGATGAATGGAACAGAATAAGGTAGTTAAAAAAAAAAAAAAAAAAAAGACTGGGCAACAGCATCACCTACTTTCTGACTTACCTCAGATCAGCTCAACAAATGGCCCCAAATCAAAATGGTTCAGTGACTTCATTTTATTCCTAAATGATGGAACAGATAGGGAGAGAAAGAATAAAATCAGATATACCTCAGAATAATGCACTTGATTGGATAGATTTGATTTTTGTAGGCAGATTTTCTCTTCATCTTTTTCCATTTGAAAATCAGGTTAAATCTATTTTTCATATTTGGAAGCACAGTCAGAGGAGGAATTTTGCAGATACAGTAAAAATAAAAGTGAATTGCTCTTCTAATTGCCTTGCAGACTTAGCTTATATGAATAATTATTCATAATCTTTTTTGATGCTGTGGTGTAATAAGGTTTTTTTTCTTTTGATGGCAATGAAATAGGTTCATTTATTGAGGCTATAACGATCAAAATGAAAACTTGAAAAATGACGGGCTCGTGCACTAGAGAAAAGAGAGTTTGAATATTTAAAATACTGAAGAGTAAAAGTAAAGTTTTTTTTCACTTTAAGCTTTCTGAAATGTTAGATGAAGGTGAATCCTGGGCACTCAGTTTATTTTTTTAAATGTTAACATATTTTATCTAACCTCTTATATCCAAGATCCTATTTCAATATGCAATCAATATAAAAAATTAATTAATGGTATATTTTAGTCTTTTCTCACACTGAAATTCAGTGTGTATACTTACCATATATTTCAAATTAGATTAGCCACACCCAAGTGCTCAGTAGCCACCATGATACTAGGAAATTGGAAGAATCGCACAGATTTAGAATATAAGAATATTCTTAAGAGAAGCAAAAATTTAGCAAAGAAATGCAGTCAATTTACATAATAAAGAGCTCAGAGGTATAGGACAAATAGGAACAAATGTCTCTAGACTTGTGTTTGACAGTGGAGTGGATGGAGGAAAAGACAGTGAGCTCAAAGGGAATAAGGGGCTGTTCTTTCCAGCTGAGTTGAGCAGGAGATGAAAAGGAGGATTTCATGAAGCATTAAGGGTATATGGGTTCTGGGTCCTTCCACTGGGACCATTAAAAAAAAAAAACTAAAGATTTTATTATTTTAAAATATTTAAGTTTGCATGGGCCTCATTCTTTGTCAAGAGCAGTGCTGTAAATTATAACCATGGAGTTAAAGCTTCAAACATTAGAGAGCATGAGAGAGCACCAGAGAGCACAAGAGGGGAGAGGGTCAGAGGGAGAAGCAGACTCCCCGCTGAGCAGGGAGCCTGATGTGAGACTCGATCCCAGGACTCTGGGATCATGACCTGAGCCAAAGACAGTCACTTAACCACCTGAGCCACCTAGGCACCCCCAAGGTAGTGATTTTATTTCTTTGGAATATGTTTCCCAGGGGAATTGCTAAATTATATGGCAGTTCTATTTTTAATTCTTTGAGGAACCTCCACACTGTTTTCCATAGTGGCTGTACCAATTTACATTTCCACCACAATGTAAAGGTTTCCCTTTTCCCCACATCCTCCCAAACACTTGTTATTCTTGTCCTTTAGGTAATAGCTATCCTAACAGGTACAGCTTTGATTGCTATAAGCCCTGCCCCTCTTCTCCATTCCTGTCTGATTCAGTTATCAAGGCCTGCAGATCTCCCCAGTGATTCCTAGGTGGTGAGGTCCAAGTGGGCATCTAAGAAAATGCCTGACAATGATGGGGGAGCTGGATGTTCACCTTGGGTTCTTTTTTCCCCCTGGAGAAACCATAAGCCCAGAAGTGTCCCCTTGGTACAGCGCTATGCAGTCCTGGAAGAGGGGCAAAATAGAGTGTAGCCCCTCTTATTACCCTTCAAATGTGGTCTTTCCAGATATCTGTGATCAGAGGCAGGGGTGGGGTGGCAGGTGGTGGCCCTGTTGCTTCAACCCACCTCTGGGTTCCTGGAATTTTTACAACAGTGTCTTATCTCTGGTCTTCTTGGGAGAACTGAAGTTGGGAACAACCTATGTGACCATGTTGATCTGTTCACTTGGTTTAAATGTTAAAAAATGAGATGCTGATTTGGGGGAAAATATGGCAATTCTATATTTTCTAATATAAAAAGGCAAAAGTTATATGCCTTTCTTTGAAAAGTGCATGGCAATGCTAAACACTTTTCAAATCATTAAAAATTGTTCCCTAACCTCGTGAAGATGTATTTTTCCTCCATACATTTCCTTATCCTATAAACTACCAAAATTTGTCTCTTTATCTCCTCTCTCCATTGTAGAAATGGAAATGGACACAACAGTATATATTCCTTTTACATGGGCTACGATTAAAGGCAATAGTTAAAGACACCTGACAACACTGTCCAGCTATTCTGAGTTGGACAAAGACTGAAACTTTGAGATATTACCTGGCCAAGTAGCTCTCTTCACTTCCGGAGTTGTTCTACAAATACATATTGCTTTATATGTCTTGATTCTCTGCCTAGATGTTTGTTATAACCTGGGGTCATCCAACCAAGCATAATCAACAGACAAGTGAATAATCAATAACAATGTAGTCCGAGAGATATGGCAATAAAGGTAATATCAAGGTACAGCAATATTACAACACCTCATATGGGCAGTCGGGGACATGTTTATGCGCTAATGTCCGTGGAGGACTGTGCCATTAGTTTTCTACTGCTGCGAAACAAATTACCACAAGCTTAGCAGCTTAAAACAGCACCTACTGAGGAGCATCTGGGTGGCTCAGTCATTAAGCATCTCCCTTCAGCTCAGGTCATGATCCCAGGGTCCTGGGATGGAGCCCCACATCGGGCTCCCTGCTCAGCAGTAAGCCTGCATCTCCCTCTCCCAATCCCCCTGCTTGTATTCCCTCTCTTGCCATCTCTCTCTGGAAAATAAATAAATAAAATCTTTTAAAATAAATAGATAGATAGATAGATAGATAGATAGATTACCTCACAGTTTCTAGGGACCAAAGTCCAGCTTAGCCGGGTCCTCTACTCAGTGTCTTCTGGGATGGAAATCCAGAGGTCAGCTCCCCTGCATTCTCACCTGGAGTTAGGGCGCTTGTCCAAGTTCCTGTGGTTGTTGGCAGAATTCAGGTCCTTGTGACTATAGGACAAAGGTCCCTGTTTTCTTGCTAGCTGTCAGGCTTTTAACTCCGGGGCTCTCTCATTTCCTAGGAGCCGCCCACATGTCTTTGCCACACAGCCTCTGCCCAGCCTTCTCAGATGGGGCCACAGGGAAACAGATAAAGGAGACCTTATTCAAAATGGAGTCAGAAGCCCTGAAGGGGGAGCTTTCTCACACCTACTGCTATGGCAGCCTGCTTAACCTATAGGAAAAAACAAGATAAGAATAATTTTGACAAGGGAGGACATTTTTCGCATAGGAATTTTCTCTCCTGCTTTTAGGCAAAAGAGAGAAGATCTCTCCCTGCCCTGCAACAAGGCAGAAACCATGGCTTGCTGCCAGTGAGAACCACCACAGCCGTCAACCCTCATTCTTCTAGGTGAACTTTAATTCACATCATCCCTCCCCCACTTTCCTCTTAAAGCCTAAGAAAAGTTGACCTTCTCTTTGTTTCTTTGGACTTGCCTGTGGCTCACTGTCGCTGGATTATCCCAAATTGTGGTTCCTCTGCTATTCCAGAATAAACTCTTTTTTTTTTTTTTTACCTAAATAAAATGCTTTCTGCTCTATTCAAATTTACTAAGAGTTTACTTCTTCAAGGCCAGCAGGAGAATCTCCTCTCCCATCTGCTAAGGCAGGGTCTTATGTAACTTAAGATAACCAAAGAAGTAACTATCCCATTCTCTCTACTGTATTTTATTGGCCAGAAGCAAGTCACAAGTTCTGCCTACACTTCAGAGGAGAGAATGACACAAAAGCATGACTCACTTGGAGGTCTTTTTAGGATGTGTCTGCCACAAGATGACACGAAAATTTCATAATGAGGAGGTCTGAGATGAGTTTTGTAGGTTGCCTTTGATGGGAGTGGGGAAAGAGATGAGGAAAATACATCCCAAGTAAGTTGAAAAGCCTTAGCAACAACAGAGCAGAGGAGGGAAGGTAGGAATCACATTCTGAAATAATAATTAGTCCTTAGAATGGAATAAAAGGACCTCTATTTTTCCACGTTGTGTGAATTTATAGGAATTCCCAAAAAGAAGGCAGAGTTTCTGCCACCCCAGGGGATGTGTTTGTGTGAATTAGGTAAAGACACCCCTTCTCCTGGTGTATACACACCACACCATAGACAGCTTTGTGGCAGAGTGCCTAAAGGCTGAATTCATCCCCCACCCCGTCTTCCCAGTGAACAGGCTACACCACTGTCTGTAGTGGCCCTGGAGGAAGAACTGTAGAGGAATTTGGGATATGGGTAACCTGGTGCTAGTGGGTAACCCTATCATGTATGTTCTGCCCCAGCTGCCTGGCCACAGAACCCAGTGGAACATTAACGTTGCTGCTTCTAAGGCTTTCCACCATCACCATGTGATGGTGTTGGTCTGCCCTGCACCTGGGCTGACCCTGGGCCACATTTCAAAACTGGCAGATCTGAGTGGGGAGATGCAAGACAGTGGGGATACAGAGAATGGACACCAGAAGAAGGAAAGTGAATTTAAAATTAAGAATGGAAAACTGGGAGCACCTGAATGGCTCAGTTGGCTAAGCCTCTGCCTTCAGCTCAGGTCATGATCCCAGGGTCCTGGACTGAGCCCTGCATCGGGCTCCCAGCTCAGTGGAATCTTCTTCTTCCTCTGCCCCTCCCCGGGCTCATGCTGTCTCTGTCTCTGTTTCTGTCACTCGTGTGTGCTCTCGCTTGCTCTCTCTCTCTCTCAAATAAATAAATACAATCTTTTAAAAAGAATGGATGGAAAATTAAAGTTTTGGAGATTATTTTGCTTTTTTAATAAAGTGACAATTTTCTCCAGGCCTTCGTAGCTCTAAACACTATTGTTTCAAACTAAGTTAGGTATATTTCTATATTCATTAACTAAAATAATTTTAGATCTAATGCTATACATGACATTAAGGAACAAATACTATTTTTAGTTTTCAAAAAAAAAAAACACTATCAAGTACCTACCATATGTTGGGCATGAAATTTTATAAACGTTGCTTCAATTAATCCTTAAATCCTTGAAAATTAATTATTAATATACATATCTTATTAAGGAAATTGAGATAACCAAGATATGAGGTCCAACTCAGGGGTTCCATTCCCATGTATTTTGCGTGAATCATGCCTCACAGGACTTGTACAAACTGGTCAGGTCAAGTATACCCACTTAAATGGAAAAGGAAACCCTGGGCCTTTGACTCATCCTTTGTACTGCACCAAAAAGTAAACTTCCATTGCTTTGGAATTTCAGGGAGTTTTGGTTTTCAGATTGGAGCTGTAGTTTTCCAGAGTTCTGTAGTTACTAAGCATTGAGCCTGTACTCTATGTCAAACACGGTATTTGGTGTTCTACATGTTATTTCATCTAATCCGCATATCTTTCTGATATGGAAATGATCAAGCCCCCATTTCAAATACAGGGAACCTAGGGTGCCTGGGTAGCTCAGTGGGTTAAGCCTCTGCCTTGGCAGAGGTTATCGTCTCAGGGTCCTGGGATCAAGCCCCACTTCAGGCTCTCTGCTCAGCAGGGAGCCTGCTTCCCCCCCACACCTCTCTGCCTGCCTCTCTGCCTACTTGTGACCTGTCTGTCAAATAAATAAATAAAATCTTGAAGAAGAAAAAAAATAATAAAACCACGGAGACTGAGCTGACAGGCTCACCAACCTGCCCACAAGAGTTGGGCAGTAATTGGCGGGTTCAAGATTGAACCCAGGTATCCTCGACTCATTATGCAAAACTAATCTGAGAAACTATGGGGGCATCACACACTCCTCAGGCTGACTTCCCCACAATAGTTAATCTGAAAGTATCTTCACATTTATCTCTTTCCTATTTAAACTGTCATGCTACTTTGCCGTGATTTATCATCACACATCAGATTCTATAGTCACCTCCACACAAATCTGTGGCTGATTAATTAACTAAAATTGGAAGACATTTTGATGATGAAAAGTGCTAAGCATTGCTATGAATAATAATTAGTGTGCTACTCCAACTAAATTATGTATGTCAGTATTGGGAATCAATCAGTAAAGGAAGGGTCCCACCTCAGATGGCCAAACTAGATAAGATGGATTAGTCAGAGCAACATAAATGCTTCAAACAGATATTAGCAGGGAAACAAAAATAAACAACAACAACAAAAGCCTTACTAACCACAATATATGTTATGCACCATTCAGGATCCTGGAAACACAACGTTGAACGTGACAAAAATGATGACTGCCTTTGGGTGTCTTACTGTCCAGAACATGGCGGACATGACATGTGACCCTTGCACAGTGGTCTACCATGCTGAGAACATCTTGCAGTCAGCAAGAAGACCAGGGGAAAACAAGTACATGCCAAGGTGGCTGTAATTCAGAACCTGCTCTCCAGTCCCTAAGATGGAAAGAAGTGAGGTTGCAGTCTTAGAAGAGAAGCAGCACTGGGGCTCTGGGTGGCTCAGTCGGTTAAGTGTCTGCCTTTGGCTCAGGTCATGATCTCTGGGTGCTGGGATCCCCATGTTGGGTTCTCTGCTCAGTGGGGAATTGGCTTCTCCCTCTCCCTCTTCCTCTGTGCTCTCCTCTCTCTCTCTCAAATAAATAAAATAAAATAAAATAAAATAAAATAAATTAAATTAAATTAAATTAAAATAAAATAAAATACCTAAAAAAAAAGAAAGAAAGAAAGACGAGAACCAGGACAGGCAAGGCTATGACAGGGATTCAACAACTGATATATGGCCATGACCTGCCCACAGGAAGTAGGCAGGAGCTTGGTTACTAGAAACAAATCAGAGCCTGATCAGCAGGAAGGATAAAGACAGGTTAGCCTTCAGGCCTAGAATTTTATAAAGCCCCCTGCAACCTCTTATATAGAGAAGTGACCCCAGAGGTTGATGTCTACATGAGACTATGTTCTTATGGGCAGAGAGCCGTGAAGGGATCCTACTCAAACAGGCTGTTTTTTTCCTAAGATAGCTCACAACATTTCTGTGGATGTGATGAGACATCCTGCCACCAGAAGTCCCAAACCGGAAGTGACCCAAATGATAGCCGTACACGGGGCTCTCCTCTTCCCTACCAAAGATGCTTTTTCTGAATCAGGAATTAGATGTCTCACAAGTTTTCTTGCCCAATTATTCTGCCTGGGAGTAACTGCCGCCTTCATTTCCGGAAGCTGGACTCCCAGTCCTTGCTCTAAGTAGTGAATTTGCTTTAAAAAGGGAAGCAATTCTGAAGCAGGTGCACACGCCGATGTGTGCTGTCTTGGATTGCAGGAGGCCCCAGCGACCCACTCAGTTCTCTGATTTGAATTCTTATCAGGGACTCAATTTCTTCAAAGATGCCATTTCATTCCCTTCTAATTCAGTGACTAATCCCTTCCTATACTGCAGAAAGCGACCGCATTTCTTCGCTCTTGCCTTACTCTGTGGTTAGTTTTTCAGGTGTGATAAGGGAGTCGTTCTCCTTCGGTGATGCTATGTGTATGCCTATAGGGCTATAATCCCCTGAGGAGACTGGCACAAATAGCATGCATTTGATCAAACAAATTAGAACAACTGTCTTTTGAGAAGCAATATTCTCCCGAAGAATGAGATTTTAAAACAGGATGTTTCAAGTGTCACCCCATTTTCTTTGAAGACATTTCTTCTCAAGGGCATAATTACAAACAATAAACTTATTTGTGGGGCGCCTGGGTGCTCAGTGGGTAAAAAGCCTCTGCCTTCGGCTCAGGTCATGATCCCAGGGTCCTGGGATCGAGCCCCACATCAGGCTCTCTGCTCAGCAGGGAGCCTGCTTCCTCCTCTCTCTCTGCCTGCCTCTCTGCCTACTTGTGATTTCTGTCTGTCAAATAAATAAATAAACAAAATCTAAGTTTGTACTTGGGTATTGCCAAAGCTGTCAAATATTTTACAAGTATTCCTAAATGTTTCCATGTAAGATATTTATAAAAAGGCTAAGTGAGTAGCCCCTAGGTGGCTCAGTCAGTTAGGAGCCTGCTGTTCAGCTCAGGTCTTGATCCCATGGTCATAGGATCAAGTACCATGTCAAATTCCCTGCTCAGCGGGGAGCCTGCTTCTCCCTCGCCCACTGTTGTTCTGCCTGCTTGTGCTCTCTCTCTTTCTGTTAAAAAAAAAAAAAAAAAAAAAAAAGCTAAGTGACTCTTTTGTGGGGAGGTGGTAAATATTCAAGAATCAAATATCCTACACACTCTTCATGACCAGTAACTTTACAAGGTTCTTTCATATATTTCAAATTATTTGATCTACAAAATAGTTCAGAGTTATGATGCCCATTTGGCCGTGACATGTTCATGTTTATAGACATGGACCTGATGACAACCCTGATCTCCTGACCTTGAGCTCATTTTCCTATCTGAAGTATACATACTCAAAAACTGTTACCTAAAACACAAAGAGGGGTGCTTGGGTGGTTTAGTCAGTTAAGCGTCTGCCTCCCACTCAGGTTGTGATCCCAGGATCCTGGGATCCAGTCCTGCATCTGGTTCCTTGGTCAGTGAGGAGCCTGCTTCTCCCCCTGCCTGCTTCTCCCTCTCCCCGCTTGTCTCTTGCTCTGGCTCTCTTGAATGGATAAATAAAATGTTAAACACACACACACACACACACACACACAGATGTGGGTGGGGGAATAAGTTAAACAGGTGATGGGAATTAAGGAGTGCACTTGTAGTGATGAACACTGGGTGATGTGTGGAAGTATTAAATACTGTACACCTGAAAGTAATATTACACTGTACGTTAACTAACTGGAATTTTTTTTCAAGATTTTATTCAAATTCAAGTTAGTTAATATAGAGTGAAGTACTTGTTTCAGGAGTAGAATTTAGTGATTCATCACTTGCCTATAATACCCACCAGCAACCCTCAGTTTGTTCTCTATAGTTAAAGGTCTCGTGGTTTGCCTCACTCTCTGTTTTTATCTTATTTTATTTTTCCTTCCCTTCCACTATGTTCATGGGTTTTGTTTCTTAAATTCCACATATGAGTGACATCATATGGTATTTTTCTCTCTGACTTATTTCACTTAGCTTAATACCCTCTGGTTCTATCCATGTTGCTACAAATGGCAAGATTTTGCTCATTTTGATGGCTGAGTAATATTCCTGTGTGTGTGTGTATGTGTGTGTGTGTGTACACTACATCTTCTTTGAATAAAAGAAGTCTATGGACATTTTGGTTCTTTCCATATTTTGGTTATAGTGGATAATGCTGCCATAAACATTGGGGTGTATATACCCCTTCAAATGTGTATTTTTGTATCTTTTGGGTAAATACCTAGTAGTGCAATTGTTGGATTGTAGGTTAGTTCTATTTTTAACTTTCTGAGGAACTTCTATACTCTTTTCCAGAGTGGCTGCACCAGTTTGCATTCCCACCAGCAGTATAAGAGGGTTTCCCCTTTCTCTGCATCCTCACCAACAACTGTTTTTTCCTGAGTTGTTCATTTTAACCATTCTGACCAATGTGAGGTGGTATCTCACTATAGATTTTAATAAAAACTTTAAAAAAAAAAAACTTTTAAAAAGACCAACAAAATACAAAGAATTTCCAATTAAAGCACAACTGTTATCTGCTTTATTTTTCATTATGTTTCTGTCTTACAAGGAAACTATGTTATATTCTGAATTTTTAAAAATATTTTTAAGGGGAGGCTTATTCAAAAAAGAAAAGCTGACTTCCAAATGGCAGTTTGGTCATCACTTTTAATGATGTGTTTACAGTAAGGACAATTCATAGTCTGTATTAGCCTTTTCTGGCTGCTATAACAGAATACCATGGGCTAGGTGACTTATAAACAACAGAAATTTATTTCTCACTGTTCTGGTGGCTGGAATTCCAAGGTCAAGATGCCAGCATGGTCATAATCTAGCGAGAGCCCTCTTCTTGTTCCTGATCTTGCTGTGTCCTCACATGGCAGAAAGGATGAGATAATCTCTCTGAGCCCCTTTTATAGGAGCACTGATTCTATTCATAAAGGCTATGCCCTCATGACATCACTTCCCAAAGATACCACTTCCTCATACTGTCACAGTTGGGGGGCTTAAGATTCAACATATGAATTTGAGGTGATACATTCAGACTATAGTATAGTCCCTTGGAATCTTCTTGCTAGGTATTTTCACATTTTTCATATGTGGATCTCTTTTTTATCATGAAAGAATTTCAGAGAAATCCAGACTTACAGACATAGATAAAAATGCAAAGCAGTACAAGAAGTTGCCTATATTAAAATAGAAAAAATTTATGGCAGTGAGATAAATTGCTGTTTTCTTGAGTGGCTAAGGGAGGTGAGGTTATCTCTTGGTAAAAATTCGTCCTGAAATGACTGGATTCTTTCTAAGAATGCTTAGATGGTTACCTCTTTACTGAGTTGGAAATTTTTATATCAAAATAGACCTTAAGAACACCCAAAAGTAGGATAAAACTCTTTATTTTCTTCCTCACCCATGTAGTCTTCCTGAGGTTTCAAACTGGGAAGGCTAATCACCAAGGACTCCTTGCCATGGAAGGTGACCAGAAGAATACAAAGCTGTCCAGCTCTTAATCACTATGCGATCCTGCTTCTCACTGTATATGTAAGTAAACACACACTCAGCCACACACAATGTGACTTTCACATGACAGTCACTGCAATAAGGACTTGTGCATGTTATTTCTCTGTATCACCATTATAAATGAGGCATAACTTCATTATTTTAGTTCTATTTTTGTAACAAAATTTCCTAACTTCAGAAATACAAATTGGAGTTCTATTAAACTCTTTCTGTACTAATACATGAGATGGGTTACATAATTGGGTAAATAATTAGGCCTTTTAAAAGAGTTAAAGATGAAATTGCCCAAAGGAATAAAAATCGATGAGAGTCAAGTCCTCCCAAGGAAGAAACTTGTACGTCCAAAGTCAGTAGATGAGAGTAATTGAAGACACTGCAAAGATAAAGCTACCAACGCAGTTTCTAACAAGATTAAGGAGTAAATAGCACTGCAAAAGGCTTTGCTGTAAACTTCAGAGAAAATAAATCTATAAGTAATCTCATTTTCATGCTTGAAAGTGTATTTGGAAGAACAAGGTTGCCGAATTTCTATTAAAAATCAGATATAGACAACTCCGATGATGAGTGATGGTAAAGCTCAACTCTGTAGTTCTGAACGGGGATTGCAAAAAGCCATTTTCCTCTCTTTCTCTCTTTCTCACACCCACACACATATATACACACACACACTCACACACACACATACACATTGATGCACAAAACGCAATTTGCATTTTTATTCTACTTGCCAATATTCATAACTTAATCACTGATCAAATGCCTGTCTCACCATGTTTTGTACTTTCTTTCTGTCCCCTTCTTTATTCGTGGGGGCAAAGGGTCTTGCAACCAAGAAAGTCAAGTAAGTTATCAACTTGAATATATTTCAACACAAATATATCAAAAGTTTCCTGTTAAGCGATGCCAATATGCCATACTCACACAAACAAAAATATATATATTCGGTGGGAAATATTAATATGTGAGATTTACTGAAGACCTACTATGTGCCAGGCTCTTTGTAAGAATTACTTATAATTCTATGTGTAACACTATGTCTGCATTTTAACTTGAGAAAACCAAGACACAAAGACCTTAAAAGATGTGCCCCAGTTCCTAGAAATAGAAGTGATGAAGGCAAGATTTAAACCCTTTTCTGCCTTACCCCAGAAGACCTTATTTTTTCTGTAGCAGTAATCTGTCCTATAAGGACATGAGACTCAGCAAAAGGGAGCCCATAATCTCTAGGAATCTTCATGACTAGAACGAGTCACATAAAATGATTAAGAATATCAAAACAAATGGAGTTGGATTGAGAAGAAATGTAAAAAATCAGACTACCCAAGACATATTCACCTATGAAATAATTGTTTTTCTTTAAACAGAAGTCACAAAAAGTTACATTAAGATATTATTTGAACACACATAATGAGCAATCTTTTTAAAGGTCTACACAGACTTTGAGAAATGCTAAAATGTGTGGGCACCTTTTGAAGCAACCAATGACTTCCTACTATGTGAGTTGATACGTACAAGGTACTTAGGGCAGTGCCTGGCTTATAGTAAATGCTATACAAGGGTTTGTTGCTATTATTGTTGTCTCTGATGATCTCCTTCTCCCCTCCTCCTTCTCTAAAAACTGCCTCACTGCTATCTTTGGTAATGGACTCTTGCAGCCATCACTTTGCCTCCTCCTTGACCACAGATGGTTGAACCAGTAGTAGAAATCTGACTGAAACCATTCAGGTTTCCTCTCCCAGGAATTTATTTGGTAATTGCACATCATCTCTATTAGCATCAAGTTAAGCAGACAATTAGAGGTCAGGGAAGGCCATTTTATAGTACGTGCACAAGTAAGTCAATCTGTTAAGAGAGAGGAAAATAAAAAGGCCAAGAGAGAAAGACAGCAGAGATGGGTCCACAAGGACCCAGAGGAAAGGCAGCAGAGAGAGTGAGGATGTAGTGGATTGGAATAAATTTCCATTTCTGACTCCAGCTCTTCATGAGCTCTGACTTCTGTTCCTCTCACTAGGTTGGTATTTATTTTCAACATATCCCATTTTTGCATATGTTAGTTTGAATGGATTTTGATCAGTGGTAAAAGTGGTGGTGGATTATAACATAAATGCTTTCCAAAATAAAAGGAGACTAAGAAAATGTGAGGGAAAAACTCAAGACCCACATTCTAATTCACTTACTTTAGGAGAAATCATAAGGGTGACTTCAGATTGAAGTTGTTCTTATAATGCTGTTGATTGATTCTACTTGGACATCCATTGCGTATGCTCAAGTCATCCAAGAGTTTGGTCTGTATACTTCCTTAAGGGCTTTCTGAAACATTTTCCTGCAGTGCTACTACAATGCACAAAATTGTAGCTTGGTAGACTGAAAGGATTAAAGAACTTCTTTTACTAACCAGCTTTTTACTAAGAAATGACTTGAGTATTGGCCAAGAGAGGACTCTAACAAAGAGAGGACTCTAACAAAGAGAGGACTCTAACAAAGACTGTGATACCTGGATACTGTTGACGCAACAGTGGGAACTGTTAATGTAAGTTTTCAAGCAATCAGGTCTTCAGGGAAGTATATGTAAACTGGGAAAGAAATAAAATATCTTCTTCTTCCAGAGGAAATAATAATTTTTGGTGTCAATACTGATAATTCAAAAAGAAATGGGAGCCTACCTCCAAGCATGTCCATGCAGCTATTCTATTTCCTTGGACTTTATTTGCCTCACAAGCCATCATTTGGCTATAGTGAGTTCTTCTTAAGAAATATGCATGAGTTAAAAATGGACTAAGTGCTGTATTTTCCCCACTTTTATGTTAAATGCAATTGTCTGACTCAGAAATCTTGTCGGTCTGGTGTAGCTGAATTTCTTGTCTCTTGAGAATTGCTTCTTACCACTGGTTTTGGATTTGAAGTCTGAAACTATGTTCTTGTGCTATGGCTATAAAATGGTGAGACTAAAAAAAAAAAATGGTGAGACTGATTTCTAGGATGAGTCTACAATAAAAATCATCTTTTTCGTTTTATGTAAGCATGCACACACACAATGCTGATTTACACACAGTTCTTTCATGCTAAGAGCCAGACTGCAGAAGTTCTTCCACCTTGCTGTCAGTAAAGATTTCCTGCCCTCCCTTCCTTCCACACCTGTACCTCTGTTCTGACTGTCTCCCACCACCTCCTGTGTCTCTCCAAGATCCCCGTCCTGGAGCCTCTTCTCCCAACCTCTGGGATAACCTTGTCAGCCCTTCATCCAGGCCTGCTAGAGACCACTTCCCAAATTGTGGAAACTGAATTAATGACCCGATGAAGGGTCTCCACACCTATTTCTGTACATTCAGGAAAGGAGAGAGGAAAGATAAGTTACAGATAACCCAAGTTAGAATTCTGAATGTATCCTCCAATGTCAGGAATAATATAGATAACATTACATCTTTAGTGTAATTGGTATTATTCTTCAGTTCTTTTCATTCATTTATTCATTTACTTATTTAACAAAATATTTTTTGCTGCTGTCTACTGTATTTCAGACTCCCCAATTATGAGTCTGGGAAAGTGGCCATAATGAACAGAAAAAATTATGAGTTTTTTTATGGATCAGTTTTAATACATAAACATGACAAATAAGTAACATTGATCCTATAGGAAAATGCATATTGAGTTCATAATAATCTTACAGACTACAATAATCCCAACAATCAGTTAAGGAATTCCTATATGTGTCTGTATCTTACACATATAAATGTTAATTTCTTAGTCAAAATCTTAAAATATTATTTATTCACTCATAAACACATAGCTAAATAAATTGACATACTTAGTATCCACATACTATACCACAGGAACTGGTAACTGGACTCAAATCACTGGTAGTGACTTCTTCTCATTATTCTCCAAAATATCACATCAAATCTCTAACATATATTATAAGTCTAAAATAAAGTTCCAATTCCAAAACACTGCTTATGTTTCCACATAGATCAAGCACAGTTGCTAAGGACATGTGCTTTGGAATCAGACCTACATCCAAATCTTAGTAGTTTTATCATTTTGCACAAGTTATTAGACTCTCTTAGCCCTCAGATTTCAGAGCTATAATGAGGATAATAGTATGTGTCATATAAGGCTGACATGGGGAGTAATTAAGTACTGTAAATAGTAAGCCCACTATGCCTAGTATAAGGTAAGTACTCAAAAACTTATTGATATGAAATGGTTATACTTCATCTATTTGATAAGCCAAATATCAAAAAGAATTAGTTGACTTGGAAGCTCTTGAGAAACAGTAGGTTACCATGTGCTCTTCTGAGGAGAGTCTATCTGGAAGGTGAAAGTACACAAATCTTATTTTATAGCTAAGAGGCCAATTTTATTTTTCTTTCCATCTCTGATTCTTATGACTTTATCACACCTCAAGATATGTGTTCCAATATTCCCCTCAAACACACTTTAAGGAAGCAAATAGAGTAATTCCATGAATACAAAAACAACCTCAGCCTAGAAAGTCATAGGAACACTCAACCAAACTCCAAAAGAGCAGCTGAGGGTGATTTTTTAAAATTACATCTCTGAATCCATCTGACCAAACCTGGGGGGCAGCTATGGATCAAAATGATGGATGAACAGGCAGGTGGCCATTCCCCATAAATACTTTCCTTGCAGGACTTAGAAATGACAGTGATTGAGAAATGACATGCTATTTCCCACATGAGCTATTAGCTCAGACATCTCTTTAACATTCCTTTTTTCTGCCTCTCTCGCCAGGGCAACATTTCAATATAAAATGCTAGTCTGGAACTGGCATTTGTTCTGAAGGAGAAACATCATAAGCAGCTCTTCCTGAACAACTTCTCTGTTGAGGAGATGGCTCACATGCCTTTGTTCCAGGCATCCATCCTCCAGTTAGTTTCCTCAGCATCTGACTGATGGGAAGTTCTTCCAATCATGCCAACACTAAGCAGGAAGGAAGAAAATTTATCTTTAATTGACCTTCTTAGTGGAGAATTAGAACCACCCTTTCCCCATAATGCAAGTCCCTCCAAAACCCAAAGGGAGGGGTGTCAATTAAAAGTTTAAAGCTTCAGGCAGAAAGCAAGTCACAGGACTACATGTTTGAAAATTATGCCATGTAGTCAAGCATTTAGAGCCCTGGGAATGAAGAGTAACCCAAGGGAGGAAATCTCTGCCCATGTGGGAAAATTCTCAGATACAGAATAGAGAGAGAACTCAAAGTTTCTCTGTTTCATAAGATACCCTAGCCTTAAACATGAAATGCAGTGTTTCTTTTTCATGAGTACCTAAAGAATCCATTATCCTAGTGCTCTGCCTTTCACATGAGAAATTTTCTTTCCTTATTTGCATCTACTCAACCAGATATGTGGGTCTTCTAGCATGACTGTGAAAATACAAATTAAAACAAAGAAGACTAATAATAATCACAGAATAGAAATAAAATAAATATAATTGTTCTATCTTGACTTCATTGATTTTTTTACATCTTATTTTTGAAGAATCCAAGTCCACATGTATATCTTTGCAAATGCTGTGCATAGGTCAGTAACCTTTACATTGAAAATATATTGAAATGGTTTCTGTATACCTGTCTCTCTCATTAGAGTATAAGCTCCTAGTTACAGTATCTTTGCCTTATACAATTTTGTGGTATGGCGTAAGATAGTGTCTTGAAAATTTTGCCTCTGTTTTTAAACTGTTTACATTTAGATAAGACCTAACGTGAAATTTCTTTCTTTTTTTTAAGATTTATTTATTTATTTATTTATGTGACAGAGAGAGATCACAAGTAGGCAGAAAGGCAGGCAGAGAGAGAGGGAAGCAGGATCCCCACTGGGCAAAGAGTCTGATGCCAGGACACTGAGACCATGACCTGAGCCAAAGGCAGAAGTTCAACCTACTGAGCCACCCAGGTATCCCCTAACATAAAATTTTTATAGCCAAATTCAAAATGAGTTTAAGCTGACATTATTTGAAATGAAGGCAGTTGTGTCTGTTAAATACTGAAGAAAACATCTAGCTCTGGTACAAAAATACTTGTATGAACTTTGACCTTTTTTTTTAATAATTTTTTTATTATGTTAGTCACCATACAGTGCATCATTAGTTTTTGATGTAGTGTTCCATGATTCATTTATTCCAGGGCTCCATGCAGTAATAACCACCACCAGGCTCACCCATACCTCCACCCCCCTCACCTCTAAAACCTTCTGTTTGATTCCCAGAGTCCATAGTCTCTCATAGTTCATCTTTTCCTCTGATTTCCACCCTCTTAATTTTTCCCTTCCTTCTCCTAATTTCCTCCATGCTATTCCTTATGTTCCACAAGTAAGTGAAACCATATGATAATTGACCTTCTCTGTATGATTTATTTCACTTAGCATAATCTCCTCCAGGTCCATCCCTGTTGATGCAGATGTTGGATATTAATCCTTTCTGATGGCTGAGTAATATTCCATTGTATATATGGACCACATCTTCTTTATCCCTTAGTCTGTTGAAGGACCTCTCGCTCTTTCCACAGTTTGACTATTGTGGACATTGCTGCTATGAATATTGGGATGGATATGGCCCTTCTTTTCACTACATCTGTATCTTTCAAGTAAATACCCAGTAGTACAATTGCTGGGTCACAGGGAAGCTCTATTTTTAACTTTTTGAGGAACCTACACACTGTTTTCAAAGTGGCTGTACCAAATTGATTCCTACCAAGAATGTAAGAGGGTTCCCCTTTCTCTACAACTTCTCCAATATTTGTTGTTTTTTGTCTTGTCGATTTTTGCCATTCTAACTGGTGTAAGGTGCTATCTCAATGTGGTTTTGATTTGAATTTCTCTGATGGCTATGATGAATGTTTTTTCATGTGTCTGATAGCCATTTGTATGTCTTCTTTGGAGAAGTGTTCGTTCATGTCTTCTGCCCATTTTTTGACTGATTATTTGTTTTTGGGGTGTTGAGTTTCAGAAGTTCTTTATAGATCTTGGATACCAGCCCTTTATCTGTAGTGTCATTTGCAAATATATTCTCCCATTCCTTGGGTTGTCCCTTTGATTTGTTGACTGTTTCCTTTGCTGTGCAAAGGTTTTTATCTTGATGAAATCCTAAAAGCTCATTTTCACTTCTGTTCTCCTTGCCTTTGGAGACATGTTTTGAAAGAAGTTGCTGTGACTGATGTGGGAAAGGCTATTGCCTATGTTCTCCTCTAAGATTTTGATGGATTCCTGTCTCACATTGAGGTCTTTCATCCATTTAGAGTTTATCTTTGTGTATGGCATAAGAGAATGGTCAAGATTCATTCTTCTTATATAGCCATCAAGTTTTTCCAGCACCATTTATTGAAGAGACTGTCTTTTTTCTGTTGGAAAAAACTATTTTTTTTTCTACTTTGTCGAAGATTATTTGACCATACAGTTGAGGGTCCATATCTGGGCTCCCTATTCTGTTCCATTGATCTACAACAAATATGGGATTGTAAATTAGTGAGGAAAAGATGGACATTTTTAAATGACATTGGAATAAAGAATAGCCATTTGGAAAAAGAAAACTGAATTTTCATTTCACACTGACTCCAAGGAGATCCAAGATCTAAAATATAAAAATTAAATTAAATTAAGGAAATTGTGCAATGGAGAAATAAAATAAGGGTAAGTTTCTTTATGACTTGGAAATTGGAAAAATATCCCTGATTCGCAATTTAAAAACAATAAAAGGAATAGTAAGTTTGACTAAACTAAATTTTTGAAAAAACCCATATAAGAAAAAATATCATAATCAAAAACAAAGGACAAACTAAGAAAAGATATTTATAACTAATATCATAGACAAAGAGATGATATTTTTATGACATGAAGATATCTTAAAAATTGAGACAAAAAACAAACAACAACCAGATAGAAACAGGGGCAATCAATGTGAACTAACAATAAACAGAAGAATGAAACATATAACAAGTTGCTTAACCTCAACCATACATGAACATTTTATTAAGATATCACTTCCAATTGGCAAACATCCAAAATTTTTACAATATCTATTTCATTTTGATGGAACAAACTCATTGCAGGTAAAAATACAAAGAAGTTAACAGTGATAAAGGGGGATGTGACAGTAACTAAAAGAACTACTTATACATTTTTTTAAACTCACTTCTAAATATCTGTAAAGAAATGGCAAAATTATGAAATATGAAATATTTTATGTACAAAGTTATTCTTTGCAAAATTATTTTTAAAAACCAGTGCCTGGGTGACTCAGTTGGGTAAGTGCCTGGCTCTGGGTTTTGGCTCAGGTCATGATCTCAGAGTCCTGGGATCCAGCCCTGAGGGGCTCTGTGCTAAGCCAGGAGTCTACTTGAGATACTCCCCCACCTCAACCCCTCCCCCCAAAATAAATAGTTCTTTAAAAAAATATATTTTTAAAACCAAAAAGAGGAAGTCACTCAAATGCTGGTTAAATTAATTATGGTAAATTAAATAGTATCTAATCATAAACACGACTGAAGAAGATTGCTATACACTAAAATGAAATGACCTCTAAAATACATAAAGTGGAAAAAAACTCGGAATAGCATATATAATGTGCTATTTTTAGTATTAGTAAGAATTTTCTTTATTTAGTAAATTACATTTGTAAAAAGAATTTTTGTGTATAAAACTTGTACTAATCACAACTTGTTACCAAAAAATGGATAGCTATTTGGTTTTGTTACCAAAAAAATGGAATACATTGGAATTGAAGCAAGAACCCTAAAATATAAAAACGAAAAGAAAAAATAAGCCTAATTATATATCTAGTTAGAGACATAAGCACAAACACACAAAAAATTGTTTTTCCACATAGTGTTTTGATTTTTCATACTTAGTGGAATAGGATATATTTCATGGACAAATAGAGTTCAAAAGAAATTTTAACAGTAGTCTATTTGTTGGTAATAATATTGGTAAGTTTATCTTGACATTTTATGTGTATATATGCAAATATACAATGAAGTTTAATATTATTATATAGTAAAATGCAAGAGAAAAGTAGAAAATCAAAAATTTGACTCAAATATTTTAATGCTAAATCTGAGTTTGAAATATCATTATAAATTCGTGATTTTTTTCTCCTTTGAAAAAATACGAGTGCCCTAGTTCTGTCTACTGAAGAGACCTAGAAGTCATGATAGCCAAATAATAACTGAACACAGCTAGCGTTATGGTTTCCAAATGCCATTTCCTTCTAAAAGGATTCAGGGACTTCAGAGGAAGACTTGATTCTAAATGTGAATCTGTAAATATACAAGATGAACATTTTGCTGTGTCAAGGAGGAAGGAAATTGTCAAAGTCAAAGAGTCATTTCCAAAGGCTACACACTAAGCCAACATGAAGGGGTGCCTATTGGCCAAACTTGAAATGATCTGACTGTCAAATACAATAATGAATGTAATTGTTTAAAACATTTAATGTAGGTGTATTTTAAATGAGTAAATAATATGAAAAAAGAAAGAAAGCAAAAAAATCTATTTAATAGAAATTTTTAAAAACCTTACTTCAAAAAATGTCAATTAAAAGGATGAAATTGAGTGTCCATCAGTCATTACTATTTCAGAGATCCAAAATCATTCTTCCTCTTCTTTTTTTGTTTGTTTGTTTGTTTATTTATTTGACAGAGGAAGAACACATGCAAAGCAGGGGAGGGGCAGAAGGAGAAGGAGACTACCCGCTAAACAGGAAGCCTGATACAGGGCTCAATCCCAGGAGGCCCAGATCATGACCTGAGCCCAAGGCAGATGCTTAATCAACTGAGCCACCCAGGTGCTCCCCAAAATCATTCTTCTTAATTAGAGAAAGTTCTTCTTTGTAGTATGGTGTGGATGAATTTATGGGATTGTAATATAGAATTCTTAAAAACCTGTTTTATACCCTGAAATGAAATAATTGATTCAAACCTCATCAATAGATAAAATCATTACATGACAGAGGCCTTTACAATGGAGGGAGGGACAAGGCTGCCACCACCCAAAAAACCCCCTGACCATTTGTAGTATCACAAAAATTTAGACAATGCATGCACCTTAATGCATTGTGATATAAGGCATACTGTGCCACCTGTGAGAGATTCTTACCAAAAAGTTTGGGGGAATTACAATGAAGGGAATAAGACACGTCCATGAATGGAGATACCCAGAACATTACCAGCAGCCATTACCCAGAAATTTATATACCACACACATTCCACAGTCATAAGCGTTTTTTTAAAAATAGCTGAAAATGCCCTCTTCCCTGATTACTGTCAGTCAGCTCCAGGACAGGTAGCTAACTCTCTCTGAGACCTGCAGGCAGAAGGAAAGAAATGATAAAGAAAAAAGTACAAATCAATAAAATATGAAACAAAGTACAATAGAAAAAAAAAATCGATGAAACCAACAGTCAGAATGACCCAGAAAAAAGAGCAAAGATACAAATTACCAATGTCGGGAATGAAAAAGGACACTTAAAGAGAAATCTGAATAGGCATTACAAAAATAATAGGGAATTAATGAACATTTGCATTGTTTGAAAAACAAAGAACTCTATGTATGATACTTATACAAATACACTAGAAAGAGGATGCAGATGGAATGAGAATCATAGCTTCTGGCTTGTCTGAAGATTCAGGACCTCCCAAGAAACCTGAACTTTCCTGGGTGCATGACTTTTTGTCCTCTCTTTAGAAAAGAAATAGAACTCCCATAGAAATACACACAATGAGCCAAATCAAGATGTAAGAAGAGCTTCTTATGAAAAAGAATATATATATATATATATTTATATATATGTATATATATATAAAACTTCAAATTGAGCCCATAGCTTGACTTGGAGAAGTCCTACTGAAAAAAAACACTGCTTAAAAATAGCACATAGTGAAAAAAGAAGGAGAGCCTGGGTCTCTTAGTCAGTTAAGCAACCAACTCTTGGCTTCCACTGACCATGTCAATGTGGAGAGATTGAGCCCCATGTCCAGCTCATCAGGGAATCCACTTGAAGATTCTGTCCTTCTGCCTCTCCCACCACTCGCTCTTTTGTATACACTCTCTCTCTAAAGTAAATAAATCTTTTTAAATACATAAACCACCCAACCCAAAATCTTCAGCCTAAACTATTAGCCTAAACTAAGGAAGTAAGATGAATTAATAATATTTTTAAGTTTTTACATTTTTATTTTTTAAAAATCCAATTTAAGGGTTCCTGGGTAGCTCAGTGGGCTGGGCTCTGATTCTTGATTTCTACTCAGATCATGATCTCAGGGTCATGATCTCATAGAGCCCTGTGTCAGGCTCCAGGCTCAGTGGGAAGTCTGCTGGAGACTCTCTCTTTCTCCCACCCCATATCCCTATGCCCTTCCCCACCCCCTGCACACTTGCACTCTCTCCTCAATAAACAAATCTTTTAAAATAATAATTAATTAATTAATTAAAAATCCATATTTAGAGAAAGTCCCAAGAACAGTTAACTCCTATATGACCTTCACCTATAGTCATTGTTAATATTTATACAGTTCATACATCTTTCTCCTTTCTCCATATATATGTTATACATACTCATGAAAATAATAAAATAATTATTATTAAAAATGCTATGCCATTTGAAAGTTGATTACAGATATTATGACCCTTTATTTTTTAATTTTTTAATTTTTGACACTTTATTTTTAAATACTTTCATGTTTACCTTTCAAGAATATACTCTCTCACATAACCTCAGTGCAGTCATCAAACTCAGAAAAATCAATAGTAATATAATGTCACAATAGCATAAACTATACTTCTATCACATACATTCTTTATATAATTTTGTTCTTGACCTAGAATCCATTCCAGAATCATCCATTGTCATGTCTTTTTAGCAGTTACTCATCAGTCTTTGCCCTTATGACATTGATATTTTTTAAGAATATAAGTGAGTGTCTTACAGACTCTCCATCAGTAATGGGCTTTTTGATGTTTTTGTCACAATTAATTTGTGTATGTTTGGCAGGAATGTCAAGTAACAGATGATTGTCCTTAGTGTGTCACATCTAGAGGCACATGATGCTTATTTATCACATTACTAGTGATGTTAACTTCAATCACTTGGCTCCGTTGGCTTCTGCAAGGTTTCAAGGTTCCATGTAAAATCATCAATATTTCCTCTGTAATTAGTAAGTAATCTGTGAGGAAATACTCTGAGAGAGTTTAATTATCTCTTCCCCATCAAACTTTCACCTAGCAGTTTTAGCATTTATTAATGATTCTTGCCTAAGTCAATGATCACTATGGCAATTGCAGAATGATTTTTTTTTCCAACTTTATCTTCCCTTCTACATTAATTATATAAAATTCCATGATAAAGAAGAGCTTTTCCTTCTCTCCCATTTATTTTTCTACCATCAGTTGAGACCCAGGAATTCTATTTTATTTAATGAATTCTTAGCCATTGCTGCTATATTTTATTGATGCTCAGATTGCCCCAGATTTGGTCATTAAGATTTCTTCAAGCCAGCTCCTGTACCCTTTTTATAATATCCATTAGTTTTAGAACTTCCTTCATTCGAGGTACGTTATCAAAGGAACGAGACTGATACAAAGTGAAGGTCAAGGAAAGCTTTATTTCGTGCCAGCACCGAGAATCAAACCGACTGTCCAGGGTGTCTCTTATGGAGAGAGCGATTACCCCCAGCCTCACAAACTAGCTTTAATAGAGCGAAAGCTATGTAGTTGAGCCTAGCCAATGAGATTGTAATACACAGAGAAAGTTGCATAGTCATGCTAGGTCACACACGGGTGGCCAATTGAATTACAATCTACCCTATAGTAGCTATTTGAACTAGCCTATCACTTTGGTCAGAACTGGCGCTCAAGTTGGCCCCTGAAAAGGCGGGGCCCACATTCCTTGGTGGTTAGAGAGATAGTATGTGTGCTTTACTGATCGGATGCCTCCATCTGGCTTGACTCGTCCTTGCATCTGGGCTCTGTTATCTCCGCCTAACCTGACTCCTTCTTGTATCTTGGCTCTGTTATCAGGGACTGGTCGGCTACATTTTACTGGTTTCCCAGACTTGTTTCTAAGTAAATTCCTCAGGCGGGGGGGGGGGGGGGGGGGGTTGGAGCGGGGAGGGTCATTTTAAGTTTACTGCACAAACAACAAAAAGGCTGCTTTACCGAGATGGAGTCGCTCTGGCTAAGTAGGCCCTTACACTTACTTTTTGACTCAATAACGTGCTTCAGACTCATCTTGAATTTTCTCTGTCCCAGCCCTGGAATCAGCCAAGTCTCTAAGGTATTCAAAAACCATTACGTGGTTTGTTTAAATCTATGTAGACTGTTAGTTCTCATATCAATAAGCTTATGTCTCCTCAGTATACACTCTCAAGGAAACTTCTTCCTATGTAATTAGATGGCTTTCTCATGCTCACTACATAAAAATGTGGCATATAGTTTGGCAAGATCATACTGCCCAACCTTCTTTTAGTGGAGAACGGTATTTCAAAACCAAATTCTGGGAGCACCTGGGTGGCTCAGTTGTTGAGTATCTGCCTTCAGCTCAGGTCATGATCCCAGGGTCCTGGGACTAAGCCCCATATCAGGGTACCTGCTCAGCAGGAATCCTGCTCTCCCACTTCTCCCACTGCTTCTGTTCCCTCTCTTGCTAACTCTCTCTATGTATCAAATAAATAAATAAATAAATAAATTCTTAAAAAGGGAAACAAACTCTGGGTGCTAGCTGTTCTCATTATACCAGTGTATAATTGCTTCTAAGTGCATTGAGTAGATAAAACTAAGAAGCACAGGCTTTTATTATACATATGGTGTACTTCAAATCATGAATTAAGAAATGCATATATATTTTTATACTATTAATTTTTATATGTCTAATTCCAATATAATACCACAATATTCTTTTCCACCTTCCCAAATTCCACATTTGTATCTCTCTTCTGCCACAGAGGCAAACTGTCTGGCTCCCAACAATAAGGTTAACATTGGTTCAGTTTCTCATTCATAGGATGTATGTACAAAATGATTCCAGAATTTCCACATCCATATTATACATACAAGAAATAATTAAGAAATGTTCAAGGTTTTGTTTTTTGGATTTGGGGGTAGTTGTTTCAGCTTTGGGCAAGGGGTTTACAGTTTTGTTGTCTTTAAACTGAGGGTATAGAATCAAAGCACTGTGTTTAAAAGTTGTGAACTAATGGTTTTTATAGTTAGAAGTTAATATTTATGGAAGAATTTAATCCTCCTTATCTTAAAGTTCTACCCTAGTCTTAATTATGATATAATGTACATTACAAAATCCCCGTAAGTTCTCATTTTCTTATTGACCAACCTTATCCTTACCACATTTTGATCTTATCAGGTGTTTTCAAAACCTAGCATCATATACAATCATATCCAACAGGTGTAAGCTTTATTTCCTAAAGAGGTACCAGTGAACACATCCCTATATAATACACAACCAGTAGACTGATTACATAGGGAAAGACACCAGTGAAAGTCAGTTTTAGAACTGTATTGAAAACAGGGTCATTTCAAGTGTTTCAAACACCAACGCTGTTCTTAAATTCCAGAACATATAGTCCAAGGATTTAGACCTCCCAATGCAAATGTACCAAGGAGTTTATAATCTAGATAACAATTTCCATTGGAGGTCTAATTCAGAAACAGGAAATTTACAGAAATAAAATGACAATTACAACAGACAATTGCCATAGCTAATAAAATTGCCAATTGTGGAATTTCTTATCTGGTCCAGATTCTCCTAAAGAGTATTAACCCAAACACATCTACTGAAAAATCAATTGAACTCTAGGCCTCCCACAATTATATACATCAAAGGCCTCATGATCACCAATAGAATGTCAAAAATGGAAAGCGACAGGTCACTAATAATGTAAATTATGATTCAACTACCTTGTCATAAATCAATGCAGACCATCACATCATTTGTTTAAAACTACCGAGGATGTTCTTTGCAATTAGACCAATTACAATTAGGAAGCAACTAGTACCAGCTGATTATTTTTATGCTCTCTCAATTTACACACATGAGACTATTTTTCCTATATAATTAGATGGGCCTTCCATGCTAATGATATCAAAATATGATTTAGACTTTGAGAAGATCATATTGCCTTTCTGAGGATTCAAGACAAATCCCTCTCCATCTCATATTTTTGGTGAGAAACCTGGCTAGGTAACTTATCAGAAAGATCCAAGACACCAGATATCATGAAAATGTCATTCTCAGACTGAAATGTGTGATCCTCAATTTACAACAGACTATAACTATGTGACAAATAAAAGAGCTTAGGCTTTAGAAGTCCACTCAACCCGCAAAAATTTGTTGGCTAGAATAGTTCCAGCTAATAAAATTGTCCCTGACTATTTACAGGCCAACCAAATCCTGAGTCAATACAATAACTAACGCCTCGGAAACACTTCAGGAAAAGTGGAATCATTTATTTGGCAGGGTAGGAGGCAGCGGTGAGGGGTAGAAAAAGGCACGTAGTTGTTAAGGTTGGCCAAATTGATCCATGAGACTTATACTCCTTGTTGGTTCTGGGAAAATTAAAAATTAGACACCAAGTGGGATTGCAAATACATCTTGCCTTTTCTACTGAGTCATCTGCTTAAAAATTACCCCACTGCCACTATACCTGAGTGACACTTGCTGGTGCTGTCACCATTAAAAAAAAAAAAAAAAACTGAAGCTATTACAGCTCACTTAGCCCACTTTGGACAAAAGGACAACAGTGTTATTATAAGAGAAAAAAGGTACAGTCAGTTTGACTAAGGAGGAGAATTCAGCGAAGTCCAGCCAAGAGTTCAGCAATAGCCATATCCAGAAACAAAACACATCATTTTCAGTAATAAGAGTTATCAGAATACTCATAAATAACTACAGTTGCTTTTCCTGATAAGGAATATTTTTGCTTCAGGAACATTTTCCCCCGGTAAGTTTTAACTAATAGTTGAATACATGATGCTTGAACTCAAGGCTAATGTTACTGTCAAATTGAATTTTTGATGAAATAGCTTTTTAAAAATCCTACCTACATCTATTAACTCAATTCCATTTGATAATAAAGCAGAACAGGGGTGAGGGAAGTTCAGACGGTCAGAGAATGAGTTAATAAATGATTAATGGCAAAAATCGCTGGAAAGCAGTATAATAAAACGTTTTTGCTTTTTCCTTCCATAATTCATCCTTCTCCTCCTTGTGTGATTTAAAATAAAGTTCTTAGGCAACTACTGTTAACAGTATTTACAGCGTAATGCTCATAGTGTGACTTCTGTTTAAAAAATAAAATAAAATGAGACCTATGAGTTAAATAGAGTGAGTCATACTTTCCCTAGATTTTTCCTCCAGCACTTCAGTATTGTATCCATTGTGTTCCCACTCAAATGTTGTAAGCTAAAATGCTGAGCAGAATCCCAAGGGGAATCAACTTCCCAGCTTCAGTGATGTCCAACTAATACTCTTCTTGGACTCAAGCTGTAAATCAACTCATAGAGAGAAGGAAACAGTCATAGTAGCTGCTGCCAAGATAGCAAACAGCTTTTCAACATACCCATTTAATGTAAATATTCAATGTGTTTAATTTATATTAAGTCCTTCTTACGATTAGAACAAATTTGTTTTCAGAGAAGTTCAATTATAAAGTCATCGATAGGACTTACTAATTTCAATAGGTCATTTTCCTTCCAGGTAAATTATACTAATTACTAATATGTACAAGTCCCATTTGAACATAAAGAAACCCTAGGTACGAAAAAGGAGATAGTAATTAACTAAGCACTCTTCATCTTTAAATAATTGATCTAAGGAGAAATAATAAGATATGTTCATTTACCATTCCAGAAAACAACTCTAAAATCCTGAACAATACAGATTTCATTATTAATAAGAAACACCAACTCTCCCTCCTCAGATGTTTTTCCTTTTAAGTAAACCATATTGGAAAAATGCTACTAAAGAATATTTGATTCTTCTTACTTTTCATTAATCTATAAGGGTTTAAATATAGAAAAATAGGGGTGCCTGAGTGGCTCAGTGGGATAGTATATGTGCTGCCGAAATGAGCACTAGCTCAGTGGGTTAAAGTCTCTGCTTTCAGCTCAGGTGATGATCCCAGGGTCCTGGGATTGAGCCCCACATCCGGCTCTTTGCTCAGCAAGGAGCCTGCTTCCCTTCCTCTCTCTCTGCCTGCCTCTGCCTACTTGCGATCTCTCTCTGTCAAATAAATAAAATCTTTAAAAAATAAATAAATAAATATAGCAAAATAGCCAAAAGGTTAGTCAATTAACTATTTTTTCATCTTACTATTTTAGATGCATTTCTAGATATCTTCAGCTATAACTGCATTCCCATCCACCTAAAAATAATTCTTTGGCCTTTTTTCCCCCCACAAACTTCCTTTGTAATCAACTGAGGCCAGACCCAAACAATTAATTTAACTCTAACAATATTCTTTGTATCTACTAACTTCTAATAATTACTTTAGGATTCTTTCCCAGACACTTGATTATTAATAGCGGAAAATCATATGACTACATTAGATTACATCAGCTAATCCTCCAAAGCAACTGTTCCTCTCCAGTTTGGAAAGAAATCAACACCTCAGTTCTCCTTCCTGAGATAATACACAATACACTGTAACCCATAGTAATTAAAATCTCTGTTAGCACATCTTGACTTCCACAACTTCCTCTTCCGGCTGTTGAAGATTTTCGAAAGTTAACAAGGGTCTTCTACTGATATGAGTTCTATCCACCTATGTCCTTTAGAAAATGGGCAGTATATAAATAAAGGAACAGT